>NW_027507784.1:129770631-130337520 GCF_037356315.1 Lithobates pipiens
TAAAAAACTTGTTTCCAGGGGTTAGGCAGCGCCATCTTAAGTATTGTTTTCTGAGCCCACAGTGGAGTGTATTTCCGCCCTTACATTGAGCACTTCCTGTACTGTTAACCAAGCCTCCTTCTCAATCCAACGTTGCTATGGCAACCCTGCTTCCCTGTTCATAGTTGACTTGTTTTATTTCATAGTATTTACTTGTGCTGATTACCTAGTGTTTGTCGGTATGAGTCCTATCAGCTTCAGCTGATAAGACTGCAGTACTGCTGTCCCATTCCCTGGTTTACACTGTATGTCATGTCACATGGTAACATGGTGTATAGAAGGAAGCTCTGAGTGATTATCAGCCTCCTGGGAGTTCAGTGCTGTGTGCCGTAGGAGGTCCTGATAACAGATAGATAAGACATAGAGAGTGTGCCGTAAATCAAGGGAGATCTGTGCATGCTCAGTGACATTTTTCTAAAGAACAAAAAAAGGATTACAACAATACTAAGCAAGTAAGGAGATATCTACAAGCAGTGTCCATTAGGGTTTTTTATGCTGATTTACATGGGACAAAGTTGTGGAGGAGGGTTTACAACCACTTTAAATCTATATTACATTGTATACATTGCTCGATCAAAGATCATTTTTATTTTTTCTTTACTCAATACTGTCACTTCATTACAATTTGTAACTTCGATATTACGTTGCTTCCCACATGGAAATGACAGACCCCTCAGAATGGAGACTGTTATTGACAAATGGGCATGAAATGTACCCATATTCTGGCAAAGTTATAAAGACCTTGAAATACTTCTAATTCACTTGACTAATGATGTTTGAACATCTCACCTTTTACTCTCTCGTTTTTGGGACAAGATAAAACTCTGGAATAAAGTATGGTTGTCCCTAATTGGTCAAAATAACCAGATAGAGACATCTGGAAGTGATGGGAGCCACCAACGCCACTGAAAACCATCAGTATCACTCGCTCAGATGCCGGAGCAGAGTGGATGGTCACCATATCCAAGCACTTATTATTTTTTTTATCTTGTAAGGCCGCGTACACACGGGCGGACTGTTCGCCCAGCTTTGTCCGCTGAACAGTGTTTCAGCGGACAGTCCGCTCGTGTGTGGGCTTCAGCGGACAGTTTCAGCGGACAGTCTGACGAACAAAGTTTTTCGGAATTTCCGTAAGACAGTCCGCTGAAACTTGGTTTCAGCGGACAGTCCGCTCGTGTGTAGGCTTGTTCGACAAACTAAGTTTTGCGCATGCTCAGAAAGGATTTACACGGCGAAGGTTGCATTGCAGTGTATTGGACGTCAAATTTCTCGTCCCATCGTACGTGCCGTTCACGTCATCGCGCACGCTTTCAGCGGACTGTTCGTTCATCGTGTGTGGTCAAGTCCTTTCATGCAAATTTTGAGCGGACTGTTTGTCGGATTGTTTGACGAACAAAGTTGGGCGAACAGTCTGCCCGTGTGTACGCGGCCTCAGAGTCTCCATTCCTTTAAACATAAAAAATTAGCAGATGCTGCTCATAATTAAGAAAGGGGGACATGCCCTTTTGTCAATTAGGAGCCATCAGTCCTGTGTTCTGTGGCTGACATATATAACACAGAGAATGGAGTGCTGCCCCCCCTCCCCCGCTTAGCTCAGAGCAGGAGGGATAAGGAGGCTCTGCTCATATAGTTTAGTCAATGCACGAGCAGAGATTAGCTCACATCCCATTCAATTAGGGACAGACCTTCGCTAGTTTCCATTTCACTCTAAAATAGACACTAATGCAGGTGGTGCAGATAGACCTGAAACAGAATGTGATACATGCCACTTCTGATAGTTTCCTATGCCATTTTAATGGCACAAGAAACTTAGGTAATTAGGTAATTCCCCATAATGCTTATTGAATAGACCAAATAGATTTCCTTTTAATTTAATAGATTATTTACATAAAACTTTTTATTCGTGTGAAGTTATAAGTCAGTATGTTTTATTTTCTTCTCTCCCTTCCGTTTCATGTTTTGTCTGGGTACTTCATAATGATATATACATACTCTATATATTTATCGTTATCTGTGAATATTTTAATAACATCCTTTTAGATAAGACCTTAATCATATATGTAGTTTCTTTGTTCACAGCCCTGAAGAATGGAGACTTTTACAGCCCCTGAAATGTGTTGGCTTTTCATTGGTGATCTTAAAAAAAATATTATTATTCACTCTTATATGTAGAGTGGCGCTTCCTGTTTATTGGCAAAAAAAACTTGACAGAGGGTCTACTCCTGCCGTACACTTTCCAAAACTAAAGATAAAAGGTTTTGACTAGAGATACACTTTTACTATACAAAGTAGCTAAACTCAGTGTCTCTCAAGCCTGTATTCCGAGTACATTTTGTCACTCTCCTCACAGCATCATATGTGAAACAGATATTTGCTTATGCGATTCTCTAGATATCTAGAGTTGAACACCTGTAGAGCTGTACCAACAGAGGAGGTAGACAAATTAGTATTTGGGCACATGGACATGGAGGCTCCCAACCTAACTGAAGGATACTTATTTATTTCCTCCTCATTCCAGAAATGGCAGCATGTTATGCCTATGTGTGTAATGTGTGAGGCAATGTTTTTTCCTTTTGAAGAAAAGTGTTCCAGTTTTTTCAGGAATATTGTGAGGCTCTGGTTCCCATATTCCATTAGTGCCCAGAGGAGAATTGCCATGGCCAGAAATCATAACATTTGTTCAGTGGGCTTTGATATAGAACATCTCCTATAAATAGTAAAGAGATTATTAATGGTATCACTGAGAGGGGCACCGAGCCTGTTTTATTCTTTAGTAAAAAAAAAAAAATAAGGATGGAAACTTTACAAAAATGTTTAATCTTTGAACTAATTTTTCTTTGGTTGTCAAAGATATGTCTTAAAATTTTAATCTAAAATGTATTAATAGAGGTCCTCAGAAATCAAGCCATAAAAAGCAACTATTTACAGTCTGTCATGAAGCTAAATATCCATTTGACCATCCAGTAATAAAAGTAGTCAAAGATCAGCTGCATTTTTCAAATTACATGGGTTTCTACACAAAAATATAGCTCACGGGTATATTTATTGTGAAGGGCATACTGTATATGTCTAATATTTTTAGAAAAAATAAAATGAACCCTAGGTAACATAAATATTAGAGGCATCACTGCTTCATATCCTCCTTTCTCTAGTGTATCAGCATGGAATAGACAAGGCGGCTCCTTAATGGTTTTGCTATGAGAACCCATCACACATAGACACACAAACTGTGTGACTTTTATACTGTATGTATTTTTAGGGGAGTAGGCCCTGAGAGGGAAAAAATGTGAGCTGTTGGGCCTGTCTCCAAAAATTCTAATTACACTGCAAACAAAGAAGAGAGCTTTGGGTACTATTCCCAAATGAAATATACAATACCTGATAAAACCTTACATTAAATAACAAAACGAAACTTTATTATCACATAGGACCCCCCCCCCCCCCCCAAAAAAAAAAAATCTATACAAACACACTAAGAACACTTAAAATAAAGAAACAACATAAGCCATATGACCGCTCTATATTACATAAACAAAATAATTATATACCCCTGAATCACCATTATCAGTATCAAGCCAACATTTAAAAGTTGTGGGGTAGTGGTGTTTCCAAAATCCCACTGCACACTGAAAAGAATAAACAGACCACTCATTTCCTTACAGTAAGAGTGAAATACAGTGAAACAGTAAAACAAAAGCATAAGACACTGGCGTTGTCATCTACTTTGACCATTGAACGTAACCTTTTTCTTCACAGCTACATCTGAGTCTGGTGAAGTATAAGCTCTATGAACTCCTATATGGCACACTGCATCCAATGTGATCTAATGTGATTTATTTTACATCACTCACGTTGTCTTGAAGCTTACATCAAGTTACAGGAGAAGTATGGGGGTAAAAATAACACACATCCATATCTTGTCCCCTGCTGACTCTAAAACAGAGAACTGAGCGATCATATGATTTCTGATCACTCAGTACCCAGTCTTCTTGGAGTGAAAAGCGGAGACAGGTGACTTGGAAGATCTGCTCCTCCAGCGCTCACTGGGCAGGAGAGCGGGTGTGTGCAGCTGGCTTCGACTTTCAGCTATGCACTGAGAGGTGAAGCCAGTTGTCAATCAGGCAGGAGGGTGAATCTCGACAGTACAGTCAGGAACCCTTCAGAGTCTGGAGTGGCTCTGTGTTACCAGCCAGCAATGGGATTTAGCCCACTGTTGGCTGATTCTGAGTCACAGTAGAGCTCAAGTAAGTTCAGTTCTGTGACCCACAAGAGAACAAAAAGCTTTGGCCATACTTCTTTCCTATTAATACTTTGACTGTACTCCTAAGAGTCGATCACTGAGTTGTTTGGACTTCGATTTTTGAGACACTCGTTGACCTACAGTGGCAAGAAAAAAAAATGTATTGGAATTAACTGGTTTTCTGCAGTAATTTGCCATAAAATGTGATCTAATCCTCATCTAAGTGAGAACAATAGACAGACACAGGGGGTTATTTACTAAAGGAAAATCCACTTTGTACTGCAAGTGCACTTGAAAGTGCACTTTGAAGTAAAGTCGCTGTAGATCCGAGGGGGACATGCAAGGAAAATAAAAAACAGCATTTTAGCTTGCACATGATTGGATGATAAAATCAGCAGAGCTTCTACTCATATCAGATCTACCCCTTAGATTTAGAGCGACTGCACTTCCAAGTGCACTTTCAGTATACTTTCAAGTGCACTTACAGTGCAAAGTGGATTTGCCTTTCGTAAATGACCCCCACAGTCTGCTGATAACACACAAACAATTCTAAGTTCTCATGTCTTTATTGAACATACCCATTAAAACATGGAGGAGGAAGTAAGGAAACCTTAGGTCCTCAGAGACTTTTTTGCCACAAAGTGCCATGTTGAACTGGAAGGGACCAGTACGAGAGAGAGAGAGCGATAACACCATATTTAGCACACCTTCTCCCCATTCACACCTGGGAGCTTGTAACACTAGCGAGTCACATGACACCGGGGAGGGAAAATGGCAAATTTTGCCCAATTTGGACATTTTCACTTAGGGGTGTACTCACTTTTGTTGCCAGTGGTTTAGACATTAATGTGTGTTGAGTTATTTTGAGGAGACAGCAAATTTACACTACCTTACATTGTAATAAAGTGAGGGGTGTACTCACTTTTGTGAGATACTGTATATATATATATATATATATATATATATACATACATACACACACACACACACACACATATTATATACATATGTTTGCCTGCCCAAGCGTATGACTTTCTTTACTTAGCTGCTATGGGCTCCAGCCCCAGATCTTTTGTAGATCTAGCAATGCCCCTGCAGAAGTTAGAGACTCTTCTGTAATCAAGAGCTTTTAAACTGCATTTCTCAGAAGGAGAAGACGAGGGGAAAGAGCTGCATTTTCTCAAGCTGTACAGGACATGGCTTCCTATTGTTGTGAGGAAGAGTGCACAGTACTGTCCAGTGTGCATGATCACAGCTGCATATCAGCAGCCTGAGCAGGATCCGGAGTGCTGAGTGAAGACAGAGTCACCTGAGTGCAAAGCAGAGAGTGGACTTATCACTGTGTGTGACTGGATGTTCAGCTGAAATCTTGCTGTGGCTAGTGAACTGCAAAATCACTGAGACTGGGGAGCTGCTTCTGTGGGGATTTACTATCTACTGCTAGAGAACAATACTGAGCCCTTTAGAAACTGACCATACAGCCATCTAGTAGTTTTATTGCCACATGCTTGACTGGGACTATTCTCATGTGCACCACTGACAAAATTGGGCCCCAAAGCTAGCTAGCTGAAGAATTAGGATAAAAGACTGTCCCTTTACAGCTACTACACACAGACCATTACTTATTGCCTATGCTAAGAGGTATATTACACCATATCACAGTCATTCTCCTAAGGTGCACTCTAGACTAGTTATTTTATTATTATATACATTTCTTATATGCACTGTTTATTACTTAGCTGATTCTTGAGTTAATCCCAATCTAGTGATACAGAACTCTATTGTAAGCCACCTTGGCATAGTGATTATACTGTCTTGCAGATTGTGTCTGAACCTACCTTCCATATTCTCATTTATGATCAAATCACCTGTCATGGATTCACCACCCGGCGCAGTCATTACCAAGGGGTTAAGAAGAGTACAGAGTAATTGCAGAGACTAGTGCCAAGACTTCCTATTTAAACCCCGCAGCTGCACAGAGACTTTGCTGTCTGATCTGCAGCTTGTACCTGTGAAACCTGTTCCTGAGATCCTGATTCTCATATGAGCTAATTAGCCAACAAAGTTTTGTTCTGCTTTATTTTTATTGAATTTAAAGATATTTTGTATATTGTTATATATTTAATTAGGGAACACTACTCGCAGCTCTCTTCTTTGTTTAACATGTTATTTAACTGTTTTATATTTCTTATCACATTTCATAAGCTGACAGTGAGTGAGTTTTTTTTTACTACTATTTACTTTTAAATGGAAATAGTTTTTTGACGAGAAAATACAAAAAACAAAGAATCACAAGCACGTAGGTAGTATTTTTCTGCCTATGTGCTTGTGGTTCTTTCAGGAAAAAAAAAGAGAATATACTGTGCCGTATACTGTAAATATTTTCTTATATTGGTCTCTCTAAGTTAATAGACAATCTATTTACAATTTCAAATACAAACGACTCAATTCAAAAAGTGAAAACCCTAGGCAAAAGATCCTTAATACAATTAAAAAAATGACAGTCATATGGGTGAAATGAAAATCCTTTTTCTTGTTTTCACCCTGTGTGAATTGATTCTAACTTAGATATACTTTGGGTTTAAATATTAAAGCAATAATTTTAGGTGGAGGAAACGATTCTCAGACTGCAGGGTGAACCAGCTATAAAATAGACCAAACCCAGAACTTACTATTAGAAGAGAGAGAAAAAAGCCTTGACAGTGACCATTTACAGCTTTTTCTTGACTTTAGGTTACATTTCATGGAAAAATCTGTCAGCCGTGTTCAAGTGTTTCTTACATTTTCCATTTAGGGCCTTGTATGTAATGCAGCTAGATGAGTTCAGACACTCATATCATGTCATTTTATTGGTCTCCCAGTGCAGAAGAAGTAACCTGCTAATATGATTCATATGTGACCCCTGGAAGAGAGTACGATGATGTATGTATTCCAAAATGGTTTTTATTCTGTGAAGCAGACAAGCAGGCTATTGTTGCTTTGGTTTGGTGTTTTCCTGTCACTAACCCCCATCTATATTGAGGCCTTCATGTGCATACCATTGTGGTCTTACAATTTATGAACTGCAATATATTCAGGATATCATAACTCTGCTAGCTAGTAATTCCTGTCTCTCAGACACATTTAAAACCCAACAGTTTTTTAGTTTCCAGGACAGTGGGTAAGTGTTACATTTCCTGAGAGATTTATATTCTTTCTGTGGCCCCGTTTAAGTGATTTTTCCTTGTTTCTTCTCTGTGATGCCGTAGAAAAAAAATGGAAAAGGATACTTTCATTTTGTAGAGCACTGTAGGTTAAACAGGATTGTATATTATTTTAATTAAAATGTATGTTTTCCCCTTAGTTTGTTCATGTCTCTCTCCCAGCTCTGTGTACATTCCGCATATCTCATAGCCTCTATGTATAAACTTCACATGGATGTGTGCACACACCACCGTAGGCTGAACATTACCATTTTTCTGCAGTGACTATGGCCGAATGTGTCAGAGCACTGTGTGTTAGAACAGTTACTTGAAGTTCAAGAATGGGCAACAATGCCAGAGCTATAGTCACAGAAAAGTGCAGCGCTCTCCTTCAATAAAGTGCATTCAAATTATAGTGCATAGATATATATCTGAAAACAGTGTAAAAATGATCTATATATAATACATTTACATGAGTCCATCTTTTCTTTTAAATATACATACAGTCCATCAATAAATGATTCAATGGCCGTAAAAAAAAATAAAAAAATGTGCAGTACCATACACCAGAAACCCTTCAATAATTGCCTCTGATCACCACAGTGTCCTTCACCCCACCTATGGGCATCTTCTCACCTGCTTGAATGGACCTCACTAATTGCAGGAGGTCTATATGCGCTTTGCAGTGTTATAAGTGGCACTGCTCCCACTGGCTGTACACTCCACTCCAAATCCGTAGCTCTCAGCATGGTACCAATCATATAGGAGGCAAGAGAAAAGAATCAGTGCAAATCGCTAATAAAAAGTATTTATTTCCATATAAAAATCCACTCCCATTTCAGAAGTAAAAAATGTGCATTTCACACTACAATCCTCTGCATACATGGGTGTAGCCTGAACCTTTTAGAAAGCCCATTGGGTGCTACGTGTGAGGTAGGTGGAGACATAATCACGCTGGGACTAGGTGGAGCTGTGTATGCCAAGGATTGTATTGTGAAATGTTTGTTTTTTACTTCTGAATTTTGAGTGGATTTTTATATGGAAATAAATATTTTTTATTTTAACATTTTGGGCTATGGTTCTTTCCTCTTTCCTCCTATATGATTAACACCACGCTGAGAGCTGCTAAACGAAATAAGCGTTGTCACCCTAGGGAAGGAAGTACCTGTGGGTAAACTTTGATGGTTAGATCTAGCTGGAAACTGAGCAAGAAAAAAAAAGTTTAAGCTTTCTGACATAACAAAACAATGTGAATGTGTTTGAATGCAGATACACTTTAAGACAAACGTCACCTTTCACCATGGCCACCAATCACTGCTGTACGTTTTATGTAATATACATTCTTTAAAAAGTACCAACATATCGAATATATGCCACTACCATTAATTATGTACATAATAACCATAGCAACAACTTTGCCTACCAGGCAAGATAAGAATCTCATTAGTAACCATCTTTCTTTCAAGTCTTCTATTTGTTTGTGAATATAAATCATCCAACTTGGTGTATTGGCATCATGAAAAGACATACTGATCGCTATATTACATTTGGTATCTAGACTATTGTGTGCTCTTTTTGGCTTCCCATAATCTTGGATTAAAAGTGAACTTTTCAGTCAATCATGTGTAAATTGTTGCCTAAGAGAATTACCCTCATTTCACACAGGGGCAACACGACTTCCAGCGCAACTTTTGGAGGCAACTTGGACACAACTTGAGTATGAATAACAGCCTGACTTAGATCGACTTCAACACGACTTGGGGCGACTTACAACATGACTTTAAGTCGCCCCAGGCCAGGCGACTTTGGCCATGGCCAATCAGAGAATAATCAGCTCTCGAGGGGGAACGCCGCGTCAAATTTTAAATAAGAAACCGGCATAGGTTCTCCCTCCAGGAGCATACCAGGCCCTTAGGTCTGGTATGGATTTTAAGGGGAACCCCCTACACTGAAAAACGGTGTGGGGGTCCCCCCAAAATCCATACCAGACCCTTATCCGAGCACGCAGCCCGGCCGGTCAGGAAAGGGGGTGTGGATGAGTGAGCGCCCCCCCTCCTGAACTGTACCAGGCCGCATGCCCTCAACATGGGGGGGTAGGTGCTTTGGGGAAGGGGGCACCCTGCCCCAAAACACCTTGTCCCCATATTGATGAGGACAAGGGCTTCTTCCTGCAACCCTGGCCGTTGGTTGTCGGGGTCTGCGGGCGGGGGGCTTATCTGAATCCGGGATCCCCCTTTAATAAGGGGCCCCCAGATCCCGGTCCCCCACCCTATGTGAATGAGTATGGGGTACATCGTACCCCTACCCATTCACCTGGGGAAAAAAGTGTCAATAAAAAAAAAACACAACAAGATTTATCTAAATAAAGAAATCTTGCTTTACTTCGCCATAACACAATTATTTTCGTTTAAAGAGTTTGTAAATATGTAATAGGTTATAAAAACAACCAAACAACTTTCACTCATAATGCAAAACTGAAACTACCTGTTTAATTCATATGAGCTCCTAATTTCCAGTTCTTTAAACGGTAAAAAAATACATTATCACTTATATTGGAGGGGTTTATTTAAAAATTTAAGATGGTATTATAGCTATATATGATTCTCCTGTTTTAGCTAAAAGTTAGAATAATTCACAATGGGTCATTTCATTTCTAAGATCTGACAAAGATTGCCAGTTTCCAAATACTGGGATTGATTTTACAGAATATTTTATATATTTTAAGAGATAAGTTCACCTTCCCTCTCACTCTGCTGCTGTAGCTAGTCCCATGGCTTCACTGGGGCACAACCCACCCAGGCCCTTACTGAACTAGTCTCCCAAAGTGCTGATGGACTCGTCTTATTGGTAGGGTTCCTGGTTGATGTTTTTCCCTGAGGTCCTGAATGAACAAGGGATCTCTCAAAACCTATGAGAACAATATAATTTAAGTTGGAAAAGGCTTAAAGATGTTGGTGGTGCTTGAAACTTCATGGTAATGCTTCCTTTAAGCTTGAGCATAACGTACCCTACTCTCCCCAAATTTCTTTTAAACAGGACACTGAGCAAACACAAGAGAGGGTAACCAAAACTAATTTACTGTATATGACTGTTTTATGAAAGTACAAAAATGACTTCAATACTTGACTCCAATTTCCATCGTTTGAAGACATCCTTAGCCTTAAAGTGTTTGTGCACACAGCCACTGCCAGCCCCTCTGCTAAAATTTCATGATGTATATACTGTCTGCCAGTATATACATCATGAAATAAGCGCTTTCTTTCTCTGATGTATGTATTACAGAGGGAAGGGCTGAGCTGAGCTTTCCCTCTGATGTCTGCTGGGCGGTCATGTGATCTCGCTATGTAATACAAACATCAGAGGAAGACCGCGCCATGAGATCACGTGACCGCCCAGCAGATGTCAGAGGGAAAGCTCAGCCCTTCCCTCTGTAATACCTACAATGGACAAAGACAGCGGCGGGCGGTCACATGACCGCTAATCGGGGATAAGAAAAACTGTATTTATAAGAAGAATATTAGAAAATGGTAAACAGTATATATATCATATAATCCTAGCAGAGCAGCTGGCAGTGATTGGGAGCAGTAATGTGCGAGCTGCTCCGAACGGTACTACAAGGGGTGGGGCAGCTCACTCACAGAGCTGATGGACAGAGAGGGGAGGGGGAGGAGGGCACAGGACCACAGAGGAGAGCAGAGAGCAGGGCTGCAGATGATGGAGGCACGTAAACTGACCATGGTGTCAGGGCTCAGCAGCCATGATACACAGTGGTCAGTTTTAAGGGTAGAGGGCAGAAACTGGTAGGATCAACCAGGTGTTACAGGATGCAAAATCCCACAGCACACGTACTGTGCTGTATACAGGCATACCCCACCTTTAAGTACACAATGGGGTTTATTTACTAAAGCTGGAAAGTGCAAAATCAGGCTCACTTCTGCATAGAAACCAATAAGCTTCTAACCGCAACTTGTTCAATTAAGCTTTGGTAATAAAACCTGGAAGCTCATTGGTTTCTATGCAGAAGTGAGCCTGGTTTTGCACTTTCCAGCTTTAGTAAATAAACCCCATTGTGTACACAAAAGGGGGTATGCCTGTAACATGCTTTAAAGCATGGGTCTTCAAACTACGGCCCTCCAGTTGTTCAGGAACTACAATTCCCATCATGCCTAGTCATGTCTGTGAATGTCAGAGCTGCACAATGCCTCATGGGAAGTGTAGTTTTGCAACAACTGGAGGGCCGTAGTTTGAGGATCCCTGCTTTAAAGGAACAAAATCTGTATTTTTTTTTTGGGTTAACAAACACTTTAAGATCCATATTCTATCAATGATAAACCCTTTGTTCATTAAGTGAAAGTTAGTAAGTGAAGGTAATGAAAATGTAAATCCATTAATGCACAAATACATACTTCATGTTAATAATATTTGACTTAAGCTTTGATAATTTGTTTGATAATAATGATGACATTTATTATACAAAGTAAGGGCAGTGATTTTCACAACACTTGTACAAAGATTATACAATGATTCTACTAAACAAATTGGAGTAAACATAATAAATTACATTGACAAGATTTAGAGAAAATTAAAGGAGCAATGTGCTCATAATAGTTTATGTATATGCTATATAGTGGTGTTAAATTCAGTAGAATCCTTGCACATTGTACCTGGTTATCTTCTCAAAACTGAAATGTTGACTATGGGACTCTAAAGAAGTGCTCCAGTTGCTTGTTTATTTATATATTACTGACAAAATTCTGCAACCATTTTCAGGAACTGACTCCAAGACGCTTACATTTTGTATCTACCACAGTCACGCTAACACGCTTACACTATCTAAGACTATTTGGGTGAAAATATTAACCTACCAGTATGCTTTTGAGTTGAGAGCAAAAAGAAGCAGTCTGCTCAGGGAAAAAGTGCACAGGAAAAATATACAAACTTCATGCAAACACAAAGTTTGTAAATTGGTTACCGAACTGAGGCCCTAACTACCGCAAGAAAGATTAATAACCATTTAGCCATGGCTATTGGAGATGTAAAATCCCAGCAAGCCCCAATACAAGAGAATCACTCTCTAACAGGACAGTGTGAGTGCTAAGGCCTGGGGGCAACTCAAAGCTTTAAAATTAGTTTTAGTCCTTGTGTTTCTAGAGCTTACTGGATATTATGGGATATTTTTTTCATAGCAAACGTTCTGATTTTTCAAGGTGGCCATTTTCACTGATATTTCAACATCCAATATTAATATACATGACATTACAAGTACACCAAAACTTGTTACTCAATCAAAATTATTTGGACAAGTTGGAAGAGTGCCATTGCCATTGGTCTTTGTGTACTGTAATCTTTTAATGACATACCACTAAAATAAGAAAACCTGCTGATCAATTTAAAGGCCAATCTAAGGGGTTCCACTCTTTCTAGCAACATGTACTAAATTGAAAACTAGATATAATTTTATTCAGTGTATGAATCAAGTCATGGCTAGACTTTTGCAAGAATATTCGATCTTAAAGCCCAATTATGGTCACCACCACCTTCCAGCAAGTTTTTTTTTATTAACTTACCTTTTTCCAGTTGTCTCTGTGCTGGTGACCTGAAGCATTGGGTCCTTATATTCTCCTGATGTCTAGGACTGCCCTGTCCATAATGTTGAAGGGAGCGGGCTGACATGATAATATCAGAGCTGTTCTCTGAATAACTGTTTGTAAGTACAGGGCATTGTTGTGGCACCAAAGCAATGCCATGAGGCTCTGCATTTACAGGAAGAGGATTGAATGACTCTTAGTCATGTCTAACTTGTAAGAGAACTCTGGTTGGATACACAGAGCAGGTGAGTCTGTAAAGGCAGCACTAGAAAGGAGGTGAGTATCGCAGAAAGAGCTGCTTTTCTTTTATTTAGTCTGCTTGCTGACAATGTATGGAGAAAAAAATTGCCCAGAGTCAGGCCCCTGTAAGCTCCTGAACCTCTCCTTTTCCCCCATCATGTCCATTTGTTTACAATGAGCAGTGCACGTTAGTTATGGTCATGTGCACTACGTAATGCACGCTACACACCCTATAGTACATATTCTTAGTCCATCTTCAGAGTGAGCAAGAGGTGGAAGCTATGTTCCCACATACAGTGGAACAATGGAAAATGAACACTGCCACCCTCTAAAATGAAGTCCAATAACAGCAGAAAAAAATAAAGAATTTGGAGGAGGCTAAGAGCAATAGAAGGTACTTTTTTTTAAAATTAAGAATACATACCTAAATATAATTTATTTTATTTTAAATCAGAGCATATTTGCTTTAGCTGTAGCTATAGCAGCAGATATGACTGATGTAGGAGCCAAGTTCCCTCTGTATAACTGGACAAATATTTATTGCATATGAGGATTGTATAGGATAACATGAATATACATACATTAGTTCAGGCACTTGTGACAGAATGCTTTGCATTTAATTTGCATAGTGCAGTGTTAATTTCAACTTTACAAGTCGGCATGTCTGAAAGATTGATGGATAAAGTTTAAAGGGACAAGAGAACCTGCCAATATTTATTTATGAGGCTTCATCAGTTATCATCGCAGCTCTGCAAATCTCTACTCTGATTTGATGACCAGGAGTTGTATGAACCTAACGGTACCTTGGTACAGTTTAGATTACTTGTGGCACAGCCATTTTCTTCTACACATTCCACTCAAAAATAAGGCAAGCTGGAAAATGTAATTAGTCTATTTTTGTCCAGGAGGCCTGAATACATAAAACAATATGTTTCTGAGAGACTTTGAGGAACACTGATTATGAGAACAATCCCAAACACTTTGAGGAACACTGATTATGAGAACAATCCAAGACACTTTGAGGAACACTGATTATGCAGTTGTGGATATTCATTTCCCTTTTATGTAATGCTACCTGGATCTTGGTTTCTACACATACTTTGGATAGTCTGAAAAACATCACATCAATAAAAAGATAATAACAATAGAAACAATTTAATTACACACATATAGTTCTTCTTAGGAAACAAAAATAGACATTAGTACAAATTTTAGCTATAGAAAATACTTCTCTGCTTCACTTAAAGCTATCTTTACACATAAAAGAAAAGGATACACCATTTCAGCAATAGTGCCTCTTTAAATAAAATGATTTTTTTTCCCTGTTTAAGAAAAGCCACGTTGTATGAACAAAGCGCAATGGCCACAACCTCAAGTGTGACATTTGGGAATTAAAGAGGAGGAAAAGACATTTCAGAAAAATGCTATAAATTAGGTGGTTTCCCTAAGACACAAGTTGCCTTATACAATAAGGCAGTAACCCTTGGCACCCTGCAGTAAAACACAGAAACCATTTAGACACAAACTCTTAAGTGAGCAGGCTACAGACACCTGATAGTTAAATGGTTGCTATAGGTAAATTGCCCTTTGTGCATCATCATTACAATCTGCACCTTTTGACTAAATAGATCTGAATTAAAGTGGTTCTAAAGCCTCAAGGTTTTTTCACCTTAATGCATGGGTGCTTAACCTGTGGCCCTCTAGCTGTTGCGGAACTACAAGTCCCATCAGTGGACTTGTTGTTCCTTTCACAACAGCTAGGGCCACATTATAAGCACCCATGCATTAATGCATTCTACGCATTAAGGTAAAAACCCTATCTGTGTCACAGACTTGCCCCCTCACCCTCCTTATATATACCTGAACCCTATCGCGATCCAGCGCTGTGCTTGAGAGCTGCAGCTCTCCTGTCTTTGTCCCTTATCTTTGGGCAGATCTAAAGCAGCGGGAGCAATTGGCTCCTGCTCCTGTCAATCAACTCCCTGATGAGGAGGCAGGGCTGAGTCCAGCTGTCTGTATCAATGGACACAGCAGTGGAGCTCTGGAGAAAGCCCTCATAAGTACCCCTATGGGAATCGGTTTCCTATTGGCACCAGGAAAAGAGGAGAAGCGAGGAGTGGCACCCGAGAAGAGGAGGATTGGGGCCCCTTTGTGCAATTTTATTGCACAGAGCAGGTAAGTATGGACATGTTTGTTATGAAAAACAAAAACAAACATTTACAACCACTTTAAGCTTGTTTGATAATCCAGAGCAATGTGCAGAAAGTGACGGCAACCAGTCAGACTTTAGCCTTCATCAAATTTGTCAGACCAATGAATGATGATTTCTGATTGGTTGATGTGTTTTCTGCACAGCAATATTTTCCTTACTGATTTAGGGCTAATTAATGCCATATATAATATTACAGGATATTTCTAAGCATCAGAGAAGGCAGCTGATCAAGAGATATTAATTGGACTTTACTATGTTCCATTTTGAGATCTATGCTACAAAGAAATCCACATGTAATGCAATATTATCTGTATTAAGATTTACCACTAAATATTGTGTCTTTCAGCAGCCTTAGTGACCGTACTTCAGTCATTTAAGTCTTTAATTCACATCAGAGTTACTGTTTTACTGGAAAAACCCTGTTGCTTTGTCATCTTCTATCACAATTGGTACCGCTAAATTGAACCGGTGGCGAGTTCTTATGCTTGCAGCTTCAATCTATATGTCCTTTGCTTTATATTAAGAGCCACTCAGTCAAATATATCTCGAAAGGCTATAATGGAAGCCATCTTGGAAACTTCACAACAACTTGTTACAGGCTTCATTTTAGAGGCTTGTGCTTCAAACAGAATGCAGAATTAAGGTAACAGAGTTCCATTCTTCCCAAAGCTTAGAAGTAAACACAATCTCTAGAAAGGGTTTGTCACTGTCACTGCTGTCAAACAATTCCTTCACTGCGCTTGCTTCTCCACACTACTAGTGCTGTCATCAGGAGGGTTATAAGGATGGGGATAAATATGAAAGAGCACAGAACAGGAAATGGCGGGTCAGCTGGTAGCCTGCCAGTCAGGGCACAGTTCTTGAAATAGTTTCTATGGATATTTGTGAAGAAATTATCCACTATGTGATTTGGCCAGTAACAGTGCTGATGGTTGGCGAGGAGAAGGGTACAGTTCGTCACATCACTATAGATCCTGGAGGAGAAAAGGATAAAAAAAACATCAGTTTTGTACTAATAACCCAATAATTATTAAAAAAAAACTACATACAAAACATAGATTGTGTGTATGCTCTAACGAGCAGGACCCTCTGATCCCTCCTGTATTGAATTGTATTGTAACTGTACTGTTTGCCCCATTTTGTAAAGCGCCATGCAAACTGTTGCCGCTATATAAATCCTGTATTATAATAATAATCATAATAATGTATTATCTTCATTAACTAAAAATAGAATGTTTATAAAATATTTATTTCATGATTTTTTTCCCCAGGTAAATAAAACATATTGCGACTTTGATTGGAATAAATCTGGATTACTGAGCTCAGTGACTCACTGCTTCTCTCCACCATGTTTGTTTTGCTCATAGGAAATTGTATGGAGACCTAGAAAGACAGTCGCAAAGAGTATAACCTTCCGCTGGGTCATCTCTTTAAAGAATGCATTGAAAAACTAGTATCATGAGTGGGCCTAATATTAAATGTCTATATAAAGTAAAGATTTTACCAAAATGAATAAAATATTATAAAAGATCATGTAAATGTAGAAAAAAAAAACATTTATCCCAAACCATTATAATCTCCCATCTTTGTTTAGTATACATTACAACATCCTGCATTAATGTATTTGGCTATTCCATTTAACATTAATATTTGAGCTACAAGTGCTGTGAAAAACCTTCAACAGAATGCATCTTTAACACATGACATGTTTTTTTTAAGTAAAACCTTTCCATTTTACGTATATACCTTATTTTAGGCCCAGGAATTCTATCACTGGTCTGTGTGCTATGCAGGCAGATCATGGCTAGTGGTAGGCACCAGTAGGCTTCCTGAACACATCACAGCACCCTGCCTACATATAAGTACTCCTCTCAAGAGCCATCAATCCCGATGTTGGCTAGCACTTGGGCAGAGCTATGCAAATATAAAGTGATGGGTGGGTGTCAGTCTAAAGGAGTGACCATTCATAGGTAGGCTGCATGCAGTTCTTCCCACCAGGTACAGCCCATATGTATCAATAAGTGTCCACAGTGTGCAGTGAAATCAGACTAAGCCCTTGAACACACGGTCGGAGATTCCGTCGGAATGTGTCCGATCGGAGTGTTTTGTCGGATATTCCGACTGTGTGTGGTATGCATCGGACTGTTTCCGTCGGAATATCCGTTGGACCAAATTTTCCAACTTGACGGAAATATTTTCCGACAAACTGCTCCGATCGGACATACTCCGATCATGTGTAGAGAATTCCGATCGGACAAAGTGCCACGCATGCGCAGATCAAATTCCTACATCAAAGCTCTTGGCTACTAGCCTGAACGTAGTCACATCGTAACGAAATGACGTCATCATGTTCTGAAAGATCGGATTTTCCGACAACTTTGTCCGACCATGTGTATGCAACAGTTTCGGACAAGATCCATCGGACAAAATCCGACGGACAAAATCCGACGGATTTGGTTGTCGGAATGTCCGACCGTGTGTACAAGGGCTAAGCCATTTAGGATCAGGAGAGGAGCCTATACAATTGTGAAAAGCTGAAAGTAAGGCCAGAGTTCAGCAAATTTTGCTTCATCCTTTTAAGATTAAAATTAAACGCAATGCAAGATACTTGTGAATGCAATGTATTGATAACAAGAGGGTAATCTAAATGTGTTTGGTCAAATAGTGACTGGCCAAGGGTGATATATTTATATACTAAAAATTATAGAAGGAAGAAATCTTGTCCACCAGTCACTAACAGTGGCACATCAAGCCACAGAATATTATAGTAGAGGGATTACAGACCTATGTATGGGCTGCAAACAAGTAAAAAGCACCTCTATGTCCCTAGATGATGCATGCTCTAGCGTGAAATGTATAGAAGCGACGCCTGACACTCATAACAATAGGAGCCCTGCACTTTCGCTTGAATAGCCGAGAAACAGTGCATGCCACAAACTCTATAGTGGCATCAGACCGGCTTCTGCTTCCCCTGAGCAGATTATGTGTGATCCTATGCTGGACTACGTAAGTGCTCTTTTAAGCAATAAAAAATAAGCAGTATTATACTATATCCTGCTTTCTGTAGCTCTTTATGGTGGAGCTATTTCACAGACATACTTGATGCAAGTTGATATATGGAGTGGAGGGGGTGTATAAGGTGAAGGTACCTACTTTCAAAACCTGCATATTGGATTGAGATTCAGCTTCCCCTACACATGATTGTTTGATTGTAATGTGATGCGTTAAGGAGATATAGCACTGAATCGAGGATTTCTTTCTAAAAAAAAGTCATGCTGTGTGGTCACTTTGTGGCCGAGGCTATCTGGTGAGCGCATTTTGTTATCGCTTCTGGTGAATCACTCATAAGCAAAATTATTGAATCACATTTACACTTTATATTTCACAATGTTGGAGCATACACAAGAAGATTTGATCACATAAGATTATTATGAACATTTCTGATGGTTTACTTAATTGTGCACTTTATTAATTAGGATACACACTGTATTTGTTATCTGTTTTTACCTCTGCACCCTTTATATATTCTTTTATTATGCATTAGTTTCTACTCATTTTAGGTGCAGCATTGGTGTACATAATTACATATATATATTTTTTCTTTTGATTTACTCTGTGGTGCCGATAACCCATCTCCTTACAAACAGAGCATGCAGTGCTTAAAACAATTTATCTTCTTCAATAAAAACATAATACACTTCTGTGAAGTGGATGCCATATGCTAGCTAGTAGGATAGAGTGTGCTCTACCCTTATCTAGGTCAGCCTTGAACCCTCAGCATATTTCCACACATGCAGAAATGCCTTCACCGCAGTCCCTTCCGATACCAATACTCTTTTTGCACCTGTGACATTTCCTGTTATTCAAATCTATTCTTCAATATAGTTCATGTAAGTGCATTATGTTTTCATTGAAGTGGATAATAAATGGTTTCAAACAATATGTCAATGCGCTCTATTTATGGCTTTATTTCATAACACAAAATCTTGTCCTTGGGCATCTGACAGAGGATAGCCTTCAGAAATGTGTTTGGTTGTTACAATAAGGTCTGTGTTTCCCCTGTGATATGAATATGCATCTATGTAAAGAATCAAGGGAGTGGAATAATATTGATCTCAAGTGAAGCAGATTGTACACTGGTATACTCGTCCTGAAATTGCACATTTCCCAGTGGAGGCATCACCAAGGAGTTGGATAGCCTACTTTGTTACAGTAACGGTTAGGACTGAGCTGCACATGGAGGCTACTAGGACATAGCAGAAACCATATGGTTTGATAACTTTATGTGGGCAGTCGTGCTCTTCAAAATGCCAACAAAGCTAACCAAAGCCCCTCCCTTCAAGGAAAGAATTGACATACCCTTCTCACATCCCCTAATGCAGGTCTCCATTCATGATCAACCAATCACCAGACCGGAGTGCTGCCATGTGAAAGGTAGGGAGAGCATGCCTATGCAATGTCAAATTTGCATGAGAACTGTGGGAGTTATCCTGTCACTGTAAATGTATTATCTGGCATTTAATTGTGCCTACTATCCCTAGCAGCCTTAGCTATTGTTGTACGATGGTTGATACTGTCATCCACAATGATATCACCTTTTATCATTGTGTTACTACGGTAACAATCAAATATGAATTCACACAAGAAGCGATACTTCCAAAATATTCTATCAGCTTTATTTGATAAATATTTTTTAATTGTAGCAGCTCATTGTAACCCATCAGAATTAACTCTGCTGAAGTCCACCTCTTTCACAGCATTGTTTCTGAATTCCGGCCATCTTCAACAGTGCCTGCTGGCTTCTTGATTAGACTGAATGGCTTCTGAATTCTGCACTGACCTGTCCCCCCCCAGGCTATAGTCACCTTACAAGAACTATCCACGAAACCTATTTTTAAACTGCTGTCTGCCAGGTAAAAGTACTTGTATATGGATAATTTTAGTTATTCATTTACAAGCAAGACGACCTTCAAAAGTTTTTCTTTCACCCACCATGTGCTTTGAAAGCAAATGAGAAAGTCTGTTGTCACGGAGACTGTAATATGCTCAGATGCTGCTGTGTGACAGGACCATGGAACCAAACTGACTAAGCACAAAGATCCATGTCTGACATCTGTCTAGAATGTCACACATGAACAGAGGCTGCTACTTGGAAAAAAATGTCTAGTTGTAGGATGACCACATGGCAAAATGGATGGATGATCAAGTGCCAAGGGCCAACTGCTAGCAACAACATTGCTCACAGCAAAAGCGATTTACACATTCAGATGAGGTTATCATGCAGTCTGATTTCCATCTGGGACAAAATAATTCTACCTCTAATATTGCTTGGCTGAAGGGGTTCATAGTTTGATTACCTGATACTAAAGTCCATAACCATATCTCCATACTTTGTGAAATGTCAGGTTTTAGTATTACGTAGGCAAAAAAAATAAACCACCATCACATGCCCAGTCACCTGGACTATAAAAAATAAATACCATAATATGTACTCACAAGGGATTTTTTTAACCACTACTTTTCCTATATACTGGCTTTTCAGAATAAATGCACAAATTTAGAGGCTGGATGAAAAGTTAAAGAAGGAGTATTGCTAAAGATCTTTTGACCACACTTCTATGGGTCATAGGACTGCACTTAATTCTGCACTCCTATGATCCAGATTTAGCTGACAGAAGGCTGTCCACTATTGGCTGAAGTCACAGAGCCGTTCCAGGCTCTGCAGGGATCCAGACAGTAATGATGGGATCCACCAAAATTCCTCACTGGCAACTTGCTCAGCCACCTCCACCCCCTCCACAGTCTGGAGCTCCAGTGAGAGCTGGAGGTGTAGAGCACAGAGCCGGTGAGTGACAGTCACTGTGCAGAGAGGGTATCCGAGAACTGAGCAATCAGCGGTCTTTGATCATCAGCCAGTGGTGAATAGCTGAAACATCGGATCAATGCTGCAGCCATCTAGGTGAATATAGATATTCTTTATTTTGGTTTTGCGCCCTTCTCTTTTTAATCATAGCAAGGAACTTTTGCCACCTTTTCTGCCAAGGTGGGTCTGATTCACCAGGATCGAAGATCTCCAACACACTCCCACCATCACTCACTCACAGAGCCTCAACTGAGGTAGTCAATCCAGTGCAGTCTCCCACCTGTAAGAGCTACCTTTCACCCCTCATTAGGGGAACGCCGACTCACAGCAGGACATTCCGCCAAGGTCCAAAGAAGGACTACCACCATTAAGGAGAGTCCTGGAGGGCCAATCTTTATCAATTGACAGAACCATCAGACCCTTTGGATGAGTCCAAACAGATCTGTTTAACAAGCTTGAAAAAGCTCTCAATCGATGAGATTAAATACTCCATAAATAGTGAGTTTCTGAAGAAGTATCAACAGGACAAACAAGTTCCCAGGGGGCTGAAAGTGACAATACCACCAGCTGCCGTTGGGGATTATGACTATTGCACCATCTGGTATAAGTATTGGGACAAAAATCATTATGCGTGATGGACATAATCATCACCAAAAGGAGGAGTCTAGCAGTTAAACTCAATTTAGAAATAGTCTCCCTCAGAGAAAGACTCATTCCATATCAACACTTTCCAATATACGAAAAGTTAAAAGAAAACATCACCATCAGACTGTTGAAACTAGAAGAAGAAAACTACATGAAGACTAAAGAAAACACAGAGAGATGAGCGAGACTACGAAAACAACAGGACAAAACCCTGGGAATACAAAAAGGTATTCCCATCAAATCCACCACATGCCCCTGAATCCAAACAAGCAAGACACAGAAGATTTTCTACTTCTAGACCCCCCACAACAAGAAAACTACACACAATTCATCACATACACACACACACACAATACACACACACACAAATAATAGGTCAAGAGTCAATCAGAGGCAAAATAGGTATGAAAACAGAAACGGAACGTTTACCAACAGCTGTGTACTTCCAAATCACACATCCAAATCCAGAAACTCCAGACCTAAACAAAATTCTCCCCAGAACCCAAGTATCAGAGTCACCTTTCCCCAGGAAAAAGAACAACCAATTAGAAACCCAGTCAGAAGAGTGAAAGAGGGAGAACCCTCCAATCCAGCCTTCGCAACTGCCACAGATATAGCCATATGTCCCCACTTTCCCTCCTAACCTAATCTCCATCCACCACCCTAACTCCCATAGATTTTTTTAGACCTACCCACCAGTTCCACAAGCATCCGAATAAACCTCCAAATTTAGAGTCCAAGACCCCAGAAAATAACCCAGTTCTTCACACCCCTAAGATTAAAGCACCAATATACAGACATCGGAGGAGAGGATACAGAGGAGGAGCCAGAAACGGGAAACCACAACAAAAAAACACAGTGATAATTTTCAACGTTTCTACATATCAACTCTCCCGGGCTGAAGAATCACTCCTGAGGAAAGGCCTGAACTTCTGCCCATCAACCAAATACAACACATTCAAGCTATTTGTGGACCAACAGAGTTACATAAGAAAAGTCACCCTCTATAGGTACCATGCATCCAAAAAACTAAAACAACAGAAAATCACAGAAAAAGCAACCCCAATTCTACTGGACAGCCCTCCATCCGCAGATGACATCCTCTCCAGATGCTTAACCACAGATTTCAGAGCAAAATCTAAAGCCAATCCTGTACAATACAAAGGCAATTTTATCTCTACCTTCCAATCTCTGGTTACAACCAATTTTAACAGCCTAGTGACTAGCCGGGAGCTAACCAGTAAGAACCTGAATAAATCTGAACATAAAGCGATCAAGAAAATAGCGAAATCGTCCTAAAAATACAGACAAAGAGGGGGAATAATAATCAAAAATCGAGAAAACGACATTGCAGAAGCAAAAAGAATCCTGGGAGATGAGGAATATTATAGGACTCTCAGGGAAGACCCCACAGAAAAGTTCGACAGAATAGCAACATTTCATCCAATGAGTGCACACTGAAAACCTACTAACAAAAAACGAAAAGGAGTTCCTCACCATAGACAATCCAAACATTCAGTTTTTCTATCACCTTCCAAAGATCCACAAGTCTCAAGACAACCCCCCAGGCTGACCAATTATATCTGGCATTAATTCTCTCACATATAATCGCTCCCACTTTATCAACCACCACCTTCAAAAAGGTGTGAAAAGGCTACCATGCTACCTCAGGGACACAACAGACCTTTTACTCAATCTAAAGGACTATACTTAGTCCATAGACATCCACTGGCTCACTATAGACATAGCCTCACTATACTCCAACATCCCTCATTCCAGTGGAATCAAGGCCACCAGAAAGTACTTACTCTCTGACCCACTCATGCTCAAGCAACAAGTTTTCCTTTTAGAAACTATCCAATTCATCCTTACCCACAATTACTTTACTCATCTAGACAACTTCTATCTCCAAACCAAACGATTGGAATCAGGTTCTCCCCTATGAGAATCTTTATATGGGCCAATTCGAACAAGAATATTTCCTATCCCAAAACCTTTACTCCTAATACACCCACTCCTTCCCCTCAGCCCCCAACAAGGTCCCCCGCTTCCCCCCTTTTCCTCCAGCTATCCCATTCCTCCTATCTACCGCCAGCTGTTACACATGGACATGGAAATGCTCAGTTTTTGTGTCCTACGGCCATGTGCTTCTCCTCCTCAGGCTCCTCTGCGGGCTACTGCTGGGCGACAGATCTGCCTGGTGAGTAGTGTGTGACCTGCACTGAGCCAGGCTTTGCTGCTGAGGAACTTCTTGGAGGGGGAGGGCAGATCTGCTGGGTGTTGAAGTGCAGTGATTGGCAGTGTGTGGGTTACCAATTACCCCCCTTCCCCTCCCCTCATTCCTGCACCTCTCCACCCTAAACTCTTCACCAAAAAAAAGTAAAAGTTATAAAAATGTAAATGAAAAATAAATGTAAAAAAAAATAAAGTACAACTAGGTATCGGTAATTGGTATCAGCGAGTACTTGAGGAAAAGTTTCGGTACTCGTACCCGGTCTTAAAAAAATGGTATCTGTGCAACCCTAGTAATTAAGGTTTGCTGATGTGGAAGTATGTTTTTAAAAGGGTTGGGTAGTAAGGATTTTCATGAATTTACAAGAAAGCACAGTAATAGTTAATGTGTCCACCTGGATCCAAAGTACGGTCAGATCACGCAAATCACAAAAGGGTTGAGGTAGGCTGTCCTAAGGTAGGCCATAGATGAGATAACTTTTTTAACTGGTCAAATGAAAAATACTGATGCAATTCCCCCATTTACACAGTTGATGTGGATGGGGAGGATCCTTCCCGCTGAGATTTTGTATTCTGACAGTGGGGAGACTTCCCCAGAATACACTGGTCAGCATTGCAGGGTATAGCCTGAAGCTCTGATCAAGCAGGAAAAAATCTGACAGGGCAGTTGTACAGAAGTTTACTGGTAGACTGACTTCTGTACAACCTCCCTGCCCATACATGGATCGAAATTCAGCTGGTCTATGCTGAACAGGTCAAATTTCAATCTATGTATGGCTAGCTTAAAGGGGTTAAAGGGGCTAGCTTAATGCATTGTATGCATTAAGATAAATAAAACCTTCTGTGTGCAGCAGCCCCCCTAATACTTACCTGAGACCCCTTTCTGTTCAGCAATGTCCACGAGTGTTTCTGACGTCCAGGACTCTCTGGCAGAGACACAGCAGCTGCGCCATTGGCTCCCACTGCTGTCTAGTCAGTTAACCAATCAGGAGAGAGAGGGGGCGGGCAGAACCATGGCTCCATGTCTGAATGGACACACAGAGCTGCAGCTCTGCTTGAGTGCCCCCATAACAAGCTGCTTGCTGTGGGGCCACTCAACAGGAGGGAGGGGCCAGGAGCACCGAAGAGGGACCCAAGAAGAGGAGGATCTACGCTGGTCTGTGCAAAACCACTATACAGAGCAGGTAAATATAACACCTTTGTTATTTTTCACTTTAAAGTGGTGTTGCCACCAAAAAATGAAAAGCTGCTTAAAATTAATAAAAAAAATAAAAAAAAAATAATTGGCAAAAAAAAAAATGTTTTACTCACCTCTAAATACCGGTTGCTAGGGGGTCCCTCGTAGTCTGCCTTCTTCATTGCCCGGGCTGGTGACATCACTTCCCCTTGCGCCGCACATTCACCTGGGACCTGTCACGTGTCCCAGGTGACTGTACGGCGTATCGCGGCGCCCTGCGCCGCTCGCGCATTCGCAGTGGGTGCCCACAGTATGCATGACGGCGCCGCGAGCGGAGCGGGGAACGAGGGGGGGGGCTTCGTTCCCCCGCATCGCTGGACCCTGGGGCAGGTAAGTGTCCGATTATTAAAAGCCAGCACCTGCAGTATTTGTAGCTGCTGACTTTTAATTTTTTTTTTTTAAAGGGTACCCCACTTTAAGTCAATGGCCCAAGAAACCAGCAAATTGGAAAGTCAGAGCTCCTCCTACTCTGCATACTTGTTTCAGGTTAGTGTCCAAAAAAGTAAAAAAGCCATTGGGACAGTATGACAGCCAGGCAATTCGCATGTTCAGCAAGGGAGGTTGGCAATGCAACTTTTTTTTTCCAGTACAGGTTTATATTAATGTGGCCATGAATATAGTTTCTTATTTGGATAACTTTATTAATGACTGCGGATTAGCCTCTGGTTTCAGAAAGCATGAGAAAATAAATATTTGAGACAACATATGCATTTTTACTTTTAAATGTTTAAAATCATTTGTTATTCGTTGGTTTAAAAAGAAAACACAAGTGGCTGATAAGCTTTACTCTGTTTTACCTATTAAGATTCTTCATTGCTTAGCTAACAAAGAAAGAGCATGCAATGGCTTATCACCAAGCATGTCAGACAGTGCCAGGAACAATTACTAAGTCAAAGATCTGCTACATGCAGATTATGGGTCCGATGGTGAACTACCAATTCCACCATGCAATGACTAAGGACAGTAAGGAAATGGTTAGAGGTGAGGTACATTTTCCTAATATTATGTCTGATAAAACATGTCATTGCATTGCTGAGAACCCATGCCACTGTTCGGTCTCAGAGAACAGAATTGATGTTCACAATCACAACATGTTTATAAAATGTAATCACAATAACTGTTTCCATTTTAAATGCTGGTCTTCAGTAAATATTTATTGCAAATCTCAGCGTATTCTTTTATTGAATGCCAGAATTTAAGCAAACATGCAGAAACGAGCCTTCTATGGTGCTTTTGATTTAAAGAAGGAATAAAATATCAAGATTGTGCATCCAAAAAAAAAAAAGCCTTGGTCTTAATTCTACTTTAAAGACAGGTTTGTAATCATGGGCTTGATCTGTGAAAAAAAAAAATAGAAAACAATCCAGGCTTTCAAAATCGACCAGCCATCGGCAGCCATCTCCTAATTATCATACTTTGGCCAAAAAAGCAAAGGTTTAAAACTAGGAATAACTGTGATGTGCATTAAAATAAATGTAATGTTTTTTTTTCTATAAAAATAACAAACATGTCATACTTACCTGCTCTGTGCAGTGGTTTTGCGCAGGGCAGCCCAGATCCTCCTCTTCTCTCTCTTTCACTCTCCTGGTCCCTTTCTCCTGTCGAGTGCCCCCACAGCAAGCAGCTTGGTATGGAAAAAAAGTCCCTACATCTATCCCGTAGTTTGTAGATGCGATAACTTTTGTGCAAACCAATCAATAGACGCCTATTTTGATAAAATATGTTGAAAAATATATATCGGGCCTAAACTGATCAATACATTTTGTTTGGGTACAGTGACCGCGCAATTGTCAGCTAAAGCGGCGCAGTGCTGTATCGCAAAAAATGGCCTGGTTATTAAAGGGGGAAATCCTTCTGGGGCTGAAGCAGTTAAGATAAAAAAAAACTTTCTGCCTTTACAACCACTTTAAGCAATAAGCAATAGTAGCCTGCAAGATTTCACTGTTAAGCTGGTTTCATACGGGCATCGTCCATAGTCCACATCTGCCTTCTTAACAGGGGATCTCCCCGCTGAGCAGGCACATAACAGGTCAATGTCCGCTCCGCTATGCAGAGCGGACACAGCCTCACTGTTCTCTATGGAGCTATCAGATGGAAATGAACCACCTGTCTGTTTCCATGCGATTGTCATCCGGTACACTGTTTTTAGTGGACAGGATCGGATCGGATGCTGGCAAGTATATCTGCCTCCCTGTAGACAGCTATGGATGGTCCGATCAGGTCCGCCTGAAAAACTGACAGGTGGACCTGATCAGACAGCCCGTGTGAAACCAGCCTAAGGCCGCGTACACACGGGCGGATTGTCTGCCCAACTTAGTCCGCTGAACCGTGTTTCAGCGGACAATCCGCTCGTGTGTGGGCTTCAGCGGACTTTTTCAGCGGACAGTCTGACGGACTAAGTCTTTTGGAATTTCCGTAATTTTGTCCGTCCAAACTTGGTTTCAGCGGACAGTCCGCTCGTGTGTAGGCAAGTTGGACAGACTAAGTATGGCGCATGCTCAGAAAGGATTTACACGCCGAAGGTTGCATTGCAGTGTATTGGACGTCGTATTTCTAGTCCCGTCGTATGTGCCGTACAAGTCATCGCGCAAGCTTTCAGCGGACTTTCTGCTCATCGTGTGTGGTCAAGTCCGTTCATTCAAAAGTTGAACGGACTGTCTGTCGGATTGTCTGACAAACTTAGTTGGGCAGACAATCCGCCAGTGTGTACGCGGCCTAAGAGTTGTCCTATCAATGACTGATAATTACTGGTCAGTGTGTTATCAAAATTCCTATTTAACTGGCAGAGATTTTCCAACACAGTTGCATAGTTAGTCTGGTTGAAAAAAGATACAAATCAATCTAGTTCATTCAATAATAGGGAATTTTTTTTTTTTTTTACAATCCCAGTCAATCACAGCCAATGACGAGGAAGGAGAGGGCAGGACTGAACGCCGCTCTGTGTGTCTGTGTCTTATGGACACACAGAGGTGGCTCCTGAGCAAACACGCATGAGTGCCCCCATAGCAGGCAGCATACTATAAGGGTACTCAGCAGGGGGAGGAACCATGAGCACTGGCACAGAACACAGCAGCCAATCAGCTGCAGGCACTGTTTGGATATTCTGACAGCTGGCACTTGTGGCTGCTGGAATATTATACCCCGGCAGGCTTTAAATTGTAAGGTATTGATTTTGAACAGAAAACAATGGGGAATCAATAATAATAAGTAAATGGCAAAAAAGTGGCGGATGATCAGCTACCTGCTTGTACACTGCTTCAAATACATGCCTTGTTGTTTTACATGAAATATAGAATGGGCCTTGAGTGATTTTTCATGGTCCATTGCTAACACCTGAATAGTGGAAAAACATAGAAGAATCAGGAAATTCGAGGAATCATTACACCATAAAGCATTTTTCATCTTATTCTGAGTAAACAAAAAGACATCTGGGAGAGGTTGGTCTTAATGAATTAAGGTCTAAGTAAATACAGAACCCATTAAGAAGATGTTGAGGTATGTTTAAACAGAGCCATTAATCCTTCCTACATAAACCTCTATGGACTCTAGACATGCACATACACTCTCTCTTGGCTATTTTTGTATCTTGACTAATAGTATCTAGAGACCAGGAGTGGAAATCAGCCGGCTGCTGTGCTGAAAGACACTCGCTGTCATTGCCAGCCTGGGGTAATCAGTGTGAAAAACAGCTGGCGGTGATTGGAGATGTCCCAAGCCTTGTCATCATGGGGTAAAAGTAGACATTTTCACAATATGTGTAGATGGCCTGGGTTAATGTGAGATGATAAAATCCAGCGTGTCCTCAGCTTCACTGACAGCATTTCCTAAAGCTCACTGAACGGGTAGTCGTGATGCTGATGCTCTCCAAGAAAGAGGTCATTAAATTCTATTGTGGCAGTGTGGGACTGGAGCACCCGAGGGAGACACGGTTTATCAGCTAGGGTCTGTGGAGTCTGAGTCATTCATCCCAGGGGGGGGGCTTCAATAACTTCCTCTGACCCCCTAATCTGAAAGGTTAGAGCCACTACATAACAGACAGGACACTGAACCAAACAAAGGGCACAGAACTCTGGTGTGTACTGAAAAGAGTGTCTTGTATATGGCAGACAGTAATTATACAGACAGCTGTTACTGCCTGCTGCTCATTAGTTAAAGCACTATTAAACACAAAAACAAAAATGAAGTATATTGCAGCATACTAATCTAATGTGGTGGCTGCATTCATTTAGTTTTTTTGGCTTATTTTTCTCCCTTATCTTCACCTAGTTATACGGCCAGCAACACACCTCCTGTCTTATGGTGGCTCCTCTACCTATGGAGGAGCAACAGAGTCACCCTTGGACAGTAGCATTGTCTGGAGGGAATACTGTTAGAGCCCTTTCACACCAAGGGCGTTTTGCAGTCGCTATAGCGTTAGAAATCCGACGGTAATCCGACGGTAAAATGCCGCTAAAAATAGTGCAGTTTTACCGCCGACGCTATAGGCTCGGCGGTGTGAAAGGGGTCTAAGATGGACTTGTAGCATAAGATGGATTTAACACAAGTGACTAACAAATGAAAGCAGAACTTCTAACCAACACCTTTTAACCACTTAAGGACCGAGACTCTTTTTGAGATGTGTTGTTTACAAGTTAAAAACATTTTTTTTTGCTAGAAAAGTACTCAGAAACCCCAAACATTATATATATATATTTTTTTCTTTAATTACAAAATAAGACAACATTAAAGTTAGCCCATTTTTTATTTTTTTTTAAGCGTGAAAGATAATGTTATGCAGAGTAAATTGATACCCAACATGTCCCGCTTCAAATTTGCGCCCGCTCGTGGACTGCCGACAAATTTTTACCCTTAAAAATCTCCATAGGCGATGTTTAAAAAACTCTACAGGTTGCATATTTTAAGTTACAGAGGAGGTCTAGAATTATTTCTCTTGCTCTACCGATCGTGGGGATATCTCGCATGTGTGGTTTGAACACTGTTTTCATGTGCGGACGTTACACACGTATGCGTTCACTTCTGAACGCAAGCTTGTCGGGACGGGGCGCGTTTAAAGAACATTTTTTCTTATTTATTTTACCTTTTAATTTTTATTTTTACACAGGTTTTTTTTTTATTGTGTCACTTTTATTCCTACTACAAGGAATGTAAACATCCCTTGTACTAGAAAAAAAAAGTATGACAGGACCTCTTAAATATGAGATCTGGGGTCAAAAAGACCTCAGATCTCATATTTATACAAAAAAAACCAAAAAAACTTTCATTTAAAATTTTTTTAAAATGGCCCTTTAACCACTTTCAGACCGGACCATTTTGCTGGTCAATGACCAGAGGTCTTTTTACAATTTGGCACTGCGCTGCTTTAACTGGTAATTGCGCGGTCATGCAATGTTGTACCCAAACAAAATTTGCGTCCTTTTTTTCCCACAAATAGAGCTTTCTTTTAAAGGTATTTGACTGACTCTGTGATTTTTATTTTTTGCGATATAAACGTAAAAAATTTTGAAAAAAAATTATATTTTCTACTTTTTGTTATTAGAAAAATCCAATAAACTCAATTTTAGTCATACATTTAGGCCAAAATGTATTCAGCCACATGTCTTTGGTAAAAAAAAGTCAATAACTGTATATTTATTGGTTTGCGCAAAAGTTGTCACATCTACAAACTAAGGTACGTTTTCTGGAATTTACGCAGCTTTTAGTTTATGACTGCCTATCTCATTTCTTGAGGTGCTAAAATGGCAGGGCAGTACAAAACCCCCCCAAATGACCCCATTTTGGAAAGTAGATACCCTAAGGAAATTGATAAGAGGCATGTTGAGCCCATTGAATATTTTATTTTTTTGCCTCAAGCGAATGAATAATGACAAAAAAAAAAATTTTTTATTTTTTTTACACAAAGTTGTCACTAAATGATATATTGCTCACACATGCCATGGTTATATGTGGACTTGTACCCCAAAATACATTCTGCTGCTTCTCCTGAGTACGAGGATACCACATGTGGTCGACTTTTTGGAAGCCTAGCCGCGTACGGGGCCCCGAAAGCCAAGCACCGCCTTCAGGATTTCTAAGGGCATACATTTGTAATTTCACTCCTCACTACCTATCACAGTTTTGAAGGCCATAAAATGCCAATATGGCACAAAACCCCCACAAATGACCCCATTTTAGAAAGTAGACACCCCAAGCTATTTGCTGAGAGGCATGTTGAGTCCATGGAATATTTTATATTTGGCACAAGTTGCGGGAAAATTACAAACTTTTATTTATTTTTATTTTTTTTTCACAAAGTTGTCACTAAATGATATATTGCTCACACATGCTATGGGCATATGTGAAATGACACCCCAAAATAAGTTCTGCTGCTTCTCTTGAGTATGGGGATACCACATATGTGGGACTTTTTGGGAGCCTATCCGCGTACGGGGCCCCGAAAACCAAGCACCGCCTTCAGGCTTTCTAAGGGCGTACATTTTTGACTTCACTCCTCACTACCTATTACAGTTTTGAAGGCCATAAAATGCCAAGATGGCACAAAACCCCCACAAATGACCCCATTTTAGAAAGTAGACACCCCAAGCTATTTGCTGAGAGGCATGTTGAGTCCATGGAATATTTTATATTTTGCCACAAGTTGCGGGAAAATTACAAACTTTTTTATTTTATTTATTTTTTTCACAAAGTTGTCACTAAATGATATATTGCTCACGCATGCCATGGGCATATGTGAAATGACACCCCAAAATAAATTCTGCTACTTCTCCTGAGTACGGGGATACCACATATGTGGGACTTTTTGGGAGCCTAGCCGCGTACGGGGCCCCGAAAACCAAGCACCGCCTTCAGGCTTTCTAAGGGCGTAAATTTTTGACTTCACTCCTCACTACCTATTACAGTTTTGAAGGCCATAAAATGCCAAGATGGCACAAACCCCCCCCCCCAAATGACCCCATTTTGGAAAGTAGACACCCCTAAATTTAGGGGTACGCTAGTGAGACTAGGTAATAAATGGCGGGTGCCCTGAAACTATAAAAAATAACTAACCAACCAGCGTCACCTGTAACAGTTATATGGTGATCACTGGTGAAAGGGTTAACTAGGGGGCAATCAGGGGGCTTTATGCGGTAGTATATGGGGGTCCCTGGCGCTATAAAAAGCTGCGGTGAACCTAAATACCTACCTGCCTAACTAGCGTCACCTGTGACACTAATACAGCGATCAGAAAAACGATCGCTTATTAGGCTGGGTTCACACTGGAGCGATGCGGGAACGCCACGAATCCGCGGCGGGTTCCCGCATCGCATGCCTCCCGGCGGCAGTTCACACTGCCCTATGCGAACTGCTGGGAGTGTCAGTGAAATGTTAATGACACCCCCAGATCAGTTCGCATATCGCAGTGCGATCTGCAAACTCGGATCGCATGGTGTGAACACCCATGCGATCCGATTCTGCTGCGGACCAAAAAAAGGGTCCCGTGCGAATTTGCGGCGGGTGCGGCGCGAATTCAGCCATACTATCTGTATGGCTGAACTCGAATCGCACAGAGATCGGATGTGATTTGCACTGCAGTGCGGTGCGAATCACATCCGTCATAAACCGCTGTAATGTGAACCCAGCCTTAGTGACACTGGCGACGGGGGGTGATCACGGGGTTAAACCTTTATTGGGGGGGTTAGGGGGGTACCTTAGAACTAAAGGGGGCTAACCCTAACTGCCCTAACAGTTATTACAGTCACAAATGACACCAATGCAAAAAAAAATGCAATTGGTGTCACTGTGACTGGGGGGGGCAGGGGTAATTGGGGGGTGATCGGGGGGTGAAGGGGGGGTGTGAGTGTGCCTGGCATGTTCTACTGTGTAGTGTCGTGTTGGTGCAACTCACCGATCCTCTCTCCTCAGTGCCGGAACGAAAAATACCGACACGGAGGAGAGATTACATCACTTCCTCTGCCTGTGTTTACATTACAGGAGAGGAAGTGATGCAATGCTTCACTTCCATTCGTCAGGAGCGATCGCGAGGGGGTGGCCATGAATGAATGGCCGCCCCCTCATCCCGAATCGCTCCTGAACGGATACCGACCGCCGCTGGCACCGGGGGGGGCCCGATCGGGCCCCCCACCCCCGGGAAGGCAGGGACGTACAGGTACGCCCATATGCCTGCCCGTGCCATTCTGTCGACGTATATCGTCGTGCGGCGGTCGGCAAGTGGTTAAGAGCTATGGGTGGAAGTGACGTTTTGACATCGCATCCGCTCTGCAATGTTATGGAGATGAGCGGGGGCCATCTTCCCCTCACTCTTCTCCATGCCCAACAAGGGTGAAGATCCGATCGCCCCTGCCGTTCCCCTCTCCTGCTGCCGATAAAATTGATCTCGCAGCAAATCCGCCGCAGAGACCACTATTATCAGAAACCTAACCGCTGGCCGAACAAAATGATACTGGGCTTATGGCAGCTAGCTTCTGCCATAACAACGATAGTCCTCTTATATCGGCGTGCAGGGGTCCTGAAGTGGTTAAAATGTCTGTAAAGGCAGAAGTTTTTTTTTATCTTAATGCTATTCTATGCATTAGGATAAAAAATCTTCTGTATGCAGCAGCCCTCCTAATACTTACCAGAGCCCCATCTCTATCCAGCGATGTGTACAAGTTCCTCAGCGTTCGGGGCTCTCCTTCCTGATTGGCTGAGACACAGCAATGGCGCCATTGGCTCCCACTGCTGTCCATCAAAGTCAGTTTGCCAATCAGGAGAGAGAGGAGGCTGCAAGCTGCTTGCTAGGTGGGCACTCTGCAGGAGGGAAGAGCCAGAAGTGTTGGCGAGGGACCCGAGATAATTAGGATCGGGGCTGCTCTGTGCAAAACCACTGCATATAGCAGCTAAGTATAACATATTTGTTATTTTTAAAGAAATAAAATGACACTTTACAATTCTTTCTCCTGAATGTTTTTTTTTTGGCAGCCAAACAGGCTGTTTGAATGGGAACATTAAAGCCTAGAATTTGGCACACAGTTGCAGAGTGGCCTCATCCACTTGAATATGTAATTTTCGCCAGCCTTACTGCCAGCTGAACACGTTGGGGGGTACTAAAAAAAAAAAACATAACGCTAGTGTGCTAAGAGGCCCATTGAAGAAGATCTCTAGTCTTGTGCATAGCCATAGTATTAATTTTTTTTTACTTTTTTTATAGAAATCATGAATTATGTCCAGTTATGAATGCTACCAAATGACTTTGTTTCTCAGCTGACACCAATATGCAGTCCTGAAACTGATACTCTAAAAACTGTTGTCTTTGATGACCCCCTCCACTACATTAAGCTTTCTATAGAAGGCTCCCATTGCATCATGGAAGATAAACATTCTTTTCTCCTGCTCAGTTATGACTATAAGGAGCGGACATACACAGATCCCAGCTGTCTGAATTCCTCCGCATCTTCGGGCCCCACAGTCATTTAGTCTTCAGAGAAAAAGCCGAAGTTGTCTTTTAAAGAAGAACTTCAGGCAAACATTTAATTAGAGGGTTGAAATGCAGGTTTACTAGTTTGCCTAAGGATCTGTGAATTTGACCGGCCATTCTATGATCCATACACCTCTGCTAATCAAGAACATCACACTGCTGCTGTCTGGATCACATTCACAGGGCGTTCTTGTTTTGTACCTGACTGCCAAACTGACAGGTGGGAAAATCAGAGGAAAATCTGCACAGCTGGGGAGAGCATTAGTTAAAGTGACCCTGTCACATAATTAAATAATAAAAAAAAAAAACGAGACTGAATTCCACCTACATCACTAAAAATGGTCCCCCAAGGACTGCTGGGAAACTGACATTTCTGGGAAGTGTCAATCTCCATGGTCCCCAGTAGCTCACACTGGTTCCTTTTGCTGACCTCCACTTTCTTAAGGAATGATTTGGAGGTCAGAAGGAAGAACCAAAGAGAGATTCGGGGCACCATGGAGCTCTCACGTTACAGGTATGTGCTTGGCTCAGAGCATTTGATTATGTGACAGGGTCTTTTTAGGGAAGAACTCTAGGAATTGCATTACTCTTAAAAATTTGGTCAAGTCCAACCAGATGTATGCCGCCTCCTGAAATAATTAAATTTACTTACTATTTTCATTTTTATTGAGTGGCAGGAGTACAGCTATCGCTATACTTCTGGGGCTCTGAAGGTGGTCTCCGACCTTGTAGCTCCTCTGTCCAGCCCTCCTCTTGCCTAATCCCAGAAGCAGAGGCATAGCTTGAAGCTTGTGGGCCCCAATGCTAAAGTTGACCTGGGCCCCCCCCCCCCCAACTACTTCCAACGTGCATGCAGATACATCCAACGCACAGCAAGATACTCAAAGTGGCCTAAGAGTTTTGAGTTCCCAGAGTTCCTCTTTACATCAGGGGACAGGGATTACCACTGGAGAATCAGAGGACAGGGACCCCTGGCAGGTCATTTGGCAGAGCTCCTTTCCCATCCCAGCACTGTATACCGCTCCACCCCCCCCCCCCCCCCCCACACACACACACACACACACTACACAGGGCTGAAATCACATTCCTTCACACGCAGTTTCAGTCTTCACAGGGTGTATCTGGCTTTTATGTTGCCCTACTGACCTGTGAAATTCTCTGATCGAAATGGCAGTGTAGCTGCAGTAGGCAGATACACCCTGTGCAGATCATGGCTAACTGGTTGTGTTGTAAAGGAATGTGATTTCAGCCCTAGGGAACAGCATAAAGTGCTGTAATGGGAAAGGAGCTCAGCAGCTGGGCATAGAATGCAGGGTGAAGGGGGTGGTCAGGGGGCTTTGGGGGCGGGGGCAACTTAGATCTGGGAGAGCAAAGCCATGTGACACAAAATCTGCCCCTTCAGGGGCCCCCCGAGGAGGTGTTAAGGAATTTGTTTTAGCAATTTCTGAAAGTTTCTCTGTCAGTGTTGGCAGGTGTTGGGGGAAGGTCACCTCTCGGAGGTGTGTGTCTTTCCCCCAGTTTTCATGGAAGTGGGGTAAGTAGACATGCCCGGGTGGGGGGGTACAGAAAATCCCAGCTGGTGACTAGGAGACACTAAGCAGTGTCATACCTCACCAGTGACATCGGTCCCATCGTGGCTACAGGATGGCACTCTCCTCCTCTTGCCTCGCTGAGCTTGGTTACTATTCCATATTGCCAGCACACAGCACAGACACTTCCCCATCCTAGGCTGTTCTCACCTCGTGCTTCTCCCCAGCCAATGGGAACAGAGAGGTGTGGACTGTGGAAGGCAAAGTAGAAGCCCAGTACTGGAGTGTGGCTGAGGGGCCTAGGGGAGATTGGAGCTGAATTTTGTGGAGGATATGATAATATGACAGTGAGACTGCAGGGGCCCCCTGGAGCTAGGGTCGGGGTTGCGATTGTCACCCCTGCAACCCCTTATGCTACGCCCATGCCCAGAAGGCTTTGTATTATATAAACCCATTCACAAAACACAAAGTATTCCATGAATAGACAGCGGAGGGGAGGGATGGGCAGTGCAGCTGCTGTGTAGTATCTCTCTTTTCAGGGTTCTGGGAGTATAGCCATAGCTGTACTCTCAATTCTCAGTAAAAATGAAAATAGTAAATAAAACAGGTAAGTCCACACGGTCACATTTAACTTGTTGGACTTGACCAATTATAAACCAGCATATTTCTAAAAAGTTCTGCTATTCCTGGAGTTCAGTGAGCCTGTTGCATTGCCCTGCATGCAGTCCTCATTTCACAGGCGAATTCTTGGATCATGAGAGTCAGCTGTGTGTAATTTAGATCAACCACTTAGGGTGATGGTCAGCCAGCAACGCACGTGGGAGGGAAGAGGCTGCTGTCTTATCTGGGGGAACACTAATGATTAGGACTGGTTTTCTGACCTTTCAATTGTTCATTCCTCACTAAAGCCACTGGCCTGGGACATTGCCAGGCACCCACAGACATGAGTTTGTCACCTAATCCCGATAAAACACAGCCAGATTGAGTGACTCATGTCACGTCTGTGGGTACTTTTAAGCTAGCTATATAGATGAGCTCTTTAAAGTTTGAATGCAACAAAGATCAGCTTTGAATGGATAACAAACACCCCCTGCATTATGAACATCTGCCTGGATATTGGGTTCGTGACAAGGAAATGCGGGTCTCATGATCATCTTGCGTATATTCAGTCATCATATAGCTTTCTCATTGGTCTCCTGTGTGATTAGACGTGCATATGTATGAGAACATGTCCAAACAAAGAGCACTGCAGAATGCTCAAACAAGGCTTGATTGCTTTATATGATACATATGTGAACGCCGAACTTAGTTTGCCTGAAAAAATCCAAATACAGGACAAGGGTTCAGGAGCTCATGAAGAAAACAAAGTTAAATAGTTTGAAATTAGAGAAAATAGAGAAAGACGTTTCAATTCAAGAATTCAGATTCCTGAGATTCCTGCACATGCTGCTGTTTAAAAAATTAATTTCTATTGGCACCCCCAAGCATCTAAAAATGCAGCGCGTTTGTGGGTGCGGGACCCGCAGAGAAATTGCACAGTGCAAAAAGCACCATGTGATTTCCAGGCCACTGCATTTTAAAATGTTGAATGCGCATTTTCTCTGCAGGAAATGCAGGCATGGAAGCCATCAAATAAATGGGCTGCCATCCCAGCGCAAACACAAGGGGCGCAAACCCGCATAGATGGAAACCAGGCCTAAAGGTAGCCCATAAAGCAGTGGTGCATTTCACCATGTCTATGTGTGAAAGATGTGCCAGTACCATTGGTGGTCCATGCTAATGCTCCAATTGCCAGATCAGGATTTAGTCCACACTCACAGGCAGACTATTTGGGGAGAAGGACCTACCTGGTCCTGCCCAGCTGGGCTCACCATCCGCTGCTTTTCAGCACAGTGGGCACCTGCTCTCTCCCACAGCTCCAAAGCCTCTGACTGTCACCACCACTGCCGCTCCTTCCAGCTCCAATCTCAGCTCACATCCTGTGGCCTCCCGAGTCCCGAACATGCGGTCTACATGGGGCGGGGTCGGAGCAACAGTGGAGCTCCTAGCCCCGCCCTCTCCCTGCTAGCCAGGGAATAATATAGAGCAGCGCTGCCTGTGTACCACCGTATACACAGTCACTTCGCAAAGGTGGAAGTGTAGTGATGTGGAGTGGGCGGGCGGAGAGAGATGATGTAATCTCTGCTCGCTCGCCCGCCCGCTCGCTACTTTCACCTGCCTGCTTGGCTTCCTCATGCAGCCCCGGTGGTTGCGGTAGGAGACTCTGGGCTATGGGCCCCAGTTTTGGGGCTATAGCCCCAATAGCCACCCCCTAACAACGCCTCTGGTACAGAGTATATAATTAACAGCTGCCGCTGTTCGCACACAGCTTATGCATGCAGCACCTAGACTTGCCAGCAAATATCTAATGATTCTTTCCAGCCACCACCCCTGGCCACTTGTGTGTAGTCGTGTTAATATAGCCCTATATATGACTGCTGCACTTGTACAAAGCCGTATTTAAAGTGGTGTTCCTCCAACCACTGCAAAAATGAAAAGCCAGCAGATACACATACTGCAGCTGCTGGCTTTTAATTAGGATACTTACCTTTCCTTGAGTCCCGCGATGTCGGTACCACAGCTGATGTTTCCATCAGCTGTCGGGTGCCATTGCGGTTAAGGGAACCTGGCAGTGTAGCCTTAAGGCTGAATGTCGGGAACCCTACTGCACATGGGCAAGGCTCCGCTCCTCTCTCCTACTGGCCCAGCGGCAGGGGAAGGAGGAGGGAGCCAAGTGGTGACATCATGGGCCATGGTCTGGACTCCCGGAAGTGGGAACAGGATACCTGATAACAGGTATCTGCTCAGAGCCCCCCCCCCCCCGAATGGTGCCAAATGTGGCACCTGAGGGGGGGACAAATAAACGGGTGGAACTCCGTTTTAATAATCCATAATACATTTATTCTCAGTCCTTAAAAAAATGATTAAGGTGAAGCTAAACTCAGCAAGTTTAACATTTCTGGCACATGCTGGGAATGTAACTGTCACATTTGATTGTGCTTTCAACTAAACTGTCAAACCATCAAATGGCTGGTGTCATAACTGATCACATGTGCAGCATCATGACAGCTGAAGATCAAACAAAGGATAAGATGGCAGCTTCCCTGGCTGAAAACAATAGGAGGGTTTAGTTCCACTTTAAAGTGGATTTAAACCTTTGACATGAAATATGAACAAAGCATATCCCTCTATAGTGTGTATTTGTCTCAATTAAGAGCATTAAGTGTCATTTCTGTCTGCAGTTTAGTTTCTTCACTATCAGCATGAATAATTTCTGACAAGTTTTCCTGACACCAAGAGAAAAATTGTGATGGGGAGGAACCTCCAGCAGACTGCCAGCCTCAACTCTGTTCTTGTTTGCTGTGTGAAGAGGGGTGTGTCCCTTTCCTTCAATCAGCTCTCAGAGCTCTCCTCACTGAGGTTTTACAGAGTGTCACTTCAGTTCACCATCTTTGTTTCCCTGAACTTTCCGACAAGTTTTATAAATCCAGCACTTTGAAGGGCTGTAGAAAAGAGAAGACCGCGGATAAACAGGTACACCTTATATCAGATCTCTCTCTCTCTCCCTCTCTCTCTCTCTCTATATATATATATATATATATATATATATATATATCCCCTATATACATTTTTAGTGAGATCTCATTTACAATACTATGTCCCGTTCTGGAGACCTCTTACTAGAATATATTGGTAAGATATAACGAGTCCAGAGACGGGTAACAAAAAATGGTTTGGGGATAAAACATGTCAAAAGCGACTTCAGGAACTTAATTTGTACAGTCTGCAGGAAAGAAGGGAAAGGGGAGACATGATTGAAACCTTTAAATACTTTTAAATACACTAATGCCATGTACACACAAGCATTTTTTCCGTCGGAATAAACTCTGACAGAATTCCAAACGGAATTCCGCTGAAGCTGCCTTGCTGCCTTGCATACACACGATCACACCAAAGTCCAACCGTCAAGAACGCGGTGACATACAATACGTACGACGGGACTAGAAAAGGGAAGTTCACTAGCCAGTAGCCAGTAGCCAATAGCTTCCATCTCATACTATACTTGCTTCAGAGCATGCGTCGTTTTTGGTACGTCGGAACAGCATACAGACGAGCGGTTTTCTCGATAGGAATTAGAACATGTTCTCTTTCTAGGTCCGTCAAATTTTTCAACGTAAAAAGTCAGATGAAGCCACACAGATGTCTATCAAGTAGCACCTGTCCTGAAATCATGCTGACCTTGCTACTTTGAAATCATACTATTTCAAGTGAAGTGGGCGCGATTTGAAAGTAGCATCAATGTGAACCAGGGATCAAATGAAGAAGTGAGTCCACTCATTGTTTATTGTTCAATAGAACAGTTGTACTCGGATATTTCTGCACAGATGCTCCTAATACAGTCTCTGACTTTAGCCCCTCTGTTTAGCTTGTGGTTGACCCATCCAGCTGTTGTGCAGTCTCATGCATAATAAAAAGACCTGGGTGTACTAGAATGTCAGTACATTCATCAGGTGCAATGAATGAAACAGGATGTGAGTAAGATGGATGTCAAGAAATTAGCACACATATTCCATCACTTTGTAAGATTTTTTTTTTCTTTACCAAATTTGAAGAACTCATCTCTAAGGTTGTCTATATACACCTGAGGGCAGTCTTACCCATCTACTTGCCGCCATACGTGTTGTTAGACACCAAGTACACAAACCTGGCAGCTTGGATTGGCTAAGTGATGCTATGGAGATGAGGCAGGGGGTAGATAAACAGTGCTGACTGATGCTGCTGGGGCCACGTATGACACGGGACAACTATAGGGATTGTCTGCTCAACATGAGCACAGTCCTGCGCAGGTTGTCTTCCTTAGATAAGAGATTGCTAACCAACCTGTCTCAAGTAGCTTAAAACCACTTCCCGACCAGCGCACGACGATGTACGTCGACAGAATGGCACGGGCAGGCATATTGGCGTACATGTACGTCCAATCTTCAATGCCGCCCTGCCATCGGGAGCGCGCCGCCGGCGGCGCGCTGCCGCACTGGTCGGGACCCCCGTGAGTCTGGTCGCGGGACCCGCGGACTCGATCGCCGCGGGCATCCCCGCGATCGTCTCACGGGACGGCTGAATGGAGGAAATGCCGTGTAAACAGCATTTCTCCATTCTGCCTAGCAACTAGTGACGCTGATCTCTGCTCCATGTGATTGGAGCAGAGATCAGTGTTCACTAAATGAAAGCCCAACCCCCCCACAGTTAGTAACACACCCCTAGGAACACTTAACTCCTACACTGCCACCCACTGATTAACCCTTTCACTGCCAGTGTCATTTACACAGGAATCACTGCATTTATATAGCAGTGATTACTGTATAAATGACAATGGTCCCAAAAATGTGTAAAAAATGTCCGATGGGTCCCCCACAATGTCGCAGTCACAATAAAAATTGCTGATCGCCGCCATTACTAGTAAAAAAAAAAATAATAATAAATTATTAATAAAAATGCTATAAAACTATCCCTATTTTGTAAACGCTATAACTTTTGCGCAAACCAATCAATAATCGCTTATTGCGATTTTTTTTACCAAAAATATGTAGAAGAATACGTATCGGCCTAAACTGAGGGAAAAAAATGTTTTTTTATATATTTTTGGGGGATATTTATTATAACAAAAAGTAAAAAATAATGTGTTTTTTTCAAAATTGTCGCTCTATTTTTGCTTATAGCGCAAAAAATAAAAACCGCAGGGGTGATCAAATACCACCAAAAGAAAGCTCTATTTGTAGGAAAAAAAGGATGTCAATTTTGTTTGGGAGCCACGCCGCACGACCGCGCAATTGTCAGTTAAAGCGGCGCAGTGCCGAATCGCAAAAAGTGGTCTGGTCTTTGACCAGCAAAATGGTCCGGTCTGAAAGTGGTCTGAAACTGCCAAAAGACACTAGAGCAGCGATGGCAAACCTTGGCACCCCAGATGTTTTGGAACTACATTTCCCATGATGCTTGCCTACACTGCAGAGAGCATGAGCATCATGGGAAATGTAGTTCCAAAACATCTGGTGTGCCAAGGTTTGCCATCACTGCACTAAAGGGTGGTTTAAGAATATAAATGATGAGAATTTATGTTCATGTTAGTGATTATTACAGATTGGTGGGCAGGTTTTTTGGATCCTGTGCCTTTTATTTTATTAGACATAGAAAAATATGGAGTATTTTGGCAATTTCCAATAGTAGCTTAGCTATAAAGCTAAACTCAGGCTTTCATAGCCTAATGCCGCGTACACACGGTCGGACTTTCCGACGGCAAATGTGCGACCAAAGCTTGTTGTTGGAAATTCCGACCGTGTGTAGGCTCCATCAGACAGTTTCCATCGGAATTTCCGTCGCACAAAATTTGACATCTGGTTCTCAAATTTTCTGACAACAAAATCTGTTGTGGGAAATTCCGATCGTGTGTACACAATTCCGACGCACAAAGTTCTACGCATGCTCGGAATCAAGCAGAAGAGCCACACTGGCTATTGAACTTCAATTTGCTCAGCTCGTCGTATGTCACCGTGTTTTTGACGTTCAGAATTTCCGACAACATTGTGTGACCGTGTGTATGCAAGACAAATTTGAGCCAACATCCGCCGGAAAAAATCCCATGGATTTTGTTGCCGGAATGGCCGATCGTGTGTATGCGGCAATACTGGAGATAATGGCAGATATCCCAGCTAGGGACCCAAACAGCAGTAAATTTCCAAATGAGCCTTGCTTCTATTCTACCCAAAATAAAGAAGTTTTGGGGGATAACCAGCTCTTTTTAAATATAAAGTACCGTAGGTAGCTTTATTAAATTTTTTTATCATACAGTTGAACTTCAAACAACAAGAAGCTACATGCACTATTAGAATACATATATGCAACCTGTTTTATCAACCTATGGATTTTGCCAATCCTCTCCTGAGATTTAAACAGTTCTGCCATAGAGAACTGTAGCCTGATGACCGACTTCTTCACTGTAGTTAGGAAACACAGCTTAATTACATCTGAGCATCCAGCATATAATGCGATGGTGAAAGTAATCTCCCTGTCCTCTCCTCTTTTCAACATGTTCCTTAACAGCACATATGCATACAGTTCTATTGTACAGAATATTACAAGATGCTGACATTAGGTTAAATGTATGTATTTAAAATAGTTGCATTTAAAACTGTTTTTTTTTTTTAACACATACATATTTGAAATCATTTATATAATATTTATATCTACCTGGAATTCACTTTTAAAGTGAACCTTTGGCCAAGATATGGACATTGAAGTAGTTACATTTTCCCATTCAGTAAATGCGTTAAGTCCTTACTAACCTCTATAGTTATAGATGTTGTGGAGCAACTCATCTTGCAGGTTCATAGCAGAAGTACTGAAGTAATTAAAGTCATTCTCAGATCACTTGCAGTTCAGATTACTCTGCTCCATTTTCAAGATTTGATTTAGTAGCCTTTGCACCTTCTAGTCTCTAATAAAAGGATGCCAAATCACTTTCTGCAAGGTAAACTGAGCTGCTGAGAGCATGACTTGATCAACCTCAGTGATTCTGCTTTGGTCTAAAGTTATCTTCTCCACAGTGCCTGTAGGCTCAGAGGTCAGTGAAGTCTTGTTTAAAATCTCATTAACTATTTATATAGAATACGGGAGTACTTGAATGTTCATAACCTGGCCACAGGTCACTCTAAAATCAAAAACACAGAAGACCGAGCTGGATTAGTTTAAAGAGAAGCTGGATTCGTTTAAAGAGAAATTAAAAACAAAAGCCTAATATTTAAAGCTGTAACAAGGATTTTGGATGGAATGAGCAAAAAGTGCCACAGCTATTGGTTGGTATTACTGGTCAATAACAAATAAACATTAGTTTTCCTTATATACAGTGGTGTGAAAAAGTGTTTGCCCCCTTCCTCATTTCCTGTTCCTTTGCATGTTTGTCACACTTAAGTGTTTCGGAACATCAAACCAATTTAAACAATAGTCAAGGACAACACAAGTAAACACAAAATGCAATTTGTAAATGAAGGTGTTTATTATTAAAGGTGAAAAAAAATCCAAACCATCATGGCCCTGTGTGAAAAAGTGATTGCCCCCTAAACCTAATAACTGGTTGGGCCACCCTTAGCAGCAACAACTGCAACCAAGCGTTTGCGATAACGTGCAATGAGGCTTTTACAGCGTCATGGAGGAATTTTGGCCCACTTATCTTTGCAGAATTGTCCTAATTCAGTTACATTAGAGGGTTTTCGAGCATGAACGGCCTTTTTAAGGTCATACCACAACATCTCAATAGGATTCAGGTCAGGACTTTGGCTAGGCCACTCCAAAGTCTTCATTTTGTTTTTCTTCAGCCATTCGGTGGTGGACTTGCTGGTGTGTTTAGGATCATTGTCCTGCTGCAGAACCCAAGTTCGTTTCAGCTTGAGTACACGAACAGATGGTCGGACATTCTCCTTCAGGATCTCTTGGTAGACAGCAGAATTCATAGTTCCTTTTATCACGGCAAGTCTTCCAGGTCCTGAAGCAGCAAAACAGCCCCAGACCATCACACTACCACCACCATATTTTACTGTTGGTATAATGTTCTTTTTATGAAATGCAGTGTTCCTTCTACGCCAGATATACTTGGACACACACCTTCCAAAGAGTTCCACTTTTGTCTCATCGGTCCACAGAATGTTGTCCCAAAAGTCTTGGGGATCATCAAGATGTGTTGTGGAGAAATTGAGACGAGCTTTGATGTTCTTTTTGCTCAGCAGTGGTTTTCTCCTTGGAACTCTGCCATGCAGGCCATTTTTGCCCAGTCTTTTCCTGATGGTGGAGGCATGAACGCTGACCTTAACTGAGGCAAGTGAGGCCTGCAGTTCCTTGGACGTTGTTGTGGGGTCTTTTGTGACCCCTTGGATGAGTCGTCGCTGCGCTCTTGGGGTAATTTTGGGCGGCCGGCCACTCCTGGGAAGGTTCACCACTGTTCCATGTCTTCGCCATTTGTGGATAATGGCTCTCACTGTGGTTTGCTGGATTCCCAAAGCTTTGGAAATGGCTTTATAACCCTTTTCAGACTGATAGATCTCAATTACTTTCTTTCTCAATTGTTCCTGAATTTCTTTGGGTCTCGGCATGATGTGTAGCTTTTAAGGATCTTCTGGTGGACCTTACTGTGTCAAGCAGCTCCTATTTAAGTGATGCCTTGATTGTGAACAGGTGTGGCAATAATCAGGCCTGGGTGTGGCTAGAGAAATTGAACTCAGGTGTGGACAACCACAGTTATAGTATGTTTTAACAAGGGGGCAATCACTTTTTCACACAGGGCCATGATGGTTTGGATTTTTTTTCACCTTTAATAATAAACACCTTCATTTACAAATTGCATTTTGTGTTTACTTGTGTTGTCCTTGACTATTGTTTAAATTGGTTTGATGTTCCGAAACACTTAAGTGTGACAAACATGCAAAGGAACAGGAAATGAGGAAGGGGGCAAACACTTTTTCACACCACTGTATGTATATGTGTATGCTTGTATTGTAACAATTATTGAAAGAGTGACTGTGCGGCAGTCTGGTTATCTATTTCTATTTCTGCAGTATGCTTTGGGTCCGAACAGACATCTCCTCAACCTGCACCCTCACTACTCAGCAGCATCCAAACCATCGAACCATGACAGCCTGAATGGGGACCCTTAAAGTGTTACTAAACCCAGCACCCTGCATTCACTATATCTGGTCTCACACAACAGTTTTAGTAAATATAAACTGCTAAATACATTTTCTTATCAGCAGCTAAAACAGTCTTGTGACTTCTATCAGTGTCTGGTTAAAGATTGTAGAAGGAGTTTTCATTCTCCTCTGACTGTTCTATGAGGCTGCAGGACCCCTGACCCTCTGTCTGGACAGTCCTGCGCTGATCATATGTACTCTCCCCAGAAAAAAAAAAACTCTAGCAACTCAACAAACTGAGCATGTGTAGCTTGCCCCCAAGGCTCTCTTCTATCAGGAGATGGTTTGGGGAGTGTGGAAGAATGGGAGGGTCAGAGAAGACAGGTTTAAACAGCCTTTTTACACAATGCAGAGGATTAACCCCTTGGGTTCCACAGTGAGTATAAGACCCCTTTCACACTGGGGCGTTTTTCAGGCACTTTAGCGTTAAAAAAAAGTGCATGTAAAGCACTTGAAAGAAGCCTCATCTGCAATCCCAATGTGAAAGCCTAAGTGCTTTAAGAGCCGTTTCACATTGCCAGCGTCCGAAAAACGCTGGCAAAGTGCTGCTTGAACTAGCGGTGCTTTACCAGCGTTTTTCGAGCACTATCAGGACGCTTTTAACCCCCTGCTAGTGGCCAAATAAAGGGTTAAAAGTGCCCCCACAAAGCGCTGCTGCCAAAAGCATTTTGCAGATGCTTAGCATGTTTTTTTCAGCCGCTTCCCATTGATTTCAATGGGAAGGGGCGCTTTAGGAGCAGCGTATTCACCGCTTCAAAGGCGCTGCAAAGAAGCTGCTTGCAGGACTTTTTTTGACACCCTGCCAGCGCTCTGTGTGAAAGCACTCGGGCTTTCACATTGGGATTGCAGATGAGGCTTCTTTCAGGCACTTTTTTTAACGCTAAAGTGCCTGAAAAATGCCCCAGTGGGAAAGGGGTCCAACAAGTATGCTTTACTGCATATACTGACTGATTTTACTGTTATGGGTTTAGTAACACTTTAAGCATTCATCGTAGGTCAGAGTTAAAAAAAAAAAAAATACTTTCATGTTCTTCTTAGTAGAATTATGCAGGAAGATTTTTGAGTTTTGGTGGCAATAAAATTACATTGGTCTTCATACAATTTAGAAAAAAAATCATTATTGTTTAATTTATTTAGCTTTTATATTATGCTTACTGACTCCTTAAGAGTCCTTTCACACTGATCAGTTTTTCAGTTAAAAAACGCGGTAGGAGATGGCTTAAGGCTTCTGAAACTATAGTATGAATCAGAAATGATGTAGCATGATACTTCTAATGATAACTATACAGCACCCACCAAGGTAAATGACTGTTTGTTCCAGTCAGTAGTCACGATGTTTTATGTTTACGTATATGTCTCTAAGAAAACATGTACTACCCATTATACCAGTAACTTGTATTGAATGCTCTTGTCTCAGTGTATGATTTCTTTCATTCAAGAAAACTTTTCTTGAGTTAAAAAAAAAAAGCGGTAGGAAAAATGCATGAAAAATACATCCCTCTAAATCCTATGGAACTCTTTACACTGGTTAATTGTATTTCAGTTGCATTTTAAAAGTCCTGCCTGCTGCATTTTTGGTGCATGTGTGGTGCAGTAAAAAAAAAAAAGGAAAACACCAAAAACAGATCTCTCCATTAAAATAAATGGAAATCGTGGCAAAAACTCATCAAAAACACATCAAAACTGTAATGCATCTTGGGGAAGTGTTTTGTCCAGTCACACGTCCAGGGGAAAAACACAACGCAAATGCAGTAAAAATGCATCAAAAACACAATGCACCAAAGCAAAAATTCAAATGCGTTTTTGCAATGGAGCGGTGAGAAAGCAGCCTGCCAGATTCACCACTTCTGAAACACAAACAGTGTTACAATAAAGAAAACATTGCTTGCACACAAAAGCAAAATCTATAAAGTGTTGTAGTGATGGGGGAATCTTTTCATTATGTCACCGTAAATGAGTGTCACAGCTGTCAGCCCTGTCACAACTACTGAGAGGGATCACTTTTCCATTTCCCCTCCAGAGTCATATAGACAATCCTTCTACACTAAACCGTGCAAGAAGGCTATAAACAACTGGTGTGTTTTCCATTAAATAGCTATATAATAAAAGCCCAGAGGACATCAATGTATTATGGGCTATACAAGAACATTCAGAGATGGTCTGCTGGAATAAAATGACATCATAACAGTAACTTCCTTATCATAGAAATGACCACTCTAATTCTGGAAATCCCAGACAAGGGTGTAGATCAGGAGGTATTCAATTTGAAGAGACATACTGACTATAGATCTCATCATTTCTAGATGTGTGAAAAGAACATTCTCACAGCCTCACTGTCAAATATTATTTCAGAGAGATGAAATCTTATTGAGCTGGCACAGACTACACAATATGGTCTTCATTTACAATGATACAATTTGTGCTATGCCTGGGGCCCAAGTGTGGAGATGATAAGAGAGGCTAAATGAGAGACAAGCTTTCTCAAAGCTTGTAGACAGAGCTCACAGTTATGGACAATGCCCCGTAGGGATGGCCGAACTGTTCGCCCGGCGGTCGGTTTGCGGCGAATTTCGGCTGTTTGCGGTCCGCCCGATCGGCGGACTATTGCCGCTGTTCGCCCGGCGGACTTCCGTGTTTACTGTGTAAAAGAACTTTGACCTATGATGACACATCCATCATGGGGTACAGGACAGCCAATTGAGACATTACAGCACATGGACACTTGGACATTCGACCTAACTTATAAATAGACCCGATCCGGTGGCCATTTTACATTCTTTTGTATGTCACTATAGGGAGAGGTTGCTTTGTGGAGCAGGGAGAGACTGCAGTGACCCGAATCGCTAGCTATTAGGTCCACAAAAGTTATTTTAAGGACTGGTATGGTATAGGTGTTAGGTGTAGTTTAGGATATAGGTTTGAGGCACTGCTATTCAAGTCATTGTTGCAGCAGCCTGTCTTTTGTCAGTGTAGAGAGGGACAGGACGCTGTGTGCAGCAGGGACAGTCAGTTTAATCTTTAGCTGTTACTATTAGGTCCACAAAAGTACTTTTCAGGACTGGTATGGTAAAGTACCGTATATACTCGAGTATAAGCCGAGATTTTCAGCCTCTTTTTTGAGGCTGAAAGTGCCCCCTCGGCTTATACTCGAGTCGCCGCTGTCTGACTGCTCGATCAGCGTATCGAGCAGACAGACGGCGGACATTAATTTTCAAAAGCCGCGCCTCCTTCTCCGCCTCCGCCTGTGATAGGCGGAACACTGAATTTCCCAGCAGTCAGTGTTCCGCCTATCACGGACATCCGCTCATTCTCATACTACGGACGAGTATGAGAGGATGTCTGTGATAGGCGGAACACAGGCTGCTGGGAAATTGAGTGTTCCGCCTATCACAGGCGGAGGCGGAATTTTGAATTGTAGAATGGCCGCCGAGAAGAGCGGCGATCCATCGGCACGGGACGGAGGAGGCACGGCACGGCACGGGACGGAGGAGGCACGGCATGGGGGAGGCACGGCACGGGACGGAGGAGGCACGGCACGGGACGGAGGAGGCTCGGGACGACGGCGGCTCGGGACGGAGGCTTGGGACACAGGTAGGCTGGACACACACACAAGGCTGCACGGACACACACACACACACACACACACACACACACACACACACACACACACACACACACACACACACACACACACACACACACACACACACACACACACACACACACACACACACATGGATGGATACACACACACACACACACACACACACAGGGATGGATGGATGGATGGATACACACACACACACACACACACACACACAGGGATGGATGGATGGATGGATGGATGGATACACACACACACACACACACACACAGGGATGGATGGATGGATGGATACACACACAGGGATGGATGGATGGATGGACACACACACAGGGATGGATGGACGGACACACACACAGGGATGGACGGACACACAGGGATGGACAGCCATGTCTCACCCTCGGCTTATACACGAGTCAATAAGTTTTCCAGTTTTTTGGGGGTAAATTGGGGGCCTCGGCTTATACTCGGGTCGGCCTATACTCGAGTATATACGGTAGTACAGGATATAGTTTTGAGTGCTATTCATGTTATTGTTGCAGCAGCCTGTGTTTTGTCAGTTTAAATGGGGACAGACAGGAAGCTGTGTGTGGTAGTGAGGGACAGTCAGTTTAATCAGAAGCTGTTACTATTAGGTCCACAAAGGTTCTTATCAGGACTGGTATGGTAATAGGCTTGTACACGTATAATATTCCTTCTTCCAAATATAGAAAGAATATTATACTTGACTGCTGCCCTTCTGCTGCAGTAGTCCTTTATGAGTATAGGGACTGAGGTACAGTCTGCTAATCACAACCTACTAGTTCCACAAAGGTCCTTATAAGGACTGGTAAGGTATAGTGTACTACAGTATATAGGGTTGAGTGAGGTACAGTCTGCTAATCCTTAAGGACTGGTATAGGTCCACAATATATAGGGTTGAGGTGCACTACTGCTGACTGCTGCCCAATTTTGCAGCAGTCCTTTATCAGTATAGGGACTGAGGTACAGTCTGCTAATCACAACCTACTAGTTGCACAAAGGTCCTTCTAAGGACTGGTAAGGTATAGCGTACTAGAGTATATAGGGTTGAGTGAGGTACAGTCTGCTAATCCTTAAGGACTGGTATAGGTCCACAATATATAGGGTTGAGGTGCACTACTGCTGACTGCTGCCCTATTCTGCAGCAGTCCTTTACCAGTATAGGGACTGAGGTACAGTCTGCTAATCACAACCTACTAGTTCCACAAAGGTCCTTATAAAGACTGGTAAGGTATAGTGTACTACAATATATAGGGTTGAGTGAGGTACAGTCTGCTAATCACAACCTACTAGTTCCACAAAGGTCCTTATAAGGACTGGTAAGGTATAGTGTACTACAGTACATAGGGTTGAGTGAGGAACAGTCTGCTAATCCTTAAGGACTGGTATAGGTCCACAATATATAGGGTTGAGGTGCACTACTGCTGACTGCTGCCCTATTCTGCAGCAGTCCTTTATCAGTATAGGGACTGAGGTACAGTCTGCTAATCACAACCTACTAGTTCCACAAAGGTCCTTCTAAGGACTGGTAAATTATAGCGTACTACAGTACATAGGGTTGAGTGAGGTACAGTCTGCTAATCCTTAAGGACTGGTATAGGTCCACAATATATAGGGTTGAGGTGCACTACTGCTGACTGCTGCCCTATTCTGCAGCAGTCCTTTATCAGTATAGGGACTGAGGTACAGTCTGCTAATCACAACCTACTAGTTCCACAAAGGTCCTTCTAAGGACTGATAAGGTATAGCGTACTACAGTACATAGGGTTGAGTGAGGTACAGTCTGCTAATCCTTAAGGACTGGTATAGGTCCACAATATATAGGGTTGAGGTGCACTACTGCTGACTGCTGCCCTATTCTGCAGTAGTCCTTTATCAGTATAGGGACTGAGGTACAGTCTGCTAATCACAACCTACTAGTTCCACAAAGGTCCTTATAAAGACTGGTAAGGTATAGTGTACTACAGTATATAGGGTTGAGTGAGGTACAGTCTGCTAATCACAACCTACTAGTTCCACAAAGGTCCTTATAAGGACTGGTAAGGTATAGTGTACTACAGTACATAGGGTTGAGTGAGGAATAGTCTGCTAATCCTTAAGGACTGGTATAGGTCCACAATATATAGGGTTGAGGTGCACTACTGCTGACTGCTGCCCTATTCTGCAGCAGTCCTTTATCAGTATAGGGACTGAGGTACAGTCTGCTAATCACAACCTACTAGTTCCTCAAAGGTCCTTCTAAGGACTGGTAAGGTATAGCGTACTACAGTACATAGGGTTGAGTGAGGTACAGTCTGCTAATCCTTAAGGACTGGTATAGGTCCACAATATATAGGGTTGAGGTGCACTACTGCTGACTGCTGCCCTATTCTGCAGCAGTCCTTTATCAGTATAGGGACTGAGGTACAGTCTGCTAATCACAACCTACTAGTTGCACAAAGGTCCTTCTAAGGACTGGTAAGGTATAGCGTACTAGATTATATAGGGTTGAGTGAGGTACAGTCTGCTAATCACAACCTACTAGTTGCACAAAGGTCCTTCTAAGGACTGGTAAGGTATAGCGTACTACAGTATATAGGGTTGAGTGAGGTACAGTCTGCTAATCCTTAAGGACTGGTATATCACGGTGCTGGTGTCAGTGCTTTATGTCACGCTGCTGATGTCAGTGCTCTCTATCACGGTGCTGGTGTCAGAGCTCTATATCATGGTGCTGGTGATCATCTCCTGCACCCTCTTCTTTGCCTACCCTGACCTTCCCTCGCCTCCATTGTCTCAAGAGTACTGAATTGTCAGAATTTCACATATAATAAAAGAATGCTTGTAGTTGTCGATCCCAGATTCACCTCATACATGTGTTATGTCATTGGCCATGTGGTGGGACTATGTGTGCACAGCTAGTAATTATTTTGTGGCTGCAAATATGACCTGTAGGTTTGTAAAGTTCACCATCCCTGTGCTGTGCTGACTTCCTCCTGGGGCTGCTTATTATGAGGGGCTCCCACCATCCCTGTGCTATGCTGACTTCCTCCTGGGGCTGCTTATTATGAGGGGCTCCCACCATCCCTGTGCTGTGCTGTGCTGACTTCCTCCTGGGGCTGCTTATTATGAGGGGCTCCCACCATCCCTGTGCTGACTTCCTCCTGGGGCTGTACCTCTGCTGTGCATATTATGAGGGGCTCCCACCATCCCTGTAATATGCTCATTATGAGGGGCTCCCACCATCCCTGTGCTGTGCTGACTTCCTCCTGGGGCTGCCTATTATGAGGGGCTCCCACCATCCCTGTGCTATGCTGACATCCTCCTGGGGCTGCTTATTATGAGGGGCTTCACCATCCCTGTGCTGTGCTGACTTCCTCCTGGGGCTGTACCTCTGCTGTGCATATTATGAGGGGCTCCCACCATCCCTGTGCTATGCTCATTATGAGGGGCTCCCACCATCCCTGTGCTATGCTGACTTCCTCCTGGGGCTGCTTATTATGAGGGGCTCCCACCATCCCTGTGCTATGCTGACTTACTCCTGGGGCTGTACCTCTGCTGTGCATATTATGAGGGGCTCCCACCATCCCTGTGCTATGCTCATTATGAGGGGCTCCCACCATCCCTGTGCTATGCTGACTTCCTCCTGGGGCTGCTTATTATGAGGGGCTCCCACCATCCCTGTGCTATGCTGACTTACTCCTGGGGCTGTACCTCTGCTGTGCATATTATGAGGGGCTCCCACCATCCCTGTGCTATGCTCATTATGAGGGGCTCCCACCATCCCTGTGCTATGCTGACTTCCTCCTGGGGCTGCTTATGGTGCATGTGTCAGTGCTGTATATCACGGTGCTGGTGTCAGTGCTGTATATCACGGTGCTGGTGTTAGTGCTTTGTCACGCTGCTGATGTCAGTGCTCTCTATCACGGTTCTGGTGTCAGTGCTGTATATCACGGTGCTGGTGTCAGTGCTTTATGTCACGCTGCTGATGTCAGTGCTCTCTATCACGGTGCTGGTGTCAGATCACTCTATCACGGTGCAGGTGTCATTGCTGTATGTCACGCTGCTGATGTCAGTGCTCTCTATCACGGTACTGGTGTCAGTGCTGTATATCACTGTGCTGGTGTCAGTGCTTTGTCACGCTGCTGATGTCAGTTCTCTCTATCACGGTGCTGGTGTCAGTGCTGTATATCACGGTGCTGGTGTCAGTGCTTTATGTCACACTGCTGATGTCAGTGCTCTCTATCACGGTGCTGGTGTCAGTGCTGTATACCACGGTGCTGGTGTCAGTGCTTTATGTCACACTGCTGATGTCAGTGCTCTCTATCACGGTGCTGGTGTCAGATCACTCTATCACGGTGCAGGTGTCATTGCTGTATGTCACGCTGCAGGTGTCAGTGCTGTATATCATGGTGCTGGTGTCAGTGCTGTATATCACGGTGCTGGTGTCAGTGCTGTATGTCACGCTGCTGATGTCAGTGCTCTCTATCACGGTGCTGGTGTCAGTGCTGTATATCACGATGCTGGTGTCAGTGCTTTATGTCACGCTGCTGATGTCAGTGCTCTCTATCACAGTGCTGGTGTCAGATCACTCTATCACGGTGCAGGTGTCATTGCTGTATGTCACGCTGCTGATGTCAGTGCTCTCTATCACGGTGCTGGTGTCAGATGACTCTATCACAGTGCAGGTGTCAGTGCTCTATATCACGCTGCTGGTGATCATCTCCTGCACCCTCTTCTTTGCCTACCCTGACCTTCCCTCTCCTCCACTGCATTAATGCGCTCCACAGTCCTGAATTGTCACAATTTTTACATATGAAAAAAGAATGCTTGTAGTTGTCGATCCAAGATTCACCTCATACATGTGTTATGTCATTGGCCATGTGGTGGGACTATGTTTGCACAGCTAGTAATTATTTTGTGGCTGCAAATTTGACCAGTAGGTTTGCAAAGTTCGCCTCCCATTGAAGTCAATGGGGCCCGCCGCGAACGTTACGGTTCGTGAACTATCGGCCGCGTTCGCGGTCCGCGTTCACGAAACGTCCCGTCGGAAGTTCGTCCATCACTAATGCCCCGCATGGAGGCTCAGAGGGTTGCCTCCCAGCACCCTGCACCTTATGCTGCGTACACACGATCGGACTTTCCGGCGGACCAGAGTCCGTCGGACAATTCAATCGTGTGTGGGCTCCAGCGGACTTTTTCTTCCCAAAAGTCCGGCGGACCTAGAAATAAGATTGGCTTCAAATTTGTCCGCCAGACTTGGCTTTTAGCAGACAATTCGTTTGTCTGTGTGCTAGTCCGACGGACTAAACCCGACGCTATGGCAGCTATTGGCTACTGGCTATGAACTTCCTTATTCTACGTCATCACGTTTGAATCCATTCGGACTTTTGGGGTGATCGTGTGGGGCCAAGTCCATTCGCTTGAAAGTCCGGCGGACCTCAGCTGCAAGGTCCGTTGGATTGTCCGCTGGACCAAGTCCATCGAAAAGTCCGGTCGTGTGTACGTGGCATTTCTTCTTCCTGGTTCAACCAAATATTCTGCTAATAAGTCAGTGTTGGTGATGTTTATTTAATAGGCTGTAGGTTAAAAGAGAAGATAGGAGACTGCATTGCTGAACCTGGAAATAAGTGTGTTATCTGTCTGGCTGTACAGTGTGACAGATGTGTGTAAATCACAAGATTGGCTGTAGAAAATTATAAATGCTTTAGTAGGTAAAGGAGTTGACGTATGCATTTTAAAAGTACATTTAGCTGTTTGTCTGGACTTCGGCTTTAATTTTAAACTTACTAAAACCACTATTCCCAGGGAGTGGGCATCTCTGTGTTGAGGGAGTACCGCGAGTGCTGAGGGGGCACTGTAATTCTACTAAGCTGCGATCCATATTTCATGATACTAAATGGAATCAAATTCTTGCAGCAAAGAACACTGAAGAAAATGGGGGCGTTTTAAGGTCAGATGTCAGATCACTCTATCACGGTGCTGGTGTCATTGCTGTATGTCACGCTGCTGATGTCAGTGCTCTCTATCACGGTGCTGGTGTCAGTGCTGTATATCACGGTGCTGGTGTCAGTGCTTTATGTCACGCTGCTGATGTCAGTGCTCTCTATCACAGTGCTGGTGTCAGATCACTCTATCACGGTGCAGGTGTCATTGCTGTATGTCATGCTGCAGGTGTCAGTGCTGTATATCACGGTGCTGGTGTCAGTGCTGTATATCACGGTGCTGGTGTCAGTGCTTTATGTCACGCTGCTAATGTCAGTGCTCTCTATCACAGTGCTGGTGTCAGTGCTGTATATCACAGTGATGGTGTCGGTGCTTTATGTCACGCTGCTGATGTCAGTGCTCTCTATCACGGTGCTGGTGTCAGATCACTCTATCACGGTGCAGGTGTCATTGCTGTATGTCACGCTGCTGATGTCAGTGCTCTCTATCACGGTGCTGGTGTCAGTGCTGTATATCACGGTGCTGGTGTCAGTGCTTTATGTCAAGCTGCTGATGTCAGTGCTTTCTATCACGGTGCTGGTGTCAGATCACTCTATCATGGTGCAGGTGGCATTGCTGTATGTCATGCTGCAGGTGTCAGTGCTGTATATCACGGTGCTGGTGTCAGTGCTGTATATCACGGTGCTGGTGTCAGTGCTTTATGTCACGCTGCTGATGTCAGTGCTCTCTATCACGGTGCTGGTGTCAGATCACTCTATCACAGTGCAGGTGTCATTGCTGTATGTCACGCTGCTGATGTCAGTGCTCTCTATCACGGTGCTGGTGTCAGTGCTGTATATCACGGTGCTGGTGTCAGTGCTTTGTCACGCTGCTGATGTCAGTGCTCTCTATCACGGTTCTGGTGTCAGTGCTGTATATCACGGTGCTGGTGTCAGTGCTTTATGTCACGCTGCTGATGTCAGTGCTCTCTATCACGGTGCTGGTGTCAGATCACTCTATCACGGTGCAGGTGTCATTGCTGTATGTCACGCTGCTGATGTCAGTGCTCTCTATCACGGTGCTGGTGCCAGTGCTGTATATCACGGTGCTGGTGTCAGTGCTTTATGTCACGCTGCTTATGTCAGTGCTCTCTATCACGGTGCTGGTGTCAGATCACTCTATCACGGTGCAGGTGTCATTGCTGTATGCCACGCTGCAGGTGTCAGTGCTGTATATCACAGTGCTGGTGTCAGTGCTGTATATCACGGTGCTAGTGTCAGTGCTTTATGTCACGCTGCTGATGTCAGTGTTCTCTATCACGGTGCTGGTGTCAGATCACTCTATCACGGTGCAGGTGTCATTGCTGTATGTCACGCTGCTGATGTGTGTGCTCTCTATCACGGTGCTGGTGTCAGTGCTGTATATCACGGTGCTGGTGTCAGTGCTTTATGTCACGCTGCTGATGTCAGTGCTCTCTATCACAGTGCTGGTGTCAGATCAGTCTATCATGGTGCAGGTGTCATTGCTGTATGTCACGCTGCTGATGTCAGTGCTCTCTATCACAGTGCTGGTGTCAGATGACTCTATCACGATGCAGGTGTCAGTGCTCTATATCACGCTGCTGGTGATCATCTCCTGCACCCTCTTCTTTGCCTACCCTGACCTTCCCTCTCCTCCATTGCATTCATGCACTCCACAGACCTGAATTGTCACAATTTCACATATGAAAAAAGAATGCTTGTAGTTGTCGATCCAAGATTCACCTCATACATGTGTTATGTCATTGGCCATGTGGTGGGACTATGTTTGCACAGCTAGTAATTATTTTGCGGCTGCAAATTTGACCTGTAGGTTTGCAAAGTTCGCCTCCCATTGAAGTCAATGGGGCCCGCCGCAAACGTTATGGTTCGCGAACTATCGGCCGCATTCGCGGTCCGCGTTCACGAAACGTCCCGTCGGAAGTTTGTCCATCACTAATGCCCCGCATGGAGGCTCAGAGGGTTGCCTCCCAGCACCCTGCACCTTATGCTGCGTACACACGATCGGACTTTCCGGCGGACCAGAGTCCGTCGGACAATTCAATCGTGTGGGGGCTCCAGCGGACTTTTTCTTCCCAAAAGTCCGGCGGACCTAGAAATAAGACTGGCTTCAAATTTGTCCGCCGGCCTTGGCTTTTAGCAGACAATCCGTTTGTCTGTGTGCCAACGCTATGGCAGCTATTGGCTACTGGCTATGAACTTCCTTATTCTACGTCATCACATTCGAATCCGTTTGGACTTTTGGCGTGATCGTGTGGGGCCAAGTCCATTCGCTTGAAAGTCCGGCGGACCTCAGCTGCAAGGTCCGTTGGATTGTCCGCCGGACCAAGTCCATTGAAAAGTCCGGTCGTGTGTACGTGGCATTTCTTCTTCCAGGTTCAACCAAATATTCTGCTAATAAGTCAGTGTTGGTGATATTGATTTAATAGGCTGTAGGTTAAAAGAGAAGATAGGAGACTGCATTGCTGAACCTGGAAAAAAGTGTGTTATCTGTCTGGCTGTACAATGTGACAGATGTGTGTAAATCACAAGATTGGCTGTAGAAAATGATAAATGCTTTAGTAGGTAAAGGAGTTGACGTATGCATTTTAAAAGTACATTTAGCTGTTTGTCTGGACTTCGGCTTTAATTTTAAACTTACTAAAACCATTATCCCAAGGGAGTGGGCATCTCTGTGTTGAGGGAGTACCACGAGTGGTGAGGGGGCACTGTAATTCTACTAAGCTGCGATCCATATTTCATGATACTAAATGGAATCAAATTCTTGCAGCAAAGAACACTGAAGAAAATGGGGGCGTTTTAAGGTCATATTAAACAATGATATTTGTCAGTGCGTTCCATTGGGCAACAAATATAAAAGAACAAAGGTTAAACCTGGGTGGATAAATACTAACGTAAAAAGGCATATTACCGAGAAAAAAAACAGTCCTTTACTAAATATAAGGCCAAAGGGTCATCATTGGCATTCCAAAACTACAAAAAGTGCAAAACGAAATGCAAGCATGCAATTGGGGTAGCTAAAATAGTTTGTGAGAGACAAATTGCTAAAGAGAGTAAACAAAAAAAGAAAAAAAAATTTTTTTTTTCAACTATATTAATAGTAAAAAGGCAAGGTCAGAACATTGACCCGTAAAAGATTTCTGGGGAAGAAGGAGAAGGCAACTGTATTAAATACATTATTTTCCTCGGTTTATATGAAGGGTAACAGGCTTATAGAGACCAGATGTGAGGACAGGGTGGCTTACACCCGAGAGTTCTCAAAGAACCTAGTCATGTTATAGTCAGACCATTACACCTAATTTTTATGTACAGCTTACTGACTGGAATGGTACTGGCAGATTGGTGAAAAGCAAATGTGGTACAAATATTCAAAAAAGGGCCAAGATATATACTTGGAAACTACAGCCCAGTCAGACTAACATCAATAGAATGTAAATTGTTGGAAGGAATAATAAGGGACCATATCCAAGTATTTGCAGATGAAAGTAGCATCATTGGTAGCAACCAACATGGTATGAAGAACCTTTCTTATCAGACCAAACGTTTAACATTCTATGAGGGGTAGACATGTGCGATTATTTTCGTACGAATCGCAAATTCGTACGAATTTCCCTAAATTCGTACCTTCGGGAGGATCCAAAATACAAATTGCCATGTGTCCGAATTTTGTACGCAATACGAACTTTTGTTTACGAATTTCGTATCAGTTGTCGTCGCATCGACGACTCAGTCATTTTGCTTATTATGAGGGGCTCCCATCATCCTTGTGCTATGCTGACTTCCTCCTGGGGCTGTACCTCTGCTGTGCTCATTATGAGGGGTTTCCACCATTCCTGTGCTGACATACTGAGCATAGCAGGGGTACAGCCCCAGGAGGAAGTCAGCACAGCACAGGGATGGTGGGAGCCCCTCATAATGAGCACATGGCTGCCATGCACAGCTGCTTTTGTTTTTATACCCCGCACTGTACGGGGTCAGCGGGGATATGCGGGGTCACTAGAAATTGTTTGGTGTTACCAAGCATGTGCTCTCCGCACATCCCCGGTGACCCCAAACAGTGTGGGGTATTCAGGCGAAAACTGGACCAGCGATGCATGGCAGACAATCCGCTTCTCTCTTGTATTTTCAAATCTTAACGGAACAAACTGAAGAGAAGCTGATTGGTTGCCATGGGCAACTGCTCCAGATTCTGTTCGCTTCAAGCTTGATCAATTTCCCTAAATGTCTTTTTATCTGTTCTAGCAGTCATATGTGTAAATGAGAAGAATGGTGGGGGCACATCAGGGCACATTGGAGCGCATCAGGGCACATTGGAGCACATCAGGGCACATTGGGGCACATCAGGGCATATTGGAGCACATTGGGGCACATTAGGGCACATCGAGGCACATCAGGGCATATTGGAGCACATTGGGGCACATCAGGGCACATCGGGGCACATCAGGGTATATTGGAGCACATTGGGGCACATCAGGGCATATTGGAGCACATTGGGACACATTGGGGAACATCAGGGCACATTGGGGCACATCAGGGCACATTGGAGCACATCAGGGCACATTGGGGCACATCAGGGCATATTGGAGCACATTGGGGCACATCAGGGCACATCGGGGCACATCAGGGCATATTGGAGCACATTGGGGCACATCTGGGCATATTGGAGCACATTGGGGCACATCTGGCACATCAGGGCATATTGGAGCACATTGGGACACATTGGGGAACATCAGGGCATATCAGGGCACTCTCTTCTCGTCCATCCCAGATGATGTCACAAGCAAATAGGGGTAGATGAGAAGCGAGGGGAGGGATTGTGTGGAGGAGAGACAGGGACCAACTACTAAGACCAAATGGCCATCTCTGCTGCAGACAGTCAGTTCAAGGAATGTTCAGAGTGAGGGAGGGGTACCCCAGCTTTGGCAAATTGATTTTCAAAAATGCTAACTGCTCCATTAGCTGGGGGGACAACTGGGATCTTTGGGGTGACAGGATGTTTCCCGTCACAGAAAACACCCGCTCACTCTGGACACTTGTCGGAGGGCAGGACAGTAGCTCCTTGGCAATATCTGCGAGGGCAGGCCACTCCTCGATCTTCCCCTGCCAAAAAAACATTGGATCTGTGGTGGGGTGCACTGGTGGGGCTGACAAATAGGACATGACAACCTCCTTTGCTGATATGGGTTTCTTGGGGTGCACTATGTTGGAGGTTCCCATTAGGGTGTCAAGTGCCTCAGCCAAGACAGAAGATGCTCCGCTGGCAGGAGCTCTGCTCACTTCACTAGATGTAGATGATGCATGGGAGAGGGGGTCTTCAATATCTTCTTCCTCCTCTTCCTCTTCTCCCAGACTTACCATCTGCCTTTCCCTCTGATGCACCCTGTCGATTAGTCTGTCCCGCCATGTTGTCAGAGCACTACACTGCACAGCCATTTTGCCCTTGATGCGAGGGTCACACATGGCAGCCAGCATCAGTTCTGGGCAAGAGGCGGTCAACTCCTGCGTGCGCCTGCCCAACTCCATCAGAAATGTGTTTAGCAGAGCCAACACATCAGGTTGAGGGCCACCACCAGGCAAAGGTTCCTCAGCCGACTTGAACCGCTCCAATTTGCTCTGAAGGTGGTTGAAGAGTGGGAGCACATGACCAATGCTGGCATCCTCGCGGCTTAGGTGTTCTGTGACAGAGAGGAAAGGCTTGAGGACTGCCACAATCTGCCCGATTATGGCCCAGTCCTCCCTGCCTAAAGGTCTCTCTATGCCAATGTTATGATCACAGGCCATGGCATGGAGAGCCTTCTGCTGCTCAAGGATGCGTTCCAGCATTGCTAGGGTTGAATTCCACCTAGTCCCCACATCCTGTTTTAGACAGTGTTCTGGAAGGCCTGCCTTCCTCTGTTCCACCCTGAGGAGGTGGCTGTCCCTCACACTCCGATGGAAGTGGCCAGCCATCTTCCGACAAGAGTCCACCACTTTGGACAGCCTTCCATCGCCACCAGAAATGGTCTCCACCAACTGAAAACTGTCAGTTACCACCTGGTGGAGAAGGTGGGCTGAGCAGCGCACACCCACAAAGCTGCCATCCCTTACAGCCTTGACCATGTTGCTGCCTCCATCAGTGACAACATAGCCAATCTGGTAGTTGCTGTCTGCCTGTCCAAACCACTGCAACAACATTTTCTGCAGGGCTTGCAGGATGTTTCGCGCTGTGTGCTTTTCATCAAGCACCTCAGCGTGCAGGAGGAAGGAACGGTACCCATGTTTGTCAACTACTGACGAGGATCCAGATGTTTGAACTACATCATGGGACACCTTGGCCTGCCACCAATGTGCCGTCAGGGACAGGAAGGCATGCTGGGCACTACACGCACTCCACAGGTCAGTGGTCAGGTGCACTGCCTGTCCACCTGCCCTTCCAATCTCCTCCTTGAGCACCCCGACACAAGACCTGTATAAGGCTGGCACCACAGTTTGGCTGAAGGTCTTACGTGATGGCACACGGTACTGTGGTGCAACAGCCTGCATCAATTGCTTGAAGGGCTCCCCTTCCACCATGTTGAAAGGTGCTCCTCCAACTGCAATGAGCTGGCCAATCAGGCGTGTTATTTTATGCACCTGCGCCCGAGACATACCCTTACTCTGAAAGCCACCAAAATCTTCCAGGGTGGCCTGGCTGGTATGGATTGGATGCGGGATGGTGGCTGTGGCGGTGCCACTATTGGTTCCCCTTTTGGTGTTTGGAGGAGTGGCCATGATACTTTTCTCCCCTAACAGCACTGCATCGTGGTGCACACGCATGTGCTGGTTCATGCCACTGTTACTGAGATGCCCTATGTCTCAGCCCCGGCTGACCTCCCTGCCACAGTGATTGCATTTGGCCTTCTGACCGACACCAATTCTTTGAAAATGCTGCCAAATGCTGGAACGGCAGCCACCACCTCGGACACTGCCTGATGGAATACCTTCCACTGCAGTGGTCACACTCTCTTTCTGAGGTTCGGCAGGAGCGGGAGGAAGAGACCTGAACATCCCAGGTATATTGGGTGCTGTGATGGATTGAGGTCTAATGGTTGCATTGGCCCATTCTGATGCTGGAGGCTTAGAAAGCACTTGGGCAGGGGTCTTTTCAGGAGAAAAAAGTAGTGGGGACTGAGGGGAGATACTTTCTGGGCTGTCGGTGGTGCCAACATGGGTAGAGGGCTGGAAATTACATTTGTCTACAACAATGTCAGGAAAGCCTGCTTCCACCTCTTTCACATTGCCAAGGGAACAGTGATCATTAGAAGCAGTAAACTCTGTCTCCTTGCTGACCACTGCCAAGCTCCCTGTAGTGCTGATGGTGATGGCACTGGCAGCAATGGTGGTGGTGACATCATCATGAGCCTCGGCCTCCTGACATGTTTCCTGCTGCATGGCCAGGATCTCCAGCTTTGGCTGCACAAATGTATGTGCACTGGGAACCCCTTTGGCCTGCCCTCTTCCATAAAAGGTACCAATGGGCAGCATGTTACCAGCAGCAGTGGCAGAGGTGGTAGCGCCACTTTTGCTATGAATTGTGCTGCTGGTTCTAGGAGGTAAATCCTGGAACAGCTGGCGACATGCAAATGTCTGCTGCTTGCCAGGCTCTTTACCACCAGCAGTCTTCACTCCCAGTCGCCTCAGCTTTATGGGAGGTGAGCTGAGCTCAGAGGGCGCAGAGACAGAACGTCCCACCTGCTCAGGGGCGGATCCAGGGGGGGGGGGGGCAACAGGGCAATTGCCCCCCCAACATAGTAGCAGTGAGAGTGAGACAGTGACATGTCATTGTCACATTCTCACTTGCTCTGTTCGTGTGTGCCGCTGCCTTCTCTGCCCGAGTCTCTCTCTCACACATAACCCGATCAGCGGCGCAGAGAGAGAGAGAGACTTGTAGTCACGCCCAGCACTGAGACCTTGAGTCAGAAGATCCTGAAGCTTTGACAGTTTCCATGGACACTTCGAAGCTGGATCAGCCTCACCCCCTCCTCATTGGCCATTGACAGATACCAGGAGGAGGAACAGCGGTGGGTGGAGCCTCTCTCCTGCACTCGTTGCTAACGCCTGGGCCGCCTGGCGTCTAGCAACGAGTGACCTCACGGTCACGGTCAGTCACAGTGAGTCACGTGGGAGGGAGACACAGACAGACTCAGCGAACCAGAGCTGCTGGAGCCTGGAGAACAGGTCAGCCAGGGAGAGCGGAGGAGTCAATTTTATGCCAGTGACTGTGATAATCAATCACAGTGTAATTGAGACATTGAGTCATGGCTGTTCAGCTAAAAAACGAAGGCATCCAGCACAGTCTGCAGAGCGCCAGCAATCTAAGTTCTGGAGTCCGCCCCTGACGGTGTTGGTCCCACCCACCCAGCTCCCCCCTCCATCTTGTGCACGCTACAGGCCTCCGCTCTGCCACCCCTGAGTTTGTTTTAGCTCCACCCACCTCCTCCATCTTCTCCTCCGGTTTGCGCAGTGCAGTCTACAGAGTGAATTCTACATACACTATTGAGAAGATTACTGGATCCATCCATCCCATCCATCTCCACTCCATTGCTCCTGCATGGGAACGGTACCCATCCCCTCACCAGAGTACCAAAAGAATTGCCTAAACGTGAGTAAAAGTATGAATGAATGTTATGTGACAAATCGCAAAATACATGTGTGCCATTATGTATGATTATTTCTTGTGATCCTGCGCTGCGTTACTTTGACTGGCTGATAATTGTGCGGTTGTGCAATCAATGCTGTACCGAAATTAAATTGATGTCCTTTTTTTCCCACTTTCCCGCTTTCTTTGGTGGCATTTGATCATCTCTGCGTTTTTTTAATTTTTTGCGATATAAACAGAAAAAGAGCAAGAATTTAAAAAAAAACAATATTTTTTGCTTTTGCTATAAAAAATATTGCTTCCTCAGTTTAGGCCAATCTGTATTCTGCTCCATATTTTTTGAGAGAAAAAAAATACCAATAAGTGTATATTGATTGGTTTGCGCAAAATTCATGGCGTCTACAAACTATATTTATGGCATTTATATTTAATTATTTTTTACTAGTAATGATGGCGATCAGTGATTTTTAGTGGTACTGTAACATTGCAGCGGAGAGATCGGACCAATAACTGACACTTTTGACACTTTTTGGGGACCAGTGACACTAATAGTGATCAGTGCTAAAAAATATGCACTGTCACGGTACTAATGACACTGGCAGGTAAGGGGTTAACAATTCATGGGTTGATCAAAGGGTTAACTGTGTGCCTAGGGGGTGCTTGCTAACTGTGATGAACAGAGTGATCTGTGTTCCTGGTTAGCAGGATCACTCTTTTTTTCTCTGACAGAACGGCAGTCTGCCTTGTTGACATTTGCAGACCGCTGTCCTATCTTTGTGGGGAGCGATCGTGGGTGGCCAATCAGCACGCGCGTCTTCGCTGGTTATTGCACGAAATGGCCTACAGGTATGTCGTTTCGTGCAATAGAGCCAACCTGCTGCAGTATATGTACTGCAGCTGGTCAGCCAGTGGTTAATCTAATTATAATGCAGAATATTGATTTAAAGCGGGGTTCCACCCTAAAGTGGAACTTTTGCTCATCGGAACCCGCCCCCCTCCGGTGTCACAATTGGCACGTTTCAGGGGGGAGGGGGGTGCAGATACCTGTCAAAGACAGGTATTTGCACCCACTTCCGGGCATAGACTCCCACGGGAGTCTATGCCTCTTCCTGTCCATGCGCGCTGTCTGCTGGGACACACACGGGTCCCAGAGACAGCGCAGACCATTCCTATTAAGCTGCGCGGCTCGCGCATGCGCAGTAGGGAACCGGGAAGTGAAGCCATAATGCTTCTCTTCCTGATTCCCTCACCTAGAATGGTGGCAGCAGCAGCCGAGAGCCGAGCAATCGATCTGCCTTGGCTGCCGGCATCGCTGGACCCTGGGACAGGTGAGTGTCCATTTATTAAAAGTCAGCAGCTGCAGTATTTGTAGCTGCTGGCTTTTAATATTTTTTTTCACAGTGAAATCCCTCTTTAAATGTGGAGCTGCAGAAGAGCAAACAGTGCTTTAATCTGGCCACCTGAATTTATTTTTTATATTTACATTTTGGAAACATTTGTTAAATCAATAAATCTAACACTGAATTTTAAACACTGACATGGCAATTGAGCAAAAATTTTCAGGGTTTCCGTGCAATATTTTGGTATTTTGTGGTACAAAAGTTTATAGCTTAAAGGAAACAGAACAGGCGAGTTTATGAGGAAAACAATGTAACCAATGTTGCTGTCATTTTAGGAAGAACATTAGGCCCCTTTCACGGATTCTGTTTAATTCAGCAGGGGATTGTCTGACTGTTGATTGGATGAGAGTGGGCGGATGACACATCTGTATCCGCCAACTTTATGAAGAGCAAACACAGACTAAGCCTGCTCTTCTCTATGAGCGACTGGGTGTAAACGGACTCGGCTGTCTGTTTACACCCAACTACTTCTAATCCGATTTGCCAACACAGAAGAGGACAGATCCCCCTCCATTTTTTTAGAGCAAATCAGAGAGGAGGTAGGCAGGTATAAATTGGCCATTTACACCTGCCTGTCTATAGGAATGCATTGAGCTTTCCAGTCAGGTCCCCCTGAAAAACTGACCGACAGACTTGATCATTGGAACTCCTGACAATTTTTTTTATTGCTGTTGGGCACTGATAAGGCTGCATTTAATGGGCACTGGTGAGGCTGCATTGATCTCTTGTATCATGTCTGCAGTCTCTGATAAACTCCTGTATCATGTCTGCAGTCTCTGATCATCTCTTGTATCATGTCTACAGTCTCTGATCATCTATTGTATCATGCCAGCAGTCTCTGATCATCTCCTGTATCATGTCTGCAGTCTCTGATCATCTCTTGTATCATGTCTGCAGTCTCTGATTATCTCCTGTATTATGTCTGCAGTCTATGGTCATCTCTTGTATCATGTCTGCAGTCTCTGATTGTCTCCTGTATCATGTCGGCAGTCTATGGTCATCTCTTGTATCATGTCTGCAGTCTCTGATTATCTCCTGGATCATGTCTGCAGTCTCTGATTATCTCCTGGATCATGTCTGCAGTCTCTGATCATCTCTTGTATCATGTCTGCAGTCTCTGATTGTCTCCTGTATCATGTATGCAGTCTATGATAATCTCTTGTATCATGTCTGCAGTCTCTGATTATCTCCTGTATCATGTCTGCAGTCTCTGATTATCTCCTGGATCATGTCTGCAGTCTCTGATCATCTCTTGTATCATGTCTGCAGTCTCTGATTGTCTCCTGTATCATGTCTGCAGTCTATGGTCATCTCTTGTATCATGTCTGCAGTCTCTGATTATCTCCTGGATCATGTCTGCAGTCTCTGATCATCTCTTGTATCATGTCTGCAGTCTCTGATCATCTCCTGTGTCATGTCTGCAGTCTCTGATCATCTCTTGTATCATGTCTGCAGTCTCTGATTGTCTCCTGTATCATGTCGGCAGTCTATGGTCATCTCTTGTATCATGTCTGCAGTCTCTGATTATCTCCTGTATCATGTCTGCAGTCTATGGCCATCTCTTGTATCATGTCTGCAGTCTCTGATTATCTCCTGGATCATGTCTGCAGTCTCTGATTATCTCCTGGATCATGTCTGCAGTCTCTGATCATCTCTTGTATCATGTCTGCAGTCTCTGATTGTCTCCTGTATCATGTATGCAGTCTCTGATAATCTCTTGTATCATGTCTGCAGTCTCTGATTATCTCCTGTATCATGTCTGCAGTCTCTGATTATCTCCTGGATCATGTCTGCAGTCTCTGATCATCTCTTGTATCATGTCTGCAGTCTCTGATTGTCTCCTGTATCATGTCTGCAGTCTATGGTCATCTCTTGTATCATGTCTGCAGTCTCTGATTATCTCCTGGATCATGTCTGCAGTCTCTGATCATCTCTTGTATCATGTCTGCAGTCTCTGATCATCTCCTGTGTCATGTCTGTAGTCTCTGATCATCTCTTGTATCATGTCTGCAGTCTCTGATCATCTCTTGTATCATGTCTGCAATGTATTCTTGCATATTTAAATCAGTTCAGTTATTGTACATGTACATGTCAACAATGTGTGTGCAGTGCTGTGCTGTTCTATAAAGGCAATTACTTTACGTGGTGTGCACTTTTGTACTTTAATTATAGAAACAGCAAAATGAGTCAGAAAAGAGTGAACTGCAGGACTATAGATTCTTTCTTCAGTGCCAGTGCAAAAAATGTCATCAGGAGAACAGCCAATAGTAGAAAGCACTTCACGTATGGAAATTGACACTACCCTCCCATCCTGTTCTGGTGCATTTGCAGAGAGAATATCTGGTGAAACAGATCCTAATGTGTCGCCACTGTCTGTTGATACCCCGCCTGAAACCAGCAGTATGTTAATTAATGACATTGGCACACATCTTGGGAAAAAAATCAGTGACTACACGAAATGCTTGCTATTGGAAAGTCCATGGCAACCTCCTCCTAGATATGAATTACCTTTCTCTGTTCAGAACATGACTTCTAAAAATGGAGAAACTCAGGAAATAAAGAGATACTTGTCAAAACAACATATTGACAGTTTTCCTTGGCTAGTATATTCACCTGCCAAAAAGGGATTGTTTTGCAAGTACTGTGCATTATTTGCACAACATCGGAAAGCTGGTCATAACAAAGGCATGGCCCTTGGAAAATTGGTCATGGAGCCCCTTACTAATTTTAAAAAGCTTAAGGGCAAGGATGGAGATTTGGAAGTCCATCACCAGGAGAGTGTATTTGAAGGAAATGCATTTTTAAAAACCTACCATGCACCGGAAAATGAAATTGTTAATCAAATAAACTTGCATCGACTTCAGAAAGTGAAAGAAAACCGAGAGCGAATTCGTCCTATCGTCAAGTCAATTATATTCTTGGGTAGACAAAATATACATCTGCGTGGCCACCGAGATGATGGTGCTTTAATGGATGACTCCACCCCGGAGGTGAATGAAGGCAACTTTCGGAATTGCTGAGGTACCGTGTTGCATCTGGAGACAAAGTATTAGAGAAGCACCTCCTTACTGCATCTTTTCGCGCTACATACATTTCAAAATCCACACAAAATGATATAATCGGGTGTTGTGGTGATGAAATCAGTAATATCATTGTAGCTACAATTAAAGAGGCTTGCTATTTTAGTATAATATTTGATGAAACTACAGACATTTCCCATACCGAGCAACTTAGGCCCCTTTCACACATGCGGATGATATGTCCGTATTTCATCCATCCGTTTGCGGATGAAATACGGACATCCATTCATCCCTATGGGATAGCGGGTGTCTGCGGATGAGCATCCGCAGACACCCGCTATTGTCCGCCTCCGCAAATGTCCGATTCTGCAGACGGAGGAAAATCCTATTTTTCTGTCCGTCTGCAGAGCGGATCGGATGAACACGGACACACGGTCCGTGCTTGTCCGATCCCCATAGAGGAGAGCGGAGAGCTGACAGGGCGGTCCCCGCACAGTGTGCGGAGACCGCCCTGTCCGCAGCCGGCTCAGCGGGGACAACGGAGCGATCCCCGCTGAGCGAGCGGATCATCACGGGGCGGATCTTTACTGATCCGCCCCGTGTGAAAGGGGCCTAACACTGAACTTTAGATATGTCTACAATGGATTTATTCGTGAGGATATTATAAAATTTGTAGATGCTTATGAATTTGCAACCCAGAACGAATCGGGAATTGATAATTCAGAACCAAGGCTTACAGGAAAGGTTTTAGGCCAGATGGTTATCCAGCTAATTAAAGACCTCTCCCTGGACATCACTCATTGTGTTGGCATTGGAACAGACAGTTGCAGTGTTATGTCTTCAGAGGTGGCTGGTGCTGTATCAGAGATTCTCCGTGTAGCACCCAACAGTTGCAGATGCCCTTGCTACAATCATTGTCTGAAAAATTCAATTTCAAAGTCCTCACAAGTGTCAGCAGTTCGCAATGCAGTAGCAGTGGTCAAATCAACCATTTCATTCTTTAACCAATCAGCAAAGCGTCATTTTATTTTAAAGCAGGAGTTAGGCTCTCAGCTTACCAGTCTTTGTGAAACTAGATGGGTAGAGCGCCATGATTCTCTCGTAAGATTTCAAGATGGACTTGTAAAAGTGGTGAGTGCACTATCTGCAATATCTCAATGGAAATGCTCAAGCACTAGCTCAACAGCATCTACTCTCATCCATTCTCTGTGCAGTACAGAATTCATATTTTCCTTGATTTCACTCATCAGTGTTCTGAAAGTAACACTTCCTCTGAGTCGTTTCCTTCAATCCCCAACAATTGATTTAACAAGCGCATCTGATCTGGAACTAAAATTGCCACGTCTTGTAGGCAGGCAAGTGCACAGATTCAATTGCAATGTAGAATCAACTGAAGAATACTACAGGAAATCGTTGTATATTCCCTTGCTGGACAACATTATTAATGATTTAAAAACTCGTTTTCCAGAAAATTCGATGCAGTGTTTCCAGATTCAAATCTTGATGCCAGCAGTACTTTTTGGTAAAAAAATGGAAAGCATGGTTCCTGTGGCTGTGCAATCATTATCAAAGCGTTTCCACCCTCTTCTAGCTGAGGGTAAGCAGAAGATAATGGAGACATTGCTGCAGGGAGAACTAAGTCTATGGCTTACAAAGTGGAAACGAGAGTTATCACAACATAAGGAAATTCCAAAAACGGTTCTTGAAGTGTTGGACTTGTGTGAACAGGACCTCTTCCCAACCATCAGAAGTTTACTTCTGATCTTAGCTACTCTCCCTGTAAGTGTGGCTATAGCCGAGAGATCTTTCTCAACCCTCCGTCGTGTTAAAACATGGCTTCGTTCACGAATGGCGGAGGACCGGTTAAATGGCTTGTGTTTACTTTACATTCATAGATATATTTCTGTGAATACTGACCGAGTTATTGAGCTGTTTGCCAAACAAGGAAAACGAAGACTTGAGCTAATTCTGTAACTTTTTCATGTTATGTAAATTACAAATAAAATGTTTCTGTTGTTGTGTGTGTTTGGAGACAGAGAGTGATAATGTTTGGGTTCTGCTATTTGTTTTTTTACACATAATTTTATATTGTTTGTGAATATTTTGTCTGGTAATATTCTATTATAAGTATACAAACTGCTTATGCTTTTTGTAATAATAAAGTTATATGTGGCTAAACCTATCTTGTCTGTTTGTAATATAATAATCTAATCTGGAATGATAAAAGTATCACTGTTTTAAACAAGTTTAGGACTGTACGATACGTTAGAGTTCTGTAAGCAACACCTTCGTTTCTGGCAGTGCCCCTCCCGAGACTTGACTCTGGATCCGCCCTTGCACCTGCTGCTCATGTACACGGCTCATAGCTCTCCCTCTCCCAGCAGCACTCTTACTGCTTTTTTGGCCTTGTTTGCTGCTCATTTTTCCTTTAAAAGTTAGAAAAATGTAGACAAAAAAAAAATATGATTTTGATTGCAGCAAACTAACACCAAAATCACCAAATGTACAAAAAAAATATTATACCAACAGAAAATAACAAAATATTAACTAAATGAAACAAGAAATGAAAAAAAAAATGATCTCTCAAAACCAACCAAAAAACTAATAAAACCAGAAACTAAACACTAAGGCCGCGTACACACGGGCGGACTGTTCGCCCAACCTTGTCCGCTGAACAGTGTTTGGGCGGACAGTCCGCCCGTGTGTGGGCTTTCAGCGGACAGTTTCAGCGGACAGTTGGACGGACAAAGTCTTTCGGAAATTCCGAAAAACTGTCCGCTGAAACTGTGTTTGAGCGAACAGTCCGCCCGTGTGTAGGCTACTTTCGAAATGAGCAAACTGTTCCCGCTCGGAAAGTCCGCCCATTTCGAGCGCGTGTACAGGTAGGCGGGGCCCGCGAAGGAGACGTCGCGGGCTCCGCCGCCTGGAATGGGCTTAAAGGGGAACCCCAACGCCGAAAAAAATCGGCGTGGGGGTTCCCCCAAAGTCCACACCAGACCCTTGTCCGAGCACGCTACCCGGCCGGCCAGGAAAGGGGGGCGAGCGAGCGCGCCCCCCCTCCTGAGCCGTACCAGGCCGCGTGCCCTCAACATGGGGGGTGCCTTGGGGAAGGGGGGGCCGCACGGCCCCCCCACCCCAAAGCACCTTGTCCCCATGTTGATGAGGACAAGGGCCTCTTCCCGACAACCCTGGCCGTTGGTTGTCGGGGTCTGCGGGCGGGGGGCTTATCGGAATCCGGGAGCCCCCTTTAAGAAGGGGGCCCCCGGATACCGGCCCCCCACCCTATGTGAATGAGTATGGGGTACAATGTACCCCTACCCATTCACCTGTGAAATAAAGTACAAAAAAAAACACAACACAGGGAAAAAATATTTTATTGCACAGCTCCGGGGGTCTTCCGTCTTCGGGGGTCTTCTCGCCGGACTCCTCCGCTATCTGTGTGTAGCTCTTTTACTAGCGGAGGAGTCCGGCTTTCTTCCTCCCCGCCGCCGGCCTCTTCTCCCGACTTCGGGGGTCTTGTCCCCCTCTTCGGTTCTTCTGCCGGGCCACCGCGCCTTCTTGTAGCTCTTTTGCAGGCGGTGGCCCGGTCTTCTGTCGCCGCTGCCTTCCGTTCTTCTGTCGCCGCCTTCGGTTCTTCTGCCGGGCCACCGCGCCTTCTTGTAGCTCTTTTACAGGCGGTGGCCCGGTCTTCTGTCGTCGCTGTCGCTGTCGCCGCCTTCCGTTCTTGTTCTTCTTCTTGTTCTTCTCCAGGAGATGTTGACACGTCGCTCTCTCCGGCCGGAATGCCAGAGCCGCGCTGTGCGGTCACTTATATAGTGACAATGGGGCGGTGTCACATGGTATATGTCACATGGGTTGGTCACATGGGTTGATGTCACATGGGGACTATGACATTGTAAGGGGGCGGGGTCACCATGTGACCAACCCATGTGACATATACCATGTGACACCGCCCCATTGTCACTATATAAGTGGCAGCGGAGCGTGTCCCTGGCATTCCGGCCGGAGAGCTCGTCGAGTCAACATCTCCAGGAGAAGAAGAAGAAGAACAAGAAGAAGAACAAGAACGGAAGGCGGCGGCGGCGGCGACGACAGCGGCGACAGAAGACCGGGCCACCGCCTGCAAAAGAGCTACAAGAAGGCGCGGTGGCCCGGCAGAAGAACCGAAGAGGGGGACAAGACCCCCGAAGTCGGGAGAAGAGGCCGGCGGCGGGGAGGAAGAAAGCCGGACTCCTCCGCTAGTAAAAGAGCTACACACAGATAGCGGAGGAGTCCGGCGAGAAGACCCCCGAAGACGGAAGACCCCCGGAGCTGTGCAATAAAATATTTTTTCCCTGTGTTGTGTTTTTTTTTGTACTTTATTTCACAGGTGAATGGGTAGGGGTACATTGTACCCCATACTCATTCACATAGGGTGGGGGGCCGGTATCCGGGGGCCCCCTTCTTAAAGGGGGCTCCCGGATTCCGATAAGCCCCCCGCCCGCAGACCCCGACAACCAACGGCCAGGGTTGTCGGGAAGAGGCCCTTGTCCTCATCAACATGGGGACAAGGTGCTTTGGGGTGGGGGGGCCGCGCGGCCCCCCCTTCCCCAAGGCACCCCCCATGTTGAGGGCACGCGGCCTGGTACGGCTCAGGAGGGGGGGCGCGCTCGCTCGCCCCCCTTTCCTGGCCGGCCGGGTAGCGTGCTCGGACAAGGGTCTGGTGTGGGCTTTGGGGGAACCCCCACGCCGATTTTTTTCGGCGTTGGGGTTCCCCTTTAAGCCCATTCCAGGCGGCGGAGCCCGCGACGTCTCCTTCGCGGGCCCCGCCTACCTGTACACGCGCTCGAAATGGGCGGATTTGCCTCCGCCTTACGTGGGCGAGTCCGTTCATTTCAAAAAGTTGAGCGGACTGTTTGGCAAACAGTTCGCTGAAACAGTCCGCTCGTGTGTGGGCAAGTCCGCTCATGCAAATTTTGAGCGGACTGTTTGCCGAAACTGTTTGACGAACAAGGTTGGGCAAACAGTCCGCGCGTGTGTACGCGGCCTAAGAGATGATACACTGGCAAACTACAACTGATATAAACTAAAATGAACAATGAAAAGCTAAGGATTGCAAAGATATTCACTCAGATGCACAGAGAAATAATCGTGTGATCTGCTCCACTACACTAACTAACCCACAAAGGGAAGTCACATGATCGGGCCTGCCCTGTAGGCCTCAGCAGCAGAAGAAAACCTCTGATTGGTCAACCAAGTCACGTGTTGTTTCCGTAGTAACGAAATTTGGACATATTGTCATATTGAGGTATATATTTTTTCCTTTAAATTCATCGTAAAGAACGTTCGTACAAGTTAACGAACCTAACGACAATTCGTATTTCGTACGAATTGAAATTGAATTTCGGACACGAAATACGAAGTACGAATTAATTCTAACATGAACTGGAACGGAACGGAACGAAACAAATTTATTGACAGCGCCCATGTCTAATGAGGGGATAAGCTGTTACCTGGATAGAGGAAGGCCTGTGGACATAGTAATATTGTATGCGCCTGGATAGAAAACTGGGTGCAGGAGCATGTCCAAAGTGATTAATGGCATATTTTATGAATGGCCTGGAATTCTGAGAGGGGTACCCCAGAGCTCTATCCTGCAATCAAGTCTGTTCAACCACTTAGCGCAAATTACCATTGCTTTACATCGGCACTGTGACACTAAATACAGCAAACCCCGTTACTTTCAACAACGGTGTACAACACTCTTTCAGATACAACACAAGATCCCTTTTATCAGGGATGGGAGAGGACCCCCCGCTCATCTCCGCCGCTTTTCTGAGCCATCGATAGCGGCGGAGACGATCACGTCCTTCCCCCTGATAGGCATGGAGCCAAGTGAGGGAAAGATGGCCCCCGATCAGCTCCATAACATTGAATGGCGGAAGCGACCTCAAACGTCACCTCCGCCCAATGGTCTGAAAGGGAATTTTTATTTTTTTTGCAAACAAAAAATTACATTTCATTTTTTTATTGCATTTTAGTGTAAATCTTAGATCTGAGGTCTTTTTGACCCCAGATATCACATTTAAGAGGTCCTGTCATGCTTTTTTTTCTATTACAAGGGATGTTTACATTCTTTGTAATAGGAATAAAGGTGACCCAAAACATTTTTTTTTAAAAGCACAGTGTAAAAATAAACAATAAAAAGTAAAATAAATAATAAAAAATAAATAAAATTGAATTCACCGATTTCTGACGGCTGCATCAGAGGCTGGTTGCCAATGCAATCCCGGGGGTTTAAAAGGATCAATATATTTACCACTCTTTGGGAAGGACTGTTATTTTCTGTAAAGGATTACCTCTTCATATTGCTGTTTCATTTGGGATTTGAGAGAGAGTCTGTATAGGGACTGTGATTGGTACAGTGAGAGGGAGGCCAAGGCGGACTATGTTTCTATGGCTCCAGTGCACCGCACAGTACCTTATCGGTCATCTAAAATTATCACTGTTCCATTTGCATACCTCCTCTTGACCACTGATACCCAGCAACACTCCCCCACTTCATTACAGTCACTTTCTACCGTAATACAATCATCCACTTGTCCACAGTTCTTCAATGCATTTCAGGAGAACTATTGATATAATCTCATAGCTTTTACTTCATGGAATGACCACATCTATCAGTATTAAGTATTATTCGAGGAGACATTTCACTATTGGCTCAGTAACGATTTCTGCCCCAAAATTGAGGAGCTTCTTGAAGTGTCAGAAGTGCACATTACACACCACAGTTTGAATGCTTGTGTATTCAGGGCTTCAGAGGGATGAATGTTTGGAAGGGACATATGATTTTAATCTCACTTAATTATATAGTTGGTAAGGTTGAATAAAGACATCGGTCCATCCAGTTAAAACTGAGTGTTTGTCTGTGTGTGATAATTGTTTTCCTTATCCCTGTACATTGTGTTCGCTAAGAAACACATCTAAAAGTTCTTTTCATTTATCTACAGTCTCCACTTGCACTACCAACTGTGGAAGGGAGTTCCACATCCTTACCATCCTAATGCCGCGTATACATGGTTAGAATTTCAGCCAGCAAAAGACCGATGAGAGCTTTTCATCCGAAAATTGTGTATGCTCCATCAGAATTTTGCTGTCTGAATTTCCGACCATGTGTATGCAATTCCGACACACAAAAACTCACACATGTTCAGATTCAACTACAAGACAGAAGCTATTGGCTACTGGCTATTGAACTTCCTTTTTCTAGTACCGTCGTACATGTTGTATGTCACCGTGTTCTTGATGGTCGGAATTTGGTGTGACCGTGTGTATGCAAGACAGCTTGAGCGAAATCCCGTCTGAATTCTGTTGGGAAAACCATCAGAGCTTTTTCCGAACAAAATTCCAATCGTGTGTACGGGACAGTACAGTAAAAGAAACCCTTAAGTGGTTTAAGATTGAACTGCTTCTTCTCCAACTTCATTGTGTGGCCACATGTGTTTTTTAGAGACCTACGGTTAAATCGTTTCCTCCCAATGCTAGAGTCATCATTCAAAGATTTGTATATCATAATCATATACCCTCTTCAGCATCTCTTCTCCAGGGAGAATATGTTGAATGTTTATAGTGGTTCCTCACAGCTCCAGCCCCCTTACTAGCTTTTTTACCCTTCTCTGGACTCTCTCCAGTTCAAGCATATACTTCCTATACTTAACAATAACTGGACAGCATTTTCAAGATGTGGCCAAACCAGAGTTTTGTAACGTAGTAGATAAACCTTTTTAGTGCATACTAATAGTATGTTGGCTTTGCTTACTGCAGCTTAGCATTTGCATGCTATTGCTGCGTTTGTTATTTACTAGGATCCCCAGATCCTTTTGTATCCTCAATTTCCCCAGAGGTTCTCCCCCTAGCGTGTAACTTACATGCACATTTTTTAGCTCCCAAGTGCATTAACTTACATTTTTCTACATTGATCCTCATCTCCCATTTAGCTGCCCATTTCTCTGTTTTAACAAGGTCTTCTTGTAAAGTTGCTATATCCCATTGTAAAAGTTTTGCCTTTCTTAGTTTTCTATCATCAGCAAACACTGAGATTGAAATATTTATTCCAACCTCGATATTGTTTATGAGCAATTTAACCACTTAAGGACCGAGCCTCTTTTCGACACTTCTTGTTTACAAGTTGAAGTCATTTTTTTTTTTTGCTAGAAAATTACTCAGAACCCCCAAACATTCTATATTTTTTTCAGACACCCTAGATCAGTGATGGCGAACCTTGGCACCCCAGATGTTTTGGAACTACATTTCCCATGATGCTCATGCACTCTGCAGTGTAGGTGAGGATCATGGGAAATGTAGTTCCAAAACATCTGGGGTGCCAAGGTTCGCCATCACTGCCCTAGATAATAAAATGGTGGTCGTGACATACTTTATGTCACGTAGCAAACTCGAAATAAAAACCTGTGTGAGCTCAACCAACTCTATAGTAGCAAATATCTGTGGAACTTCACTCACCATACAAACATGATTAGCAAAAAAGATTTATTAATATCAAAGGTAAGTAAAAAGACATTAAAAAACATCATACATACATTAGCTTCAAAGCTATAAAAACAAAAAGGACCATCACTGGACAGGTGGTGCAAATCCACTCAGGTTGTAGAAGCACCGAGAATGCTGTATTACAGCTGGGATGATATCCCCAAGTTAAACGACCTATGAAAAGTGACCCAAATGTTGAATCGAGGGAAAACTGTTATTCCAAAAAGGGAGGATAGATGTGGTCATTTCATGAAGTAAAAACTATGAGATGATATCAATAGTTCTCCTGAAATGCATTGAAGAACTGTGGACAAGTGGATGATTGTATTACGGTAGAAAGTGACTGTAATGAAGTGGGGGAGCGTTGCTGGGTACCAGTGGTCAAGAGGAGGTATGCAAATGGCACAGTGATAATTTTAGGTGACCGATAAGGTACTGTGCGGTGCACTGGAGCCATAGAAACATAGTCCTCCTTGTCCTCCCTCTCACTGTACCAATCACAGTTCCTATACAGACTCTCTCTCAAATCCCAAATGAAACATCCTTTCCAGAAAATGATAGTCTTTCCCAAAGAGTGGTAAACATATTGATACTTATAAACCCCGGGATTGCATTGGCAACCAGCCTCTGATGCAGCCGTCAGAAATCGGTGAATTCAATTTTATTTATTTTTTATTATTTATTTTACTTTTTATTTTTTTATTTTTACACTGTCCTTTTAAAAAAAATGTTTTGGGTCACTTTCATTCCTATTACAAAGAATGTAAACATCCCTTGTAATAGAAAAAAATCATGACATGACCCCTTAAATGTGAGATCTGGGATCAAAAAGACCTCAGATCTAAGATTTACACTAAAATGCAATAAAAAAAAAATGAAATGTCATTTTTTTTTGCAAAAAAAATAATAATTTTCCCTTTCAGACCATTGGGCGGAGGTGACGTTTGACGTCGCTTCCGCCATTCAATGTTATGGAGCTGATCGGGGGCCATATTTCCCTCACTTGGCTCCATGCCTATCAGGGGGAAGGACGTGATTGTCTCCGCCGCTATTGATGGCTCAGAAAAGCGGCGGAGATGAGAGGGGGGGTCCTCTCCCATCCCTGATGAAAGGGATCTTGTGTTGTGTTGTTGCTCGCCGTTGTTGAAAATACCAGGGTTTGCTGTAGTGTCACAGTACCGATGTAAACAAATGGCAATTTGCGCTAACTGGTTGAACAGACTTGGTCGCAGGATAGAGCTCTGGGGTACCCCTCTCAGAATTCCAGGCCATTCATAAAATATGAAGATCTGAATATTATCTAATTCAAGGTCAACAAAAGTATTTAACATATTCTGTAACCAGTGGATGTGATTACTAATCCTAAATTGAATATTAATGAATTACAATAAACCCCAAACAACTGAAGTTTAATAAATACCAAATGTACTTCTTGTAAAGGGAACTTGTCAACATAAAAACATGAAGGCTGCCTACTCTAAGGCCGCGTACACACGCGGGGACTGTTCGGCCAACTTTGTCCGCTGAACAGTGTTTCGGCGGACAGTCCGCCCGTGTGTGGGCGTTCAGCGGACAGTTTCAGCGAACAGTCCGCTGAACAAGGTTTTTCGGAATTTCCGAAAAACTGTCCGCTGAAACCTTGTTTCAGCGAACAGTTCCCTCGTGTGTAGGCTTGTTCGACAAACTAAGTTCCGCGCATGCTCAGAAAGGATTTACACGCCGAAAGTTATAATGCAGTGTATAGGACGTCGTATTTTTCGTCCCGTCGTACGTGCCGTTCACGTCATCGCGCACGGTTTCAGCAAACTGTTCGTACGTCGTGTGTGGCCATGTCTGTCCATGCTAATTTTGAGCGGACTGTTTGCCGAAACTGTTTGACGGACAAAGTTGGCCGAACAGTCCCCGCGTGTGTACGCGGCCTTACTTATTTTAAAACCAGCAAGCAGCTGGGATAACATCTTCATTTATTGGCTCCATTATAAGTAGTGTACAAATATTCAACAGCTAAATTGTAGTTCCCACTCAGACATTTACTAGGTAGTAAAGCCGGATGCTGTTGCTGCTGTTGACAGTCTAGGAATTATAAGGTTTAAAAGTGTTACTAACACCTGTTCTGTGTGGACTACCAAAATAGCTGTTGGGAAATATACTCACTATATGACTCCTACTCCCAAATTCAGAGCTTTTCTTTTATTTTGGTAGGGATAAAAATTACTTAAAAAAAAGTTCATATAAAGAATTTTGTATACTAATATTCATTCCCATTTTCTACAAGCAGGTGATGCTCTTCGAATGTTTTTCTGTTTCTCCTTGACTCCTGCTGAACAAAAGCATGTTGCTTACAGAGCTCAATATCTCAAGCTAACACCTACAAACACAAAAAATGTCCCCCCCACAGCGTTTTGTAGCTTGAAGCCTGAAGCTAGAAAACGCTGGAGGGGAAAAAATCTATTATTCTCAATGGAGATGGTTCACATCTCCACTCCAAGTTGCCTGAAACCGAACGCCTGAAGCTCAAACAAGTTCTGGACCCTTTTTTGTTGCCCGAATCGGCCAGATTTGGGCGTTTTTATTCTTTTTACATTGGTGACCTTCTGCCTTCTGAAAATGCTATGCTCAGGTGTGAATGGGGCCTAATGGAGCTTGTAGCTGATTAATTGAGAAGTAGGTTTCAGTAGTACAGGCATTGGAGAGGTTTTGGGGGTTAGGATATGTCATATGGGACATATAAAATAAAGCATTAGAACCTGCTGAATGAAATTATATAGAAGAACATATAAATATGTATAATATGTATAAATACATAAGTGGTCCATATAGTGAACTTGGTGTAGAGGTATGCACTTTAAAGTGTTACTAAATCCAGAGTCTGCGTTCACTATATCTGGTCTCCCACAGTACACAGAACATGGAAATGCAATTATTTTATTAAATATAAACTGATAAATACCTTTTCTCATTAGCAGTATATAGCAGCCTTGTGACTTCTGTCAGTGCCTAGTAAACTTTGTAGGAGGAGTTTTCATTTCCCCCTGATCCTCTGTCTGGACATGTCTGGACAGTGCTGATTGACTCTGTGCTGATCACATGCACCCACCCAAGAAAAAAACCTCTCTAGCAATACACACCAAACTGAGCATGTGCAGCCTGTCCACTGGCTCTGTAAATGTCAGATTATTTTTTGGAGACAGTGGAAGAAGAGGAGGATCAGAGAGACAGGATCAGGCAGCCTTTATACACAATGCAAAGGATTAACCCCTTAGGTCCCAAAGTGAGTATAACACGCATGCTATATTGTATATATAGACTGATTTTACTGTTGTGGGTTTAGTAAAGCCCCATACACACTATCAGATTTTCTGCAGGGTCTTCTTACAGCCTAGGCCATCTTTATGTAGAGCAACAATTCTTTTTTCAGCTACTCACAGAGTTATTTGCCATAAGGTGCCATGTTGAACTTTCAGTGACCAGTATAAGGGAGTGAGAACGATAACACCAAATTTAACACACCTGCTCCCCATTCACACCTGAGACCTTGTAACACTAATGAGTCACATGACCCCAGGGAGAGAAAATTGTTAATTGTGCCCAATTTGGACATTTTCACTTTGGGGTACTCACTTTCGTTGCCAGCGGTTTAGACATTAGTGGGTGTGTAAAGTTATTTTTAGGGTACAGCAAATTTACACTGTTATACAAACTGTACACTCACTACTTTACATTGAAGCAAAGTGTCACTTCTTCAGTGTTGTCACATGAAAAGATATATGAATAAAGATAGATGGACTTAAAGGAGTTGTAAAGTCTCAGGGGTGCATAGAATGCATTAAGGTGAAAAACCTTCTGTGCTGCAGCTGCCCCCCAGAGCCCCCCTTCCCTGAACCCGATCGTTCCAGCAACAAGCACGAGCCCAGTGGCTCCAGCCACTGTCTCGAATCCTCATTGGATAGAATGATAGCAGCAGGTGCCATTGGCTCCCGCTGCTGTCAATCAAATCCAGTGACACAGGAGTCGGGCCGAGTCCGAGTCCTGCTGTCTGTGTCAATGGACGCAGCAGCAGAACTCGGTAGGGTGCCCCCATGGAAAACGTCTCTCTGGTGGAGGCACTCGCCAAAGAGGAGGAGCCAGGAGCGCCGTTGGGGGACCCCAGAAAAGGAGAATCAGGGCCGCTCTTTGCAAAACCCTTACACAGAGCAGTTAGTATGACATGTTTGTTACGTAAAGTGATTGTAAATGTTAGTTTTTTTTTAACTATGTTGGATCCCTGACAGACACACTCACCCTATTGTTGCCTTCCAGTCACACCACAGCTGAACTTCCAAATCTTGCATCTTCAGTTGGAATTGAGGTAGGCAAAACTCATTCAGAAGATCGGCATAGGAAGCGTCATCACAGCTTGCAAAAGCCATCAACGGAGGGGCTGCCACAAGAGAAGATAATGGGTTATTCAATTTCTATAGCAAGTAAATACGTTTCAACCAAAAATAATGGTGTGTGTCACAATAACCTAGTCATGTCTGTATATGTATATATTAACATGTCAGTTCTGATCATAGTTATCAGCATGACAACTGCACGATATGACAGATGACTGACAGGTAAACATATGGCAAGTATAGGTGTAATAAAAACAGGAATGATGTGACCAGGCTACATTTAGTGCTTGTGTTTGCAGTATACACCACAAACAGAATATATTACTCTAAAAATCTATATAACAGCGATTTCAAACAGACCATTATTTAAGGGTGTATTTGATTTAAACCAAAAAATTTTAAAAATGTTAACGGATGCCTTTATAAAACCGAAAACTTACATTTATTTATTGGGAGTTTATGTGATAGACCAACACAAAGTGGCGCATAATTGTGAAGTGGAACTAAAATGATAAATGATTTTCAATTTTTTTTACAAATAAAAATGTGAAAAGTGTGGCGTGCATTTGTATTCAGCCCCCTAACTCTGATACCCCCAACTAAAACACAGTACACCTATGTGTAATTTAATCTCAGAATAAATACAGCTACTCTGTGAAGCCCTCAGAGGTTTCTTATGCCGTGTACACACGATCGGACTATCCGGCGGACCAGAGTCTGTCGGACAATCCGCCCGTGTGTGGGCTCCGGCGGACTTTTTCTTTCCAAAAGTTCGGCAGACTTAGGCCGCGTACACACGGGCGGACTGTTCGCTCAACTTTGTCCGCTGAACAGTGTTTCAGCGGACAGTCCGCTCGTGTGTGGGGCTTCAGCGGACAGTTTCAGCGGACAGTTTGACGAACAAAGTTTTTCGGAAATTCCGAAAAACTGTCCGCTGAAACTTGGTTTGAGCGGACAGTCCGCCCGTGTGTATGCCACTTTCGAAATGAGCAAACTGTTCCCGCTCGGAGGAAAGTCTGCTCATTTCGAGCGCGTCTCCAGGTAGGCGGGGCCCGCGAAGGAGACGTCGCGGGCCCCGCCGCCTGGTATGGACTTAAAGGGGAACCCCAACGCCGAAAAAAATCGGCGTGGGGGTCCCCCCAAAGTCCACAACAGACCCTTGTCCGAGCACGCTACCCGGCCGGCCAGGAAAGGGGGGCGAGCGAGCGCGCCCCCCCTCCCGAGCCGTACCAGGCCGCGTGCCCTCAACATGGGGGGTGCCTTGGGGAAGGGGGGCCGCGCGGCCCCCCCACCCCAAAGCACCTTGTCCCCATGTTGATGAGGACAAGGGCCTCTTCTCGACAACCCTGGCCGTTGGTTGTCGGGGTCTGCGGGCGGGGGGCTTATCGGAATCCGGGAGCCCCCTTTAATAAGGGGGCCCCCGGATACCGGCCCCCCACCCTATGTGAATGAGTATGGGGTACAATGTACCCCTACCCATTCACCTGTAAAATAAAAGTACCCCAAAAAAAAACACAACACACGAGATAAAATATTTTATTGCACAGCTCCGGGGGTCTTCCGTCTTCGGGGGTCTTCTCGCCGGACTCCTCCGCTATCCTGCACACACGCTCGAAATGAGCGGACTGTTGCCTCGTGTGTGGGCGAGTCCGTTCATTTCAAAAGTTGCGCGGACTTAGTACGACGAACAAAGTTTGCCGTATTTGTCCGCTCAAAAAGTGCCATGTGTGGGCGTGTTCGTTCATTCAAAAGTTTGAGCGGACTGTTTGACGAACTTAGTTTCGGCAGACAGTCCCCGCGTGTGTACGCGGCCTTAGAAAGAAGTTTTGACTCAAAATTGTCTGCCGGACTTGGCAGTCTGGTGGACAATCCGCCCGTCTTTTGAAATGAACGGACTTGTCCACACACAGAGAAAAGTCTGTTCATTTTGAACGTGGCTCCAAGTAGATGGAACTAGCGAAGGAAGTCCTCCTCCATCGGCGATATTGACACCTCGCTGGCCCCGCTACCTGGTATGGATTTAAAGGGGAAGCCCTACGCCGAAAAAACGTCAGGAAGGTCCCCCCTAAGTCCATAGCAGACCCTTATCCATGCACGCAGCCCGGCCAGTCAGGAAAGGGGATGGGGACGAGTGAGTGCCCCCCCTCCTAAGCCATACAAGGCCGCATGCCCTCAACATGGGTGGGTGCTTTGGGGAAGGGGGGCCTCTTCCGGACAATCCTGGCCGTTGGTTGTCGGGGTCTACGGGTGGGGGGCTTATCGGAATCTGAGAGCCCCCTTTAATAAGGGGGCCCCCAGATACTGGCCCCCCACGTGAATGAGTATGGGTTACGATGTACCCCTACCCATTCACCTGGTGAAAAAAAAAACACAAGTTTTTAAAATAATTTATTAGACAGCTCCGATGGTCTTCTCTTCTTCCATCTTGGGTGTCTTCTCGCCAGACTCCTCCACTAGCTTCTGCTCTTTTACTTGCTCTTTTACTTTACTTCGTCATCGCCACCGCCATCCGGGGGTCTTGTCCCGCTCTTCTGGGGTCTTGTCCCGCTCTTCGGTTCTATATATATATATATATCTATATATATATAGATATATATATATATTGATCAATCCTGATGTACTGACAGCCTGCCTCAATTCTTGAGGTCCTTAAAATACCAGGACAGTACAAATACCCCCCAAAATGACTGTTGAGCTTAGGCAGTGACAGGTATTCTTTATTAAGGCATCAGATTAGTTTGATTGGCTGCTTCACTGGCTGGTAATGGTCAGTAAACAAAGTACTGAAAAAAGAAGTGACATAACACACATCGCTTCTATCTTCATTTGTTATGGGGGGGAGGGTTGATGAGGAGGAATGCGTGTTCCTCCTTTTCCTTTGTTCTCTTTTGACTCAACTGTTTGCTGCAGTCCCAGACTCCCACATGAGACGGAAGAGTCTGGGAATGGCGGTGGAAGACAGTGGGGGGGGGGGCCTTCCGATGTCCTGTAAAACTGATCGGGTGCCACTTGGATCACCTTTTCCCTTAAAGCCGGTCGCCAGGTGTAAAAATGGACACTGCTGCAGCCATGATCCTGGTATAACCACATGCTCACATGGACGTAGAGGTATGTCCTCTGGGCTGGAAGTGGTTAAATTGGTTAAATCATTGCTGTGAAATCAGGCGTACCTTGTGAATGCGTCTCAGCAACCAGCCTATGGACACACGGACAACCTCTATGTCATGTGTGTGTGTGGACTCATGCAGCCAGCATGTACTCCTTTTTGCTGTTTTTGTTTATCCATTCTCCAATAAGTCAATATTATGTAAGTATATGTAAGAAAATGTAAGTGTAATATGTAAGTATTTTCTACATTACTACTTTGCAATATGATATAACAGGCTCTAAATTACAATTTGATGCTTCTGTTATGATACTATGTCTATATTGTTATACATATATATATACATATATATATATATATTTGTGTTACAGATAAGACAATAATATACCGTATATACTCGAGTATAAGCCGAGATTTTCAGCCTCTTTTTTGAGGCTGAAAGTGCCCCCCTCGGCTTATACTCGAGTCATCGCTGTCTGCCCGCTCGATCAGCGTGTCGAGCAGACAGACAGCGGCCATTCTGATTCAAAAGCCGCGCCTCCGGCTCCGCCTTCGCCTGTGATAGGCGGAACACTGAATTTCCCAGCAGCCTGTGTTCCGCCTATCACGGGCATCTTCTCATCCTCGTACTACGGACGAGGATGATACGACGTCCGTGATAGGCGGAACACAGGCTGCTGGGAAATTCAGTGTTCCGCCTATCACAGGCGAAGGAGGAGGCGCGGCTTTTGAATTTTACAATGGCCGCCGACGAAGAGGGCACGGGACGGAGGCAAGGCAAGGCACGGCACGGGACAGGACGGGACGGGACGGGACGGGACGAAGGCAAGGCACGACACGGGACGGAGGCTCGGGACAAAGGCTCGGGACACAGGTAGGCTGGACACACACACACACACACACACACACACACACACACACACACACACACACACACACACACACGGATGGAGACACACACACACGGATGGATGGATGGATGGAGACACACACACACACAGGGATGGATGGATACACACACACACAGGGATGGATGGATGGATGGATGGAGACACACACACACAGGGATGGATGGATGGATGGATGGATGGAGACACACACACAGGGATGGATGGATGGATGGATGGAGACACACACACACACAGGGATGGATGGATGGATGGACACACACACACACAGGGATGGATGGACGGACACACAGGGATGGACGGACACACAGGGATGGACGGACACACAGGGATGGACGGACACACACACAGGGATGGACAGGCATGTCTCACCCTCGGCTTATACACGAGTCAATAAGTTTGCCAGTTTTTTTGGGGGTAAATTGGGGGCCTCGGCTTATATTCGGGTCGGCCTATACTCGAGTATATACGGTACCCAATTGTAAATCTGCCCTGAAGAAGGAAAAATACACTCCAATGCCATTTTCCGAAAAAATGTCGGGACAAATGCTGTAAAATTCAAATTGAGTTTAACTAATCTTGAGTAGCAGTTTGGATTACCAGCCTTGAGTGATATATATTGTATAATTTATGATGTTTATCATTGGTGCACTGTTTGTATTGTGAACTATTTCCAGTTTTAAAACAATTTTTCTATTTTTTGTATACTAATAAAGTTGGCACCAACGTGCCTTTTACACTTATCTACTCTCCATTTGCTCTTTCCTGCCCTTTAAAGTCTAAGGGGGCATCCATTTAGTGCATTTCTTTGCATTTTTCTCTCTCTGAAGTGGTTAAATTAGTAAAAAAAAAAAAAGACCCGCTTATTGAAGGTAAAAAGAAAAGGAAGGCTGCTTGTGTCTATAAAAAGGTGACTATAGTGTTTATACTGTTTTTTAACTAGCATTTTTAGAACAGGTCAACTTTGGCAACCTCTGTGTTTCTCTTATGATGGTTTCTTGCAAATTCCGAGGAAGTATTGAAGAACACAATACTTTAAGCACTGTGCTTGTGTTTTCAGTAGGGTCCTTTTTTTGATTTTTCCAGACCCCTTCACAAATCCATACAAATGCTAACAGGCATATGTCTGGTGTCTATATATTACAGGGCTTCCGACACACTGACTGCCATGCTTTAGGGATGATAGTCTGTATGCACGGCAGGCCATGATATTATCTTTTAAATATAGATGATTATTGTGTTTTTTTTTATAGAGTTTACTAAAAAAAATGTATCTAGTGAAATTTTAGCAAAGTGGATTATAATACAGTTATGTCTCACTGGCCTTTCCTGCAGCCTTATTTCTGCAGTTGTAACAGGCAAATAACATAGAGGCACACAGGGCAAAAGTTAGCCTTCGGGTAAACCAGAAGAAGTATCTAAATGCCACTGCCGACCTCCTTATGAAAATTTAATTTGCTTGGCTGTCTCTGGTTTCATTACATTCTCTGTTATTGATCTGGGCCAAGATTCAGAGAGTAAAGTCATGGTAAGCTCTATATTAGTTGTAGGTCAATGACGCCAAGGGGCATATTTATCAAGCAGTGAATGGGACAATCAACAAACTTTCACCGCAGGTGAATCAGTCACTGTATTTTGAAACGTATGCACCAGGAAGATTCAGTTGCATATTTGTGGGGCATCCTCAAATGGACAGTGGAGGAGCAAAAGGTCTCTAACATCCACCAGCTCCGTGATGTCAACATGGAGAAGTGGAAGAGGACTCCAGTGGCAACATGTGAAGCTCTGGTGAACGCCATGACCAAGAGGTTTAAGGCAGTGCTGGAAAATAATGTTGGCCACACAAAATAATGACACTTTGGGCCCATTTTGGACATTTTCACTTAGGGGTGTACTCACTTTTGTTGCCAGTGATTTAGACATTAATGGCTGTGTGTTGAGTTATTTTGAGGGGACAGCAAATTTACACTGTTATACAAGCTGTACACTCACAACTTTACATTGTAGCAAAGTGTAGTCTTCTTCAGTGATGTCACATGAAAATATATAATAAATATTTACAAAAATATGAGGGGTGTACTCATTTTTGTGAGATACTGTATATATACACTCAACACACACACACTATTATTGCATTCTATGCCCCTCTATTGGATAATACAATTCTGCTCAGTGGAGTACTTTTGAATCCTTATTCTCTGTATCCACCATGTTTCATTAGTCACACCATTCTAATTGTTTCTAATTTTCATAGGTAGTATTACTGTTATGGTATTACTATTTTTTATAGTATTTTATTGTATAATTACTATTGCCATTGTTTCTTCATTATTATTACATGTTTATTTTTTATCTTAATTTTTTATTATCATTCCCATTTCTATCTTCCCTTTGGATTATATTGACAACTCCTGTATAGTTTTTCACTATTATTCTTGGCTTGTTCCCAATCAATTTACTTTTTATGGGTTATACTGATGGCACAGTTTAATAGGTAGATCTGTCCATGTATGTGTTGACTTTCCTATGACAGATCACTACTTCTTTAAACTGTTTCTTAATTTTTTATGTTTTTTATAATTGTGCCTTAAAATTAATGTTTAGTATGTTACTGCTGTTGCGGCTTGAGAAGCCTCTGGGTCCCTTTAGATTTGTATTTCATTTGAGTGCTCTAAGGGTTAATCTCCCTGCCCAGCCTTTATCAATCTCGATAATCCTTTGCCCAGGTAAAACTGAGGAAGATGAGGTTCCTCTCGAAACATGTTCTGAGCATTGCTAGGGTTGAGGAAAGCAGTGTTACCTTATGGCGTTCCTGTCATGGCTGAGAGCTGGCTGGGATCAAACTGCATACACAACTACAGACAAGTGTTCCCTTTTAACGCCAAAGGTGCTGCCTCAACCACCTTCTGAGAGCAGTGGATTGCTGGACTGATTAAAAATGTGATCTTATTAAGGTGGATTGTACCACTGCTTTTGTAAGTGCAATACCTATTTTGCGTTTATTGTGCTTTTATTTAATAAATAGTTTTTACTTACTACACTATGAGAGCCCTACTGCGCCACTGTTTTCCCATCATCTTCAACTTGAATTTAGACATACACCTTTAAGTCCCTAACACCATTGGCGCAACGTTGCGTCAGTGCCCCATTCAGGATGCCTCAGGACTGTCACAATCCTAGCAACACTCCTGGTTAAAGGGCAGCAGCTATGCTTCTAAAATTTACTATGTGAGTTTCTTTCTTATTTTTATATCATTTTACTGGCCACCTCTGGATATTTGTGGGTAAATTCAGCAACCTGCAGAGAAAAGTGTGTGGTGAAGAAGATGAGAGGTATCAGAAGACATAGTTCAAGAAACATGAAACCATCTCCTCTTTCTCTTCTTGGTATGTACAGGTGCTGTAAATGTAAAGCAAATAGCACACTGCCTCCAAAAGTTTATTCTAACATTGTTTTTTACTAAAAATAATTGCAGGATACAAGAAGTGGAGATTATACAAAAACATATCATCATTATGGTGTACTACAGCTACACTTGGATCACAGAGATGAAGAGAAAACTCAAGATTTCCCAGTCAATTTGCATCCCAATATTTGGCACAGATCAGCGAGTACCATTTTCTCTCCCAGCGCAGACTGTTTTACAACTGTTCCATGTATGGTAACCTTTAGAATCTAACATCTGGATTGATTTATCCCACAAGAAAAAAAATCTGCTCAAATTGGCCATTTACATCATCCAATACTGTTGCCCACACTAGACTGCAGTGCAGCGCGAAGGAGTGGAATCAAAGCCTACACCTTTCACAAAGTCAGATTATATGAAGCTTTGCTTATCAGATGTGAACTCAGAGGTTTTTAACAGTCCATCACTAAATACATTATTACATTTTTTATAGGGATTGCAGATCAGATTATTAGCTCAAATAATAATCACATCAAAAAAATTAAAAGAAAGTTCTATAATCAGATTGATTCGTGCCAGAGAGTAGAATTAACAGAATAAAAAAATGTACTGAAATCCTCTGAAAGAGGAACATTGAAATTTTTTTACTGTCTTAAAAGTTAGCATCTTCTGGAACAAAAGAAGAAAAGAAAGGATGGGAGGAAGGCAGGAAGGAGACAAAGGAGTAAAGAAGATGAAAATAAAATAAAAAAAGAATATAGGTACAGTAGATACAGAAGGAAGGAAGAAAAGAGATTCAAATAGATAACCAATACAAGAGATACCGTAGAAATGAAGAAAAGAATGGAGGAGAAGAGGGAGGAAGGGAAGAGAAAGTAAAGGACAAGGAGGAGAAGAGGAAGCAAGGGAAGAGAAAGGAAAGGAGGAGAAGAGGAAGGAAGGGAAAACAAAGGGAAATGAGGAGAAGAGGAAGGATGGTAAAAGAAAGGAGGAAGAGGAAAAGTGGAAGAAAGGGAAGAGAAAGGAAAGGAAAGGAGGAGGAGGAGAAGAGGAAGGAAGGAAAGACAAAGGAAAGGAGGATGAGAAGAGGAAGGAAGGGAAGAGAAAGTAAAGGGGGGAGGAAGGGAAGAGGAATAGGGGGAGAAGTGGAAGGAAGGGAAAAGAAGAAGGAGGAGGAAGAAGGAAGGAGGAGGAAAAGAGGAAAAAATGGAAGAGAAAGGAACGGAGGAGGAGGAGAAGAGGAAGGAAAGAAAGAGAAAGGAGGAGGAAGAGAAGAGGCAGAAAGTTAAAGGAAAGGAGGAGAAGAGGATGGAAGGAAAGAGAAAGGAGGAGGGGGAGAAGAGGGAGAAAGGAAAGGAGGAGGAGGAGAAGAAGGAAGGGAATAGAAAGAAAAGGAGGAAGGGAAGCAGAAGATGGGGAGAAGAAGAAGGAAAGGAAGAGAAGGAGGAGAAGAGGAAGGAAGAGAAAAGAACGAGGAGGAAGGGGGAGAAAGAGGGAGGGGGAGGAGGAGGATAGGAAAGGAAAGATTATAGGTACAGTAGAGACAGAAAGAAGGAAGGAATACAAGAGATAACAATAGATAACAGATGCAGCAGGTGATAATGAAGAATGAAAAGATTAGAGGTTGGAAGAAAGAAAGAAAGAAGACAAGAGGGAGATAATATTTAGGTAGATATAGTAGATAGAAAGATAGCATGAATCATGTCTACATAATAATACATTTTCTGTACTATTTGTTCTTACTGGCAAGGTATTTATGGTACATAAGTGTGATCAATAAAATACGAACAGACACCTAGACTTTGACAAGCACACAGTATTTCATAATTGTAATTAATGAGCCTGTCATACTCTGGCATGCAGGATGAGCTTGGTATCATTAGTATCAGGCATTTCAAAGAGGTTATAGGATATTTCACAGTATCTACTGGTGATCTGTGATTTATGTTGTTAGCTTGGTAGTTGCTACACAACAGGATTAGAGTGGTAGTCAAGGAAAAGTTTTTCTGCTACATGCTGTGCATTTCCACAGGGCACCATCATGGTTGGCTCATCATGTAATCATTATATTCTTATGCTGCGTACACACGATCGGAATTCTCGTCGGAAAAAGCTCTGATGGTTTTCCCGTCGGGAATTCTGACAGAATTTCGCTCAAACTGTCTTGCCTACACACGGTCACAACAAATTCCGATGGTCAATAACACTGTGACATACAATACGTTCGAAGGCGCTATAAAAGGGAAGTTTAATGCTTCCGAGCATGTGTCGAATTGTTTCCGAGCATGCGTCGGAATTTTGCGTGTCGGAATTGCATACACGCGATCGAAAAATCCGATAGAATCTCAATCTATACTGTCGGAAATGCAGACAGAAAAAGACTGATGGGCATACACACGGTCGGAAAATCAGATGAAAAGCTTCCATCAGACTGTTTCCATTGGAAATTCCCGCCATGTGTAAGCGGCATTAGAGGGTATAGTGCATATATGAATAAACTTATACGTTTTGTTTATTTTTCTCATCTCTGCAAAAGAGTTAGGCCTCTTTCACACGAATGGCAGTCCCTGCTGCTCCTCCGAAAAGTGATCTGCAGTGAAAAGATCACTTTTCAGAGGTGGCTTGCAGATGTTCAGGATGTGACATTGTCTCCTCGAAACACTTTTTTTTGGCTATTTTTGAAAGTCAAACATTTAAATCAATTGTAGTGTGGTCCCGCTGACTTTAATGAGGGAGTTTGACGGGCTGTCAAACTCAAAATGCTGAGGTAAAATTTTCTGATGCAAAGCATTGCATCGCAGGTGCAGCATGGATACTAACCCCTCCATCTGCTATGTTATGTTTTAGGTGGGCAGGTGGGGGTTGGTAAAAAGTGGATCAACCACCTACTTTTATTGCCCCCTTGCCACCCATGTGAATAAGCCCTTAAGTGTTATTAAACCTTCCACAAAAAACATGATATACAGCAGTATACCACAGCACTTACACAGTTTTTTGTCTGCCCTGTGTTTACAGTCTCTTACTTCTTTGTAAATCCCTCATAAAATTTTATTCCCAAGGCTTAGCTGCCTTGTGGGGTCCCTTGGAGCCACGCCATAGCCACCCTTACACTTCTACCCAAAACTACATTCTGACATACACAGAGAATTAAGTAGTTAATTGACACGACAGGCACGCATGCACTTTGAACTACAGCCCGATACTGGAGACTAGCATTGACTCTTTGGATGGACATGCATGCGCTTTGTTAAGACGTTGATCATAAGGGGACATCTAGTCCTGAACCCTGAAATCATGTGACCTTTTTGTACCTTTACTGAGTGCACTCCCAGACCAGAAGTTCAGGGAAGGGGTGCTGAGTAAGAAGATGCAAGCCAATTTTTTGATAAACTCATTGTCAAGCCTTGTTTACATCTGTTTTGGTCGGTGATAAAAATAAGCAGCTAAGCCACATTTCTACCTCCACCTTAAGCTAGTGTAGCACTACCCCTGCAGGGGCTACTGAGATGAACTGGTTTGTTCCCAAACAGTACAGAGACAGCCAGTCACCCAAGCAACAGTTCATTCAATCCAGCTCCAATAAACAATCTAAGGTTGTGGTTTATTGCTGGTAAACTTGAGAAAAAGATGGTGATTAGGTCATAGAATGCTCCAAAAATGCTCTGAAATGGCTGGTGAACAGATGACTTTCTAGTCTAGAAGTCTTTCTAGTAGTAGTATGTAACAGTGAACAGTCCAAGGCCCTACAGCTGAAGACCATAGGGCAAATCTTTGAGTCTTTGGTTACCCTTCACCAATGCTTAACCATCAGTATCTGGTGTATTGTCCAGCACACAGTCGCAGAGATCAACTTAAGGGCACTACTCACAACTCCCCAAGACAGCTACCTCCTTCCAGCTTCCCCCAGACCCAAACTCGTGAGTGAGATGGTGTCTTTCAGGACTTGATCCCTTATTATGAGGTTCTACACATAATTTTGAGCAAGTCCATTTCAGCCTTTATTTCTGGCCCTTCCTAGGCCTTCTAGAGCTGCTGTTTAGTCTACGGGCTGCCTGGCAACAGCAGCTCCTGCACCTCTGGATCCTTCCTGGGGAGAAAGAACCCTGCTCTACCACACTCCAGCCCCCTCCTGGACACTACCCTTCCATCAAAATCCCAACCTGTGAGACCCTGAACAGGCCAGAACAAACAATTACTGCTTGCTTGATTAAAAAAGGAGACAAAGCTACATTTGCCTAGCAACCTACGCTGTCAAAATGCAACATCAGAAAGGCATCAGATGGAGGAGTGCATATTTTGCATTGAAAGTTTTATGTGCAATTCTACAAAAAAAAAAGGCATTAAGGCATTTTGGCACCCACATTAGTTTTCTTGTATTTACTAAATGAACAAGAATTAAGCCGAGGTTAGATATGCGTGCTGCTAATATGATGCATCCTAATGATTTACTTAAATTTGCTTTGCACAACATACTTTTCAAATAAAACAACATGAGGAATGTTCAGATATGCCTCATATCAGAAACAGGACATGAAATATAATCTACCATCAAAGCAAATAATAAACATAAGAGGCTGCTTTGTTTTAGGTAGAAAGAAAGAAATTAATCTCTTCCTGTATTATATAAAAAAAAAAACTTTGAACCCTTTTCCATAAATCCCCTTTTTACTTTCCAATCACTTTATTTACAGTTCTGGCAATTTACAAAACTACTCTTAGCTTTCATGCATGGTGTCTAAAACTGGCCATACACCAGTAGAATTTCGTTAGAACATCTTTACAGAAATTCTGAGAAATTCACTCTTGCCATCACTAAGCCAACTAATTTTGTTCAAAAGTCCTTAAAATTTAATTGAGACCTGCAAGTTGAATGGAATGCCAGACATATTAGACAGGTTTGTTTTATAGAACATGTGTATTACAATTACTGTATGTACAATTTTTCTTGCACAGAAACTATATTCACAATTAGAATTAAATTTGAGAAAATGTTTCCATGCCACCCCTTCAGATTTTCTCATCACTATGGTTGGAAACTATTGTCAACCCCACTAGAAGCCCCCATTAGAAAATCTATCTAAATAAATTGAACAAAATTCTACTGATGTAAGGCCAGCTGTACAGCCACCATATTCTGTACTAAATTACTGGTGAACAATCATCTCACTATCCAAGGAGAGTAACTCAGTGCCAATATCTTATGTAGATGGCAGGTAAGACTTAGATCCACAGGCCGTACTTATCTTCAAATACAAGAAAGTCAATAATCAAAACAGGCTGAGCACTGAGTTCCTGCACAGTAGAGAGATATTATTAAAGCAGAACTAAAAGCAAACTTTTAACATTTTGGATTGTGTGTTAACCCTTGTCAGGATTCTTTTAGCCATCTGTTTCACTTCCTGTCTCATGACTATAACAGGAAGTGACAGGAAATCCCTCCAAAGTGGAAAATCCCTGAGGTCTAGTGTCCTCATTGAAAGATTTCCCCTCTATTCCTGTTCTTCTTCAAACATTCTTTGAAAAATTCTTCTTCAAAAATTGGGATTTTCTTTCACTTTTACTCTTGGTGATAATAGTAAACAGGACAAATAGGGTGAATCTCACTATCGGGGGCACAGACTGCAATACAGGCCTGACAAATGTTCTACTCCCTCTCCATTATTTTCAAAGTTAAAAAAAAAAACAAGAAAAACAGAAACTTTTGGCTCATACTTTAAGAACAGCATTGATCGATAATACTATACTATAAGTACTAGCCTAATGAACACATTGACATTAGGAAAAATTTGTTAAAGCCCAACTCTAGTCAAAACTGAAATTTAAATAGTGCATTGTACAACAATTACTCCTGAGTCTTGATTCCAAACACCTCTTCCTAAGCCCTTGTACACACGGTTGGAGAATCTGTCGGAATGAGTCTTATCGGACCGTGTCGTCAGATAATCCGACTGTGTGTGGTATGCATCGGACTGATTCCGTCCGAATCTCTGTCCGACCCAATTTTCCAACATGTTGGAAATATTTCCCGACCAACTGGGCCGGACAGACCTAATCCGATCATGTGTAGAGCATTTTGATCGGACCAAGTGCCACGCATGCTCAGATCAAATTCCTACATCAAAGCTATTGGCTACTAGCCTGAATGTAGTCCCATCGTAACGAAATTACGTCATCGCGTTCTGAAAGATCGGATTTTTCGCCAACTTGGCCCGACCGTGTGTATGCAACAGTTTCGGACACAATCCGTCAGACTAAATCCGACGGGCAAAATCCGACGGATTTGGTTGGCAAAATCTCCGACCGTGTGTACGTGGGCTAAGACATCCTGCAGTGTAATGGATTAAAGTCACTGTTTCCCCCATGAGCCAAGCTAATTTCCTACCCAGAGGACCAAATACTGCTCCTTATCTTCTTGGGCACAGGCCCCCTTCGTTATGCCGGGAGTTTTTCTGCCTATGGAGCCAATGAGAAAGGACATCGCTGCTAGAAATGTCACCTCCAATAGGAGATGTCCTCATTATGCAGACAGTGATGTGGACACCCAAAGAACAACCCCAGGAAGTTAACAGAAGAAGAGTGAATAATTTTCATGTGCCTGTGGTTTCAGGTTAAGTAAAATGGGCATTTTGATTTTTTTTTTCAGTGGTTAGTTAGGGGGGGTTGGAAAGAGGGGTTAATAATATCCTGGAATTGGGTTTTATTTCTGTAGTTTTTGACAGCAGAGTGAACAAAGAATAAAACAAATCAAAGTAAGAGAAGTGATCTTGGGAAATACTCAGGCCTCGTACACGCGGTTTGATTGTTGGACGACCGAGCTTCCGTTTTTTGTCAAAAGCACGTGTGCAGGATTTTGTCTAGCATACTAACTATCCGCAAACACAAACGTGGTGAGGTACTTTGAGAGTATAAAGATGAAGATCATTTCTCAAGCACCACCCTTTGGGCCCCTTATGCTAATTTCGTGTTAGTGGAAGTTATGCCGCGTACACACGAGCGGATTGTATGGCATACTTAGTCCGTCATACAATCCGACGGACAATCCGGCGTACTTTCCACTGAACGGACTTGACCACACACGGATACACAAACAGTCCGTCGAAAGCTTGCGCGATGACGTGTACAGCACGTACGACGGGACTAGAAATAGGAAGTCCAAGACACAGCAAAGCACCCTTCTGCCGTGTAAATCCTTTCTGGGCATGCGCCATTCTTAGTCCGTCGAACTAGCATACTGACGACCGTATTGTCCGCTGAAACCAAAGTACGACGGACAGATTTTTGGAAAAACCGAAAATCTTAGTACTCCGGACTACACGCTGAAAAAGTCAGCTGAAGCCCACACACGAGCGGATTGTCCGCTGATATGTGTTTCAACGGACTAAGTACGTCAAACAGTTCGACCGTGTGTACGCGGCATTAGTAGAATTTTGGAGCGTTTATTTGAGATTTTCAGATCATACAAAACAAATGCCTTTTAAAATATATGTTTGTCATAATTACATCAGTATCACCAGCAAAGCAGCTTCATTATTATCCCATTAAAGAAGATGAGAATGTGCGCTGCATTTTGACATTTCATCAACTTCCGCGTCACGAATGTTAATTCTAGATTACGAACGGTAGTTTACAAGACCGAACACTTCCAGCTCGTTCCTTGATTCCCGAGCATACGTGTTTTTACTTTCAACTTTTGTGTGGCGATTTCTGTACTGACCATCCGAAAATCAGATGTTGAATGCATATCCAACAAATATTTTATAGCCTGCACATCTTTTGTCTGATGTAAAAGTCAAATCGTCTGCCGAATGCACTGTACTAACGATCCGAAAATCCGCAGACATCTTCAGACTTTTCCCTTCTGATTTTCGTACCATGTGTACGAGACCTTACTCACCAATTCCCATGGTCTGATTTGGGCATTTCATGGGAAACATTGAGATATAGTCAGCTACAGTTTTTCCCACAAATGAATAAAGCCATTCTTTTGGTTTATTTATTAAAGTAGATGTAATCCCTAACTGAATGGCATTTAATTTGCTAAAGCGCATTGGGGAATATTTATCAAGCAATTAGTGACACATTTAAACACAATTCAGGCTGTCTTTCATTTAGCAAAGTATTTGCAATAGTTTTTCTATGTATTTTTGATCTGCAATCCTGGACAAAAACTTAGACAGACTTGCCAAGATCTACCAGAGAATAAACACTTACACACGGTCGGATTTTCCGACGGAAAATGTGCGATCGGATCATGTTGTCGGAAAATCCGACCGTGTGTGGTTTCCATCAGACTTTTTCCGTCGGATTTTCCGATGCACAAAGTTGAGAGCAGGATCTATAATTTTCCGACAACAAAATCCGATCGCATAAATTCCGATCGTGTGTAGACAATTCCGACAGACAAAGTGCCACGCATGCTCAGAATAAACTAAAGCCGCGTACACACGGGCGGACTGTCTGGCCTACTTAGTCCGCCGAAACACATTTCAGCGGACAGTCCGCTCGTGTGTTGGCTTCAGTGGACTTTTTCAGCGTGCAGTCTGGCGGACTAAGTATTTCGGAATTTCCGTAATACTGTCCGTCGGACTCGCATTTCGGCGGACAATCCGCCCGTGTGTGTGCCAGTCCGCCGTACTTTTGAAATGAGCGGACTTTTCCCGCCCGGAGAAAAGTCCGCTCATTTCGAGCGGGTATCCAGGTAGGCGGGGCCCGCGAAGGAGACGTCGCTGGCCCCGCCGCCTGGTATGGACTTAAAGGGGAACCCCAACGCCGAAAAAAATCGGCGTGGGGGTACCCCCCAAGTCCACAACAGACCCTTGTCCGAGCACGCTACCCGGCCGGCCAGGAAAGGGGGGCAAGCGAGCACCCCCCTCCTGAGCCGTACCAGGCTGCGTGCCCTCAACATGGGGGGGTGCCTTGGGGAAGGGGGGGCCGCGCGGCCCCCCCACCCCAAAGCACCTTGTCCCCATGTTGATGAGGACAAGGGTCAAGGCGGCGGTGTCACATGGCTTTATGTCACATGGGTTGGTCACATGGGTTGATGTCACATGGGGACTATGACATCGTAAGGGGGCGGGGTCACCATGTGACACCAACCCATGTGACATAAAGCCATGTGACACCGCCCCTTGTCCCTATATAAGTGGCCGCGCAGTGCGTCCCTGGCATTCCGGCCGGAGAGATCGTCGAGGCAACATCTCCTGGAGAAGAAGAAGAAGAAGAACGGAAGGCGGCGGCGACGGCGGGGACGGCGGCGACAGAAGACCGGGCCACCGCCTGTAAAAGAGCTATAAGAAGGCGCGGTGGCCCAGCAGAAGAACCGAAGAGGGGGACAAGACCCCCGAAGTCGGGAGAAGAGGCCGGCGGCGAGGAAGAAAGCCGGACTCCTCCGCTAGCAAAAGAGCTACAAGAAGATAGCGGAGGAGTCCGGCGAGAAGACCCCCGAAACGGAAGACCCCCGGAGCTGTGCAATAAAGTATTTTATCTCGTGTGTTGTGTTTTTTTTTGTACTTTTATTTTACAGGTGAATGGGTAGGGGTACATTGTACCCCATACTCATTCACATAGGGTGGGGGGCCGTTATCCGGGGGCCCCCTTATTAAAGGGGGCTCCCGGATTCCGATAAGCCCCCCGCCCGCAGACCCCGACAACCAACGGCCAGGGTTGTCGGGAAGAGGCCCTTGTCCTCATCAACATGGGGACAAGGTGGTTTGGGGTGGGGGGGCCGCGCAGCCCTCCCTTCCCCAAGGCACCCCCCATGTTGAGGGCACGCGGCCTGGTACGGCTCAGGAGGGGGGGGCGCTCGCTCGCCCCCTTTCCTGGCCGGCCGGGTAGCATGCTCGGACAAGGGTCTGTTGTGGACTTGGGGTTCCCCTTTAAGTCCATACCAGGCGGCGGGGCCAGCGACGTCTCCTTCGCGGGCCCCGCCTACCTGGAGACGCGCTCGAAATGAGCGGACTTTCCTCCGCGTGTGTGGGCGAGTCCGTTCATTTCAAAAGTAGGGCGGATAGTATGGCGGACTTAGTACGCCGTATTAGTCCGCTCAAAAAGTGGTGTGTGTGGTCAAGTCCGTTCATTCGAAAGTATGACGGACTGTCCGTCGGATTGTCTGACGGACTAAGTTGGCCAGACAGTCCGCCCCGTGTGTACGCGGCTTAAGAGACGAAAGATATTGGCTACTGGCCCGTTTATAGTCCCGACATAAGTGTTTGACGTCACCTCATTCAGAACAATCAGATTTTCCAACAACTTTGTGCGACCGTGTGTATGCAACACAAATTTCGGCCAAAATCATGCATATCTTTGCAATTATGTTGTGTCATGTTGCATGTTAATATGCATTGCGTTAAGGCAGCCAATTGAAATTTAATGCCATTGCATACTAATGTGCTTAAAAATTACTTTTCTGTAATGTAGTGCACTGCAATCCATTAACGTGTGCTACCTTAGTGTGCTATTCAAAACAATTTGCTGATGCAAGAGTTACTACAATGTGGAAGTGTGAATTTCCCTCAGTACTGAAAGGCTATCTCTTTATAAGCCTTACTTCAGGGTTCATGCACACTTGTGCACTGTGGCATCATGTACTAAAATGCACACATTAATGAATGTTACCACAACACATGGCACACACTTGCTCTGTATGTGATGCATTGTGTTAGCATTCATTTTGAATAAAATCTCAATGCATTTGATGGCAAAGTCCAACAAACAACTTACCGTATATACTCGAGTATAGGCCGACCCGAATATAAGCCGAGGCCCCCAATTTACCCCCAAAAAAACTGGCAAACTTATTGACTCGTGTATAAGCCGAGGGTGAGACATGCCTGTCCATCCCTGTGTGTGTGTCCGTCCATCCCTGTGTGTCCGTCCATCCCTGTGTGTCCGTCCATCCCTGTGTGTCCGTCCATCCATCCCTGTGTGTGTGTGTGTCCATCCATCCATCCATCCCTGTGTGTGTGTGTCTCCATCCATCCATCCATCCATCCCTGTGTGTGTGTGTCTCCATCCATCCATCCATCCATCCCTGTGTGTGTGTCTCCATCCATCCATCCATCCATCCCTGTGTGTGTCTCCATCCATGTGTGTGTGTGTGTGTGTGTGTGTGTGTGTGTGTGTGTGTGTGTGTGTGTGTCCAGCCTACCTTTGTCCCGAGCCTCCGTCCCGTGCCTTGCCTCCTTGCCTCCGTCCCGTGCCGTGCCTTGCCTCCTTGCATCCGTCCCGTGTCGTGCCTTGCCTTGCCCCCGTCCCGTCCCGTCCCGTGCCGTGCCGTGCCTTGCCTTGCCTCCGTCCCGTGCCCTCTTCGTCGGCGGCCATTGTAAAATTCAAAAGCTGCGCCGCCGCCTTCGCCTGTGATAGGCGGAACACTGAATTTCCCAGCAGCCTGTGTTCCGCCTATCACAGACGTCGTATCATCCTCGTCCGTAGTACGAGGATGATACGATGTCCGTGATAGGCGGAACACAGGCTGCTGGGAAATTCAGTGTTCCGCCTATCACAGGCGAAGGCGGAGCCGGAGGCGCGGCTTTTGAATAGAATGGCCGCTGTCTGTCTGCTTGACACGCTGATCGAGCGGGCAGACAGCGATGACTCGAGTATAAGCCGAGGGGGGCACTTTCAGCCTCAAAAAAGAGGCTGAAAATCTCGGCTTATACTCGAGTATATACGGTACTATAATGCACCACAAGACAAATATTGTGTGTTGTGGCACCCAGCATTGTAATTAAACAAGGTCACACATATTTTTTCATCCATTTTGGTGTGTTAGCAGCTCAATAAAATAAGTTATTGCACAACAACCAAACACTTAAGTGTGAACTGGCCCTCAATGGTAGCAGGAATACTGATGGGTGTTAAAGCAGGGACCTTCATATTTGTATATTTGTGACACTCCATCACAGGCGTTACTAGACTGGGGTGCCAACCTGGATCCATTTGGGTGGGTTCTTTTTTTCCCAACATGTAAAAAAAAAAAAAAAGAAATGAATTATCAGCATGTGGATATACACTACATTGAATATTTCTTTATATACAACTGCCCTCTAATGTGTATGGTTCTCTATAGAGATCAGTGGCGTAACTAGAACCTTCAGGGCCCCGATGCAAGAAACCATGAAGGGCCCCCCTGAACCCCAGCCAGGGCCCTTCCCTCCGATTCCGGCGGTGGAACTCCAGGGCGTGGTCACGGGTATGACCTTTGTGAGCCCTGTAGTTCCACCACTGGTATCAGTAGTTTTTTTTAATTATTTTTATTTTATTTTTAGGTGCCCCATTGGGGGACTGTTCCTAGGCAGGATGGGGTCCCCGTCCCCAGAAGAGATGAGGTCCTTTTCTCCAGGGCAGATGAAGTTACTGCCCCCAGGTGAGAAGGGGTCCCTGTCCCCAGGGGAGGTGGGAGTCCCTGTCCCCACATGAGAAGGGGGCCCTGTCCCAAGGGGGAGATGGAGGGGGTATGTAATGGTGTGTGGGGGATGGGGTCCTCTCACTCACCATGAACAAGCTGTAAGCCGCGCACTCATCCATGTTGGCCTGGGCTCCATCCAGTGTGCTGGACGGGTGATCAGCATATCTCCCAGAAAGACCTTTCACCATCTGTGTATGACGGGGGAGGAGGGGGGCTGGCAGACAAGCCTACAGGTCCTCCAGGGAGCCGGTTGTCATAGGGCTGAACTGCATCTGTGTGCTTAAAGTTTGTTTACCCGGGGGAAGTATGCAGTGCAGGCCGGACTCCGGGGGCGCGGGACTCTGGCTGGGGAAAACAGACATCGGACTGAGCGGCAATGCATGGAGCAGGGGAGGGGTACTCTGAGGAGCCGGCCGAGGACACAGGTCATGCGGGGAATGCACAACTGAAGAGCAGCCAGTGCGATAGTCGAGCATGGAGCTCTGCTAGTCACCCTCCAGCCACCCGTGTGCATGGTGCACTGGTACCCCTAGCTGCCTATGCTGCTGCCGGCCATATGTAGAGGGGGCTGCATGGGCCCCCTGCATCACAGGGCCCGGTAGCGGTCGCGACTGCTGCACCCCCTATAGTTACGCCCCTGGTAGAGATACATTCTTTTCATGGACCTAAGTAATCTAAACAGACAAAAACGTCAGCAAGGAAGTAGTGGGAACCTATGGCAATGCTAAAAGTGCAGCATCCTAGAAGGACAATATAGATTTCAGTTTTCCATTATCTGGTTACTGCAATTGGTTGCCATTGTTTGTGCTGTCTCGATGAATAATCCTAAACATATCATTCCCTATAAGGGAGCCTCTAACAGCTCTGTAGCTATTTTATAGTGATCGGTGGCCATGTACGCTTTGGTAATATTATTCATTCAGTTTTTGTTTCCTGAAAGCTAATCAGGAATATTGGATTTCACGCGCCAGAGAAGAGAAATGTCCTAGACAATACCCTAGAAATATGCATATTAACCAAGACTCCAGAGCTGTGCGTGTACAGATTTCCTGTAAAGATTTTATTGGTTAATTGATTTCTAGATAATAGGAATAGCTAAAACTGAAGATCGCCCATCAATACTTGTCCTTGGGACTAAAAATTAGGTTATTTCTTTTCAGTCTGAATTAAACTATAACATTTCCCTTCAATAGACTTTCTAGGACAATTTATTCTAGTTGTTACAGAGCAGAGTGCCATACTAAACTGTAGACAGGCCTGAGACGTCTCTTGAATTTTAGTCAATTATCTAGAATGTGGAACCTAGGGATGCTTAACAGCCCCGAGTTTTGACAATCTCATAAAATTATGAGCATCTATGGGGGCACAGGGTGTGGGGTATGAGCAATTCTTGGCACATTCCTCATTTTTGATTATGTAACAAAAAAACTCAATTTAAAAAAACCAACTTAATCTAAGATAATTTTTTCTTGTTTTGGATAGCGTAGGGAATGGTTGCAATCATATTGTTATTATTATGTTATATTATTATGTCCTTGCCTCGTTTTGGAGATTTGGTTGTGGAATTCCTTCTTATGACCATTGTCGTCATCCATAAACAATAAATAAATGTTTTTTTTTCAATATAGTTACCAATTGCTGTTGTGGTAAACTTTAGTATTGAGCAATGGAATTCTGTAACATTTTATAATCAAAGTAAAATCAAAGTCTTTACTCCATCAATGCTGTCACTTGTTGGAGAGATAACTACTAAGGGGGAGTTTATTAGGAAGAATGTATATTGTGTGCAATGTGTTGTGTTTCTAACTTCTGTTCCTAGTCCAACAACAGAAGGATGGAGGTAAAATAATTGTACATTGTATGTATATATATATATATATATATATATATATATATATATATATATATATACACACACACTAGAATGTTATATAAAGACTGGTCTAACACAACATTAAACCCTACAGACTAAGACTGGGATGTCATTAAACTTCATGTGCAAGTAAAGGCAAGCGCCCCAATACTTTTGAAAATATAATATATATATGCGTGTGTGTGTGTGTGTGTGTGTGTGTGTGACATTCATATTTGCCCATCCTTAGGCTTTCGGAAGGTCAGTTATCTCTACAGATGTCAGTGAAAGAAGGTAAAGTTTTTTTTTTCTTGTGGGAACAGAATATTATATATTCCGCATATATTTGAAACTAGCCTTACAGTTTGTTTTCTTTAGAAGTTAGCCATATACTAAATAGAAAAGCCTACCCAATGCCAGTTTGCTGTAGAGATAGACTCTCTATGTGGAAGCAGTGCTCTCTCTCTCTCTAAGGAGGGCTGTGACACCCCCTGCTGCGTCTCCAATAGCTCTGCAATCAGCAAAGCCCCTTCCCCCTGCTTTTTGGGAAACTACTTCTAACTCTGCAGAGAGCATGTTGGACTGCAGCACAGGTTTACTGCTTCCACGTGGATAGATTTTCTAATCAGGCTCTTGCTAATTCTAGAGAAAACAAACTGTAAGACTTTTTAAGTATTTCGTTTTGATGCAGCTGAAATATATTCGACTGATTTCAGTTGATATTTCAAGCAGACCTGTCACATAAATGGCCACTTATGACACACTGCTGAGCTGCTATAAACCAGACTGTCCCTAGTTTAAATTTAGGGTGGCTAGGCTGTAGCCAGCCTGAGCACTATTTGTATACATTATCTGAGTTTGTTTCTCCTAAGGCCAAGGGCATTGCTTCTGGTCCCTACTGGGGAGTTTTTAATTGTAAATTGAGTGGGAATATGTAATGGGGAAATTTACTAATCCAATCAGCTTCTAGCTTCAGCTTGTTCAGTTAGGTTTTGAAAATGGAAGCTAGAAGTTTATTGATTGCTAGGCAAAGCTGCTCCACATTCCAGCTTCCCTAGTCTTCGTAAATTCCACCCAATGTATTGTATGAATATTTGTTCTGCCATGGCCAATTATTTAGGGGTTGTGCTAGTGATATGACCTTGGAAGTGTAGAAATATTTGCAGAGACTTTCTAGAAACTGCCATCCTTCCCAGGCTTGGTCTGCAGAGGGTATGCATGTGAATGATCCAATGTTCACCTCCCAGGCCTGCTGCCTGGGGAGGATGTGAGTCCAGGTGTCTTTGCCTATCAGGTCTGCTGCCTGGGAAATGTATAGTTTCAGAGAGGTCCAGCATATGCTTGCCAGGCCTGCTGCTTGGGAATGAGAAGAGAATCTTGAGAAGAATCTTGGTTTGGTAATTGCCTATCTGGGCTTAAGGGTCTACAACAATAAACTGCATATTTGAGTTTAAAGATCCACAAATAAATGGCGGGAGGGGCCGAAGATACTTAAAAACAAACTTCACCTATATCATTAAAGTTACGACAAGGGCACCTTTAGAAATGGTTAGTAATGCCAATCTATAGATAATTCCAGACTTTTTATTCTTTACATAAATTATTATTCTGTTCCTCCCCATTCTTCTCAAAGTGTCCATTATCATTAAGGGCAGACACCTCCCTTTACTTCCTTTTGGAACATATAACAGGAACTCCCCAGTATGCATCTGTGAGGTCCTGGTTATATTGTCCGTGCCTCAATTAATCAGGAAGTGGAAAAACAGCAATTTCAAATACAAGCAAAAAAATGTTTGTTTAATTAACCACTTGGGTACCGCGCTATTGCCAGAATGACGGCATTAGCGCGGACCTAGATTTCCGGGACTACGTCTATTGACGTCGTCCCGGTTACGAGCGGCCTGCGCGCCCCCTGAGGGGCGCGCGGCGCGCTCTGTGATCGGCGAGTCCGTGAGACTCGCCTGATCACCGATCCGTGTAAGGGGTCGATCCCGACCCCTTATCACGTGATCAGCTGTCAGCCAATGACAGCTGATCATGTGATAGAACGGAGCCGGTAATCGGCTATTATTCCTCCTCGCGCTGACAGCGCGAGGAGAAAAAAAAAAAGCCGATCACCAGCGGCCGTGATCGGGACATCAGTCCCGATCACGGCCAGCAATGCAAGGCACCACATGCCACCTGCCAGTGCCCACCTGCCTCCCGCAGTGCCATCCTGAAGTATAACTAAAAGTAAAAGTAAGTGCCCCCCGTCTGTGCCCATAGTGCCCACAGTGCCACCCACAGTGCCACCCACAGTGCCACCCCACAGTGCCACCCACAGTGCCACCCACAGTGCCACCCACAGTGCCACCCAATCTGCCTCAAAGGTGCTGCACCCCAGTGCCGCCCATCAGTGCCGCCCATCAGTGCCCAGCAGTGCCGCCCATCAGTGCCCAGCAGTGCCACCTATCAGAGCCACCTATCAGTGCCACCTATCAGTGCCCATCAGTCCCATCTATCTGTGGTACCTATCAGTGCCCATCCGTGCCACCCATCCGTGCCACTTATCCGTGCCACCCATCCGTGCCATCTTATCTGTGCCCATCTTTGCCCATCAGTGCCGCCTTATCTGTGCCCATCGGTGCCCACCAGTGCAGCCTATCAGTGCCCACCAATGCAGCCTATCAGTGCCCACCAATGCAGCCCATCAGTGCCCACCAATGCAGCCTATCAGTGCCGCCTTATCAGCGCACTTCAATGAAGGAGAAAAATGACCCGTTTGCAAAATTTTATAACAAACTATTAAAACATGATTTTTTTTTTTTTTTTGCATCTTTTTTTGTTTGTTTAGCAAAAAATAAAACTCCGAGCTGTAACTAAATACCACCAAAAGAAAGCTCTATTTGTGGGAAAAAAATGATAAAAATTTCATTTGGGTACAGTGTTGTATGCCCGCGCAATTGTCATTCAAAGTGCATCAGCGCTGAAAGCTGAAAATTGGTCTGGGACTGAGGGGGGTTTAAGTGCCCAGTAAGCAAGTGGTTAATAAAAGGTAATATGATTTCAGATCAGATCATCCTAAGCTGTTTTGCTGCTATGATTTATGATGAAGTGGGGGAAAGGTCTACTTTAACAGGTAGCTACCCATCTGGTCTACTGTGGTAGAGGTTAAAGGTAATCTATAGTAACAACATATACTTTCATCGGAAAACAATCTGTGTTGTAATAGCCAATCAAAAAATATTTATATTTGACAAACCAATATTAGCTTTTTTGAAAAATCTCCTTTCATGTTGTAAATTTTGCCTGCTGTCTATCTTATTTCACAACTTCCTGGATTCCCTGCATGCTTTTCCGTTTCTCATCTGCTGTTTACTTTTAATTCCTAAGAACTACATATCCCATGGTACCTTGCTGCCTACAAGCTGTGATTGCGGTACTGACTCCACCTCTTGAAACTCCTCACCTCTGTAGTTCATAAGGCAGGCTCTGTGAATTCTGTGCCTCTTCACGGGCATATTTCTCAACTTTTTGATATGGGAATGAGGGACACCTATTATCAAAAGTATGTAGGCACAGGACACACCCACTGTCACACCCTCTTAAAGGGGAATCAAACAACAAAAATTAGTTAAACCCACAAGTGCTTTGTTTAACCACTAATATTCCTTTGTATTGGCTTTTCAAATGCAAACATTTAGAAATTGGATGAAAGGTTTAGCACTGGGAAACACCTTTTGATAGATAAGTAGTGCATTTTAAATACAACTATAAAGATTAGACCAAAATTAGGTACAAATGAGGAGGAAAGAGAGACAGAGGGATGTTGTTCCAAATCAGGGACAGTTAGGAGCTATGCACCGGGCATAGTAAAAAAGGTGTCACGAAATTCAACAAAGTAAATGTTTTGGGATCTTCAGAAAGTAAGTTACAAATTTCAAGATCATTCAGATTAGGAGAAGGCTAAGAATAATTGATACAATGTGAAAATGAATATAGGGTTTTACCTTTTTGACAATAGGTACACTTTAGAGATACTACAGCATACTCCTCAGCACTACTGCTGCTGTTTTCGGGTATCCTGTACTAACAACCCTCTTTCCACTGGACAACTGAGAAAAAATGTAGTAAAAGAAAATTGATGGATTGCTGTTGGTGGGCAGTTGAGTGAGTGCAGCTACAGATCAAATCACCAGTAGGAAGGCCCAAAATACCCAAATACTCCCAAGGGCATTGCTACACATACTATTACAGCCTTCCAAATCTTTCAGCTGGCAAAACAGTCCTTATGAGTTTCAGGTGGGATTTTTCATAATTTTTTGCGGGCCTCCCATTTGCAGTACGTTACGGGCGTTACGGGCAAGTGGCCTGCAAGTGGATAATACAAATGACTATTATTTCTGGTACTTATATAGTGCTGTCAATTTACGCAGCACTTTACATATATATATTACACATTCACATCAGTCCCTACCCTCAAGGATCTAAGGTCCCTAACTCACATTCATACATAGTAGGGCCAATTTAGACAGGATTCAATTAACCTACCAGCATGTCTTTGGTGTGTGGGAGGAAACCCATGCAGGCACAGGGAGAACATGAAAACTCCAGGCAGGTGGCATCATGGTTGGGATTTGAACCAGTGAACCTTTTTACTGCTAAGTGAAAGTGCTAACCACTACACCACTGTGCTGCCCGCTGTGCCAACTACTTTTTTGTATTAGATGGTGGGATCAGAAATAAAAGTAATGTTGGGTGAAGGCTGTAGTTTATTGTGTTAAAAATTTTAGGGGTTGGTGAAGGAGAGACCCCAAACCTGAAATCCCCCTGTGGTCCCCAGAATCCCAGTCCACTCCTGTTTGCAGGCTCCAGTGACTGGCTAAATATTTCCACCAGCTGATTAAAATAGAACAGAATTCTTTCAAATCCTCATAACAGAATATGCCATCATGACTATGTGAAACCTTTGTGAGTTTTTGTATGATGTTCACTCCTGTAATTTTTTCCTTGACTATTTCACTAGCCTACTACAAGGTATATGATCATATATACTCATACCTTCCAACTTTTTGAGATGGGAGCAAAGGACAACTATTAGCAAAAGTATGTTAGCATAGGACACACCCCCTCAAAGGAAAATAATACAAAAAAATAATAAATTGGTTAAACCCCCAGGTGTTTTTTTTAACCACTTCTTTTCCTTTATATTGGCTCTTGAAATTTACAAATGCAACAATTTAGAAACTGGATGAAATATTTAGCACTGGAAAACACTTTTTGAAAGGTAAATAGTGCATGTTATATACAACTATATAGATCAGACCAAAATGAGGGACAAATCAGGAGGAAAGGAGGGAGGGACAGTCCCTCAAAATCAGGGACAGTCGGGAGCTACATATACTGTATATGTTTTGTCTTCTTTTTTTGTACGCATAAAATCTAAAACAGAAAAGATGGCAAAACTATAAAAGATGAGCTGTGAAAACAAAATGTAACATGCAGAGGTCATCTAATTTTCCACCCCAGAAATGGTAATCTCTGAAGAGACTTAATACTCAGAAATCTTATTGTCATATAATTTCCCTAAGCATCTAAATGAAGATAAAAAATGAGCAGGGAGCCCAGGAGAAGGCTTGTAATCCAAAGCACCCTCATATCAAAGTGAGTTTCCCCATAGAAGTCAATGGAAACAAAGATAATTAGTTCCGCATTGACTTCTATTGCATGCAATATTGCATGTGGCCAGAGGTGGAGTGGGGGCGCTGAACAGCCTCGGAAATACTCGACAGCTCGGCTGAACTCGGAAACCCTCCTAAAGCCTTGGAAACACTCGGGAACTGAGTATTTCCAAGTATTTCTGAGTGATTCCAAGTATTTCCGAACAGCTCCGAACCGATCCAAATGTCACCGGCACACCCGCACACCCCATTAGCTTGAATTCGGCTCGTTTTGCGAGACAACACTCGCAAACTGAGTCAGAATTTAAAAAAAAAAGTTTCTTGTCTTTCAAAACGCTCGTTAGCCACGTTACTTGTTAACCAAGGTTCCACTGTATATTATTAAATACTATTGCTTCCTAGATAATGCAGTCAGACAGAGGAGGCCTCCGGGATACATTCTTCTTTGTGTACTGGGCCCCCCGAGCATTTGCATGATGTTCTACTACTATAAGTAGGTCTCCGTTATGTGGGGAGGAAAATACACTTGTGTATTCATTTTCAAATATATGTTTGTAATTTTGACTACTATAACGTGTGAGCCTGTACTTTAGACCTAGAAAACATTAGTATAAATGGAAAGATTTAGTCTTTGAAGTAAATGGGGCCATTTTTAGAAAGCAGACGAGGGAGCAGGGGATCGCTAAGAGCAATAACAGTTAAACATTGCTAATGTGTCCCTGAGAGCTGAACCTTCACAAACAATCCAATGAAACCTCACATGCTCTAACAGAGCCAGCGAGGATCCACTGCTGGCGTCACTACCAACATCACAACCACGGGAGATTTCTGAGTCACAACTGTCAAGGGAGGAAATTAGCTGAAGCTATGTCCAAAGCAGGCAAAGTGGGCTGATTAATGGATATAATAGAAAGAGACTGGGGAGTATGAGGAAATATGTTCCCAAACACAATAAGTAGTTAAACACTAGCTCTGTCTATCCCATTAATAGAAGGTTTCACAAACAGATCCTGCACCTTGTGCCCTAGCCTGCTCCTAATTGCTGTATATGACAGGCATCGAGGTGCGAGGTTTGTTATCAATCTACAAAGCACAGAACCGCAGTGTGTATCCGCAGCATGCATCCGCAGATGCCACATATAACACCAACTAAGCTTACTTGGCATGCCAAGAGATTGACTACAAAAAACTTGTACTTTGTTCATTAGATTAAACTGTACCTGTCACCTGTACAAATATGCATTGCAAGTTTTGTGGTTTAAATGTAATATTTATTTGGCAAAATACATATAAACAGACCCATAAAATAATCCCCAGTTAAAGCAGTATTAATCCAAAAGCATACATTTATTATATTTCAGTTTATAAGATGTAGTGGCTGCATTTGTTTTTTTTTCCTTTTCTTTCTTTTCATCTGGTCATCTGGAAAGTAAGTTTGTTATTTTTCAACAGAACAAGCTGTTCCTCAGAGGTACCAGTGTGAGGGATGAGACAAACCGTTTAACCCTTTCGCTGCCATGGCCGTACTACATATCCCATGTCCCACAGCACTGCTTATAGCTGGCCATATGGACCTGACATTCCTCATTCTGTTATAAGGGCATGGTCACGTCAGTGACCTAGAGCTTATATCAGAACTGTTCAGCAGACTCTGCTGAACAAAACAATAGCTCTGATCAGCAGATGACAATCTGCTGATCAGAGCTATTTACCCAAAAAAGGTACCCCCGCCGAACTATAGCCGCTGCTAGTACAATGATATTTGTCCCCTACTGTAACCTAAAATAAACCAGTTTCCCACCACACTTATCCCTCTACACTCACCACCTGCACTGATCCTGCCTACCGCAGCTTGAGGTTAGCGGGTGACACACAAACACAGCTCAATCTTGCCTTTTTGCCCCCCCCCCAACCACAAGTCTAAACAAAGCCTATGGCCTCATTCACATGGGGCATACTACTACAGGGCTGTGTTTAGCTGTAGGGGGATGCACAGGTGTTTCGTGCATCTCCATGCAGGCAGTCCAATTGATGTAAATTAGGACACAGCGGCTGCAGGAGAATGCACAGATGTTCCATGCATTCCTGTGCAGCCAGTCCGATTCATGTCAATTGGGACGCAGTGGCTGCAAGAACACAGCCACTGTGTCCAACGTGACATCCATGTGGGTGCATGGCCCTGATCTCACACTGTCTGCGTTTGGGGCCATGCACCTACACCCGCATGGATGTCAGATCTGTCCTCGCAGCTGCTGTGTCCTAATTGACATGAATAGGACTGACTACACAGGGATGCATAGAATACCTGTGCATCCCTGTGCAGGTAAACATGGACCTCCATATGCATACGCTTTAGCACACGCCACTGAATGAGGCCTTAGTAGGAATTTAGGAAGAATTATGTAAATGTTTGTGTGTGCAAATAAGGATTTTACTGTTTTTAGTGAAAATATTGATTTGATAAACATTTGAGCAAAAATCGCAGGGGCCTTAAAAATCAGTAGCACCTTCTTTTTAATCCACTGGTCATGGCTTTCAGAAAATATATGGTTTGGGGCTATTTTACAAGCTCTGAAAACTGTAAGTGAAAAATGAAAACCTCCAGATTTTTAGAGGAATATTGACATTTTTGCGTCCGTTTGATTTTCAACATTTCACAAAAAGGCACAATTTAAAATTTACAAATATTTGTTATTTATTAACTCAACACAGGTTAAACTTTTATATGTAGTAGGAATTTAGCACAAATTTAGTAAAATGTGCAGTGTTTTTGTTTGCTAATAATGATTTTAGTGTATTTTTTGCGAAAATATTGCTTTGATAAACATTTACATAAATAGTGTGGGTCCTTAAAAATCAGTAGCACCTCTTTTTTTATTCTACTAGTCCTGTGCTTTCTGAAAATATATGGTTTGAGGGGTCTTTTGCAAACTCTGAAAGTTATAAGTGAAAAATAAAAAAAGCAAAGGAAAAATTGCATAAATGGTCTGGCCAGCTAAGTTTAAAAGTGGAACGAAGAGCCTGGCAGCGAAAGGGTTAAGGCCCCTTTCAGACGGAGCAGAATCCGTCCAAGCGGATCCACCTGCTCAGCAGGGGATCTCTCCACTGATCCCCGCTGAGCAGGCAGATAACAGGTCCGCTATGCAGCTCTGATCCGATCCCCCATCCATCTTTTTTATAGGGGACCGGATCAGAACGGATGCTGACGGGTGACAGTGGACACATGTCCGCTGACATCTGCCATCCCATAAAGAACAATGGCTGATCGGGTCAAGCTGAAAAATGGACAGGAGGACGTGATCAGTCCGCTGGTGTGAAAGCCTAATACACACGACTGGACTTTCCGGCAGACTAGGTCCTACAGAATCAGTCCGTCGGACAATCCGAACATGTGTGGGCTAATCATTTTTCACATAAAAAATCAGACGGACCTAGAAATAGAACATCTTCTAAATCTGTCCGACTGACTCAATTCCTTTCGGGAAAACTGTTTATCTGTATGCTGGTCTAATAGACCAAATACGATGCAAGGGAAGCTATTGGCTACTGGCTATTGAACTTAGTCCCGTCTTACGTTATCACGTTCAAAACTAACAGACTTTCGAACGGACAGTCTGTTTGTGTGTTGCCAAGTCCGTTCGTTCGCAACTCTGAACGGAGTCCTTCGGAACTCCACCAAAAGTCAGTCGGGAAGACCGTCGGACCTAGTCTGCCAGAAAGTCCAGTCATGTGTACGCGGCTTAACAGCCTAACAATGACAGGGGTGTTTACAATGATCAGTTTTTATTCATTTACGTAAAACCTTTATCACATCAGAAAAAAAAAAGCTGTTGCTATAACCATTTATATAGTATTAGCTGGAGTTTGGCTTCAGTTTGTTAGTGCATATAAATCTTCTAGTCCATGAGTCATCAATCCCCTGGGTCGCGGCCCACTACCTAGCCATGGCCTGTTTGCAGCTGGGCCACAAAGGCTGCACTGTCTGACGTGAGGCAGGGGAGCGAGCAGAGAGATGACATCATCTCTCACCATCTGCCTGCATTACCGCTCTTCTGCACTCACCGCGGGGTGGCTATACTGCTGGAGTGAGGCAGGGGAGCAGATCGATGAGATCATCTCTCACCATTCTCCCTCACTACCCACGCTACCCACAATACTCCAGGCTTGCCTCTGAACTAATGTGCATGCCTGTGCTGCCACCACTACAGTGACAATCTTCATGTGGTGGCAGGTGACAAACCACATCTGGTAGCAGGCGACGTGGCAAGGGACAAAATGCATCCGATGGCAGGCGACGTGGCCAGTGACAATCTGCATCTGGGTAAGTAAGGGGGCAGAGATGCTTGTGACATCATTGCGTTAATATGGCCACATTGCCATATAAGGCCAAAGTAATTTACCTAATATGGCCATGTGGCTATATTAGGTCAATTATGACATGAACATCTTTACACCTTTGTGTAGGTGCAGCTGCAAGGCAGGGTGTAGGCAGGTGCCTAAATAAGGGTTAATGTATTTTTTTTCCTGATTCATATTCTGAAATTATCTGGGTCAAGTCTCCTGTATTTCCTGTGAAACTGTTATGTTTATTTGTGGTGGATCTGAGGGATTGATTGGCTATATTTTCCCACCAATTCTCCTCAGATACACAAAAAAGAGGTTCTTCTGCACCCAAGAGAGAGCTGCTGAAAATAGTGACAAGATGTAGGCTGTCATGCTGCCAGATGGCACCCTCAGCTGGGGAAGTGGGGGGGGGGCACTCAGGGCTGAGGAGCATGAGGACTCCTACCAATCTTGGTCTTACTACCTATAAGGATATTTGCCAAACATGGACTACATGGTCGTATCTCAGGTGGATTAGTTATCAATCATGGACTGTGAATCTAATGGACATTAAGGACTCTCTGCTGTTAGTCACGTATGATTACCCTAATGGGCACTAACGCACCTTGTACAGGAATTCATGTAAGAAGCTACCTGATAAGAACTGTTCCTGTATGTTGCTTTTCTTCAGTAAAGTTATTGTTACTGTTTAATGCCCGGTCGGAAGTCTCTTCTTAAGTGGTGTATCTTAAGTGGCACAACCATATATGTATCATAGCTTAAGCAACCAACCAGCAAGGGAATGGGTGACTTGGAATAGGGTGATGGTTACTTTGGTAGTGAAGGGGTGCTGTGCTTGTCCCCTTAACTAGCAGCCGACTCCGTGTAATTTGGGATTGGACCTGTGGCACAGAGTACTTAGGGACCTAGCCTGGGAGTCACAGGAGAGATGTAGAGCGTCCCCTGAGAGAGACACAGAGAGAGAGCGAAAACATAGTTACAGAGTGTAGTTCAATTCCTGTACCCACTGGTAACTGTGGTTAGTTGGAGTGAGGTGACCGGTATTGCTGGGTTGATGGATGCTGGTGCAAGGTTTTCATTACCGGCTTCTAAATTCTGTTCATCTGGGAATTGGTGTTCTCTAACCGTAGTGGTGTCTACTGTGTAGCAGTATAGTCAGTTAGTCTAGGGTCAATAGAGGGTTAACTGTGCTCTGGGTGGCTCATTTCTAAGTCTACGGTTGCGTTAATGCTGATTTTCCCATGAGAGCAAACTCCTGCCTTACACTCAATTAGTGAGTGTAGTGCTAGAGTCCCCCACACAGTCCCCCACCCACAAGGGAACACGGTCCCCTGCCCGAAAAGGAATACCTAATTCACTGGGCAGCAGTGGATAGGAATAACAGCTTTCCCTGGGTTCAGTCCAAACTCAGGTGTGGACCAAACCCATGCCCATGCCCTGAGGCGAGTAAAATTGGCATTCCTCATCTCCTTCTTCTCTGTCGTTGCTCCTATTAATTGTCTTGTTGTGCAGCAAAATGTAAGTGTTCGTCAGTGAATGATTCATTGTTGCCACATCAGAGATACACGACAATTTATACAGCAGCCTGCAATCAGAGTAAACATCAGCAATTTCCTACACTACCTAAAAACTGACGTACAAATGATAATAGACAAATCCCCCTCTCCCCTGAATGGAGAGGAAAGCGTTCCCATCGCACCGTATGACACTGAAGGGTATGTACACATTGATAATTAGGAAATGTTTGTTCTGTATATGGACACACTTGCCATTAGCCATTTTAGAACGAGCATGCTTCTGTTGTGAGCACAGGTGAAGTTCACATTGCCTCGTTGAGCATTCGGACACACTTAGAACAAGTTTACAGCTATTGTCTTTACAATTTTTTTCCACTTAGCAGCTTCTGAGTTTTTCAGGTAAAGAAAGCAATAGAAGAGAAACAAGAAAAGGAAAGCAAAGCTTTGCTTACTTATAGTGACCATATGACTATGGTGCGTTCTAGCTTTGTGTCATGATACTAGACGCATGTGGTAGCAGTGATTATATGGAAAGGTTGCGGAGGTTGGATGGGTGTTTTCTACTTCCCAGCAATCTACCCCTCCTTGTTTTAGAACATTTTATTTATTTAATTATTAGGCTTGAGAGGAGGGATGCATGCCAACCTAAGAGTACTGTTAGAATAGTCTGCCACAATTTATTTACTGACAGCAAATGAAAACTGAGGAAGACAAATAGTGGCGAATGCCTGAGAGAAGACAGAGCTAACCAGAATAATATACGGTGCCTTGAAAAGCTATTTTGTCATGTTACAACCAAAAATGTAAATGTATTTTATTGGGATTTTATCTGATAGACCAACACAAAGTGGCAAATAATTGTGAAGTGGAAGGAAAATGATAAAAGGTCTTTAATTTTTTTTACAAATAAATATGTGAAAAATGTGGTGTGCATTTGTATTCAGCCCCCCTCAATACTTTGTAGAACCAACTTTTGCTGCAATTACAGCTGCAGGTCTTTTTGGGCATGTCTCTACCAGCTTTACACATCTAGAGAGTGACATTTTTGCCCATTCTTCTTTACAAAATAACTCAATCTCTGGCAGATTGGATGGAGAACGTCTGTGAACAACAATTTTCAAGTCTTGCCACAGATTCTCAATTGGATTTAGGTCTGGACTTTGACTGGGCCATTCTATCACATGGATATGCTTTTATCTAAACCATTCCATTGTAGCTCTGGCTGTATGCTTATTGTCGTTGTCCTGCTGGAAGGTAAACCTCCGCCCCTGTCTCTCTTTTGCAGACTCTAAGGCCGCGTACACACGCGCGGACTGTTCGCCCAACTTTGTCCGTCCAACAGTTTCGGCAAACAGTCCGCTCAAACTTAGCATGGACGGACATGGCCACACACGACGGACGAACAGTTTGCTGAAACCGTGCGCGATGACGTGAACGGCACGTACGACGGGACGAAAAATACGACGTCCTATACACTGCATTATAGCTTTCGGCGTGAAAATCCTTTCTGAGCATGCGCGCAACTTTGTTTGACGAACAAGCCTACACACGAGCGGACTGTTCGCTGAAACAAGGTTTCAGCGGACAGTTTTACGGAATTTCCGAAAAACCTTGTCCGTCCAACTGTCCGCTGAAACTGTCCGCTGAAAGCCCACACACGAGCGGACTGTCCGCCCAAACACTGTTCAGCGGACAAAGTTGGGCGAACAGTCCGCGCGTGTGTACGCGGCCTAACAGGTTTTCTTTTAAGATTGCCCTGTATTTGGCTCCATCCATCTTTCCATCAACTCTGAGCAGCTTCCATGACCCTGCTGAAGAAAAGCATGCTGCCACCACTGTTTTATACTGGGGATGGTGCGTTCAGTGTGATGTGTAATGTTAGTTTTCCGCCACACATGGCGTTTTGCTTTTAGGCCAAAAAGTTTTGGTCTTATCTGACCAGAACACCTTCTTCCACATGTTTGCTGTGTCCCCCACATGGTTTCTCGCAAACTGAAAATGGAACTTCTTATGGCTTTCTTTCAGCTTTCTTCTTGTCACTCTTCCATAAAGGTCAGATTTGTGGAGTGCACGACTAATAGTTGTTCTGTGTACAGATTCTCCCACCTGAGCTGTGGATCTCTGCAGCTCCTCCAGAGTTACCATGGACATCTTGGCTGCATCTCTGATTAATGCCTTCCTTGCCTGGCCTGTCAGTTTAGGTGGACGGCCAAGTCTTGGTAGGTTTGCAGTTTTGCCATACTCTTTCCATTTTCAGATGATGGATTGAACAGTGCTTGGTGAGATGTTCAAAGCTTGGGATATTTTTTTATAACCTAACCCTGCTTTAAACTTTTCCACAGCTTTATCCCTGATCTGTCTGGTGTGTTTCTTGGCCTTCGGGGTGCTGTTTGTTCACTAAGGTTCTCTAACAAACCTCAGAGGACTTCACACAACAGCTGTATTTATACTGAGATTAAATTACACACAGATGGACTCTATTTACTAATTAGGTGACTTCTGAAGGCAACTGGATCCACTAGATTTTAGTTAGGGGGTATCAGAGTAAAGGGGGCTGAATGCAAATGCACGCCACACCTTTCACATATTTATTTGTAAAATATTTTGAAAACCATTTAGCATTTTCCTTCCACTTCACAATTATGTGCCACTTTGTGTTGAAATCTGAATAAAATACATTTATGTTTTTGGTTGTAACATGACAAAATGTGGAAAATTTCAAGGCACTGTATATTCTCTTTGTTTTGTTTACGCTATGAAACCAGCTAGCAATCCTTAAGGGAGAAGGAAGAAGGGAGTTTAACAAGACTCGTGGCCACTCATTAAAATTAGAAAAAAGAGGTTTAACCTTAAACTACGTAGAGGGTTCTTTTCTGTAAGAGCAGCAAAGGATGTGGAATTTCCTTCCACAGGCGGTGGTCTCAGCAGGGGGCATTGATAGTTTCAAGAAACTATTAGATAAGCACCTGAACGACCACAACATACAGGGATATACAATGTAATACTGACATATAATCACACACATAGGTTGTCTTTTATCAACCTCACCTAATATGTAACTATGTAATGCCATACACTTATAGATATTATACAAGCTAAACAAAATAACGCTAACAGATTCTTCCACTCATGCTAAATAGCATGAATGGGCGAGTCTTCTCTGCTGGTACCATCAACTTTAGAATACCTGAACAGTGCCTGCATCTGACTGGATGCAAGCACTGCTTGACCAACAATTTTCCACCAGGCTCCTTTTTTTTTTAACGTATGGCCAGCCTAAAATGCCCAATACCAAAGGATCTCATAAACCCACAGTTTGCCAATCTCTGTGGGTGTAGGTGCTGGCTGATGGAGCTTGTCAGCACTACTGACAAGGAACAAACAAAGATATCAGTGGCACTCCAATGCATCATCCCTCACCAAAATGTATTGTTCCAGGACACAGTCCCAAGAAGTCCGCTCACACCAAGCCCCACTCTGACGTGTTATGCCCATGATCTCTATAAATAAAAGAGAAGTATGGGCTTTGCAAAAACAAAACCCTTATACTCGCCTAAGTGGATGCAGCAGTGAGAACTGAGAGATCAAACACGTTGATTGCTCAGTTCTCCCCCTCTGCTCTGTGACTGTCAGTCCCTGGCTCTCTATTCTGCCCCTCTGGCACTCACTGGATTGCTGGGCTGTGGAGGGGGCAGGAAGGGCTGGCTCAGACTCTGTGCAGATCACTGAGAGGCTGAGCCAGGTCCCGGTCCAGGCCTCTGGGTGGATCCTGACCATATGGTTGGGATCTTTTCAGAGCCTGGACTGGCTCAGCCAACAGTGGGCTTCAGGCCTGCCTCTGTTGGCTGAAAAAGGGTCACAGAAGTGCAGAACGAGATCTTGTATGATTAGCACCTGGAGGCAGCTCCCTTAAGCCCCATACACACTATCAGATTATCTGCTGAGTTTTTCCTTCAGATTTACCAAAACCATGTAGTAGAAGGGCCTGCCTGATTGCATACACATTGAAACTCCTAAGGTTTGTCCTCATATTATATGGTTTTGGTAAATCTGAAGGAAAAACTCAGCAGATAATCTGATAGTGTGTATGGGGCTTAAGAGTGAAGCGATGAGCTCTGTGTAGAAATGGGAACAGAGGGGCGCCAGACTGAGTGCAGTATAAATCATATATTTAATAAAAACAAGTAGTAACTCACAGGTTAAATTAGATGAGTTCAGTATGTGGTGAAAATCGCCAGTCCTGGAGTCTCATAAAAGTCTTCCCTTTGCAGCCTGGGACACTGGTGTGATCTTACAGGGATCCAGAGAATGCTGGGAACCAGGAGGCAGGAAACAAGAAGCAGCTGGTCGTGACTTCACAGGAACAGGAAATGTGATCATTCACAGTAGCAAGGAATGGTAATGCATTTCGAAGCTACAGCTTCTTCATCAGCTTCGAAATGCATTACCATTCCTTGCCACTGTGAATAATCACATTTCCTGTTCCTGTGAAGTCACGACCAGCTGCTTCTTGTTTCCTGCCTCCTGGTTCCCAGCATTCTCTGGATCCCTGTAAGATCACACCAGTGTCCCAGGCTGCAAAGGGAAGACTTTTATGAGACTCCAGGACTGGCGATTTTCACCACATACTGAACTCATCTAATTTAACCTGTGAGTTACTACTTGTTTTTATTAAATATATGATTTATACTGCACTCAGTCCAGCAGTTTGGGTATGTTTGCAGTGTAAGGTCCTAGGGTTGCTCCGGCATCGGTGCCGATACTAAGCATTTACACGAGTATCAGTACTTGTGCAAATGCTCCGATACCTGAAACAGATACTTTGAGGCTTGGTTCTTTCATCTGTCAGCAAGATTTCCGCACTGACAGCTGAAATAGAAAAAAAAGAAGGGTAATCGGTTGTTGAGCAGCGGGGCTGCCGCATCCGTAAAAAAAGATGACTTATTCAGCTGTCAGTGGGGTTCCCCTGTTGACAGCTGAAGTGCAAATGAAGTCCCAGCAATTGGAGTTGTGAATTAAAAAAAAAAATCAACAACATTTATCAACAACATTGTTTAGCTGCTGAAACAGAGAAAAAAAGAAACATTGTTTCTTTTTTATATCTATCTTTCTATTTATTCATCTACAGATCAAAGGGATGAACTTCCCTCTGCAGATGGAATAGATGTTTTTTTTATGGATGGATGTTTTTTTTTTAAATTAAACTGTTCCTCTGTTTAACCCCTTATTAACCCTTAAAGCTGTTGTTAAACCACTTTGCCAACTTTACACAATCCTCCTTCTTCCCTAATGACAGCTTCTCCTGTCTGTGCGTTTTATAAAAAAAAGTGCCTTATTTACCATATTTCACAGCGGTTTCCCGGCATCATGTGACCTGCCGGCTCTCTCATCTGCCCGCAGTGGGCGGGCCGAGATTCCCCCACTGACAAAAAGCCAGGACGCGAGGAGAGGAGAGAGAGATCCAGCAGATCACATGATCGCGGGGAGCCACTCTGAAATTCGGTACAGAAGGCTTTTTTTTTTATAAAACACACAGACAGGACCAGCTGTCATTAGTAAAGAAGGAGGATTGTGTAAAATTTTAAGTGTTATGAGAGCAGCAGGAGTTGCAGGGCGGGCACTGTCACAAGATCCGACAGGCAGGGAGGGAGGGGGAGAGAGCAGATAGGAGGACAGGAGAGCTGCGGATAATGGAGGCACGTAAACTGACCACAGTGTCAGGGCTCAGCAGTTATGATACACCGTGGTCAGTTTACAAAGGGGAGGGCAGAAACTGGCAGGATTAGCCAGATATTGCAGGTGTTACGGGGGGGGGGGGGCAAATGACACAGCACAAGCACTCTGCTGTATAAAATGTTTTAAAGGAGCAGGATCCTTTTTTTTGGGGGGGGGGTTAACAAATGCTTTAATTTACTCTAATCCGCCTTATTAACTTCTTATTCTCTTTCTTTATTTTATTTAAAAAAAACTATTAATAATTAAAACATGTTTTGTTTGCTTTGGTCGTTAATATTATTACACCTTTAACATATATTTACATGTTTCACATTGAAAAAAGCGCAAAATGAAAAAACAAAAAAAAAATATTTCATTTGTAAATAACTTTTCAATGCTTTGTACCATTGCTGACAGCTGAAGTGTGAGGTAAAAAAAAGTCGCTGTAGGTGTCAGTAATTGGTATCAGTAAGTACAAAAAAAAAAAGTATTGGTACTCATATATAAAAATGGTATTGGTGCATCCAATATCCAGAACAGAAATGCATAATTCCATGGGGGGGGGGGGGGGGTATCCTATATATATATATGCCCTTAAACTGCACTTTAAAACTCTCAGGTTTTTTCAGTCTGCGGTTTTCTGTGCAAAGGTCTGAATGAAGCCAAAATGCATAGCTCAACTAAAACAGATGCTAGAAGTGACCTTTTCCTTAGCCAGTGTATATCATATATACATTATATGGTTTATAACCTATTTGAGTGTGCATAATCAGTAACCAAAAGCTCTGCTCCAATCTGCCCCCTGAGAACTAGTTCCTACCCATTGGTACTTCCATTTGCCCCACACATACAGTGCCTTGCAAAAGTATTCACCCCCCTTGGCTTTTTACCCATTTTGTTACATTACAGCCTTTAGTTCAATGTTTTTTTAATCTGAGTTATATGTGATGGATTAGAACACAATAGTCTAAGTTGGTGAAGTAAAATTAGAAAAATATATACATAAAACATTTTTTTAGAAATAAAAAAATGATAATTGCCATGTGCATATGTATTTGTTATGAAGCCCATAAAAAGCTCTGGTGCAACCAATTACCTTCAGAAGTCACATAATTAGTGAAATGACGTCCACCTATATGCAATATAAGTGTCACATGATCTGTCATTACATATACACACCTTTTTTGAAGGGCCCCAGAGGCTGCAACACCTATGCAAGAGGCACCACTAACCAAACACTGCCATGAAGACCAAGGAACTCTCCAAACAAGTAAGGGATGATGTTGTTGAGAAGTACAAGTCAGGGTTAGGTTATAAAAAATATCCAAATCTTTGATGATTCCTAGGAACACCAACAAATCTATCATAACCCAATGGAAAGAACATGGCACAACAGCAAACCTGCCAAGAGACGGCCGCACACCAAAACTCACAGACCGGGCAAGGAGGGCATTAATCAGAGAGGCAGCACAGAGACCTAAGATAACCCTGGAGGAGCTGCAGAGTTTCACGGCAGAGACTGGAGTATCTGTACATAGGACAACAATGTGACATCAAGTGGCCAGAAAGCCATTACTTTCAGCAAAAAACAAAATGGCAGGTTTTGAGTTTGCGAAAAGGCATGTGGGAGACTACCAAAATGTATAGAGGAAGGTGCTCTGGTCTGATGAGACTAAAATGTATCTCTTTGGCCATCAAAGAAAATGCTGTTTGGCAACCCAACACATCGCCCAAAGAACACCATCCCCACAGTGAAACATGGTGGTGGCAGCAATATGCTGTGGGCATGTTTTTCAGCAGTCGGGATTGGGAAACTGGTCAGAGTTGAGGGAAAAGATGGATGGTGCTAAATACAGGGATATTCTTGAGCAAAACCTGTACCACTCTGTGTGTGATTTGAGGCTAGGGCGGAGGTTCACCTTCCAGCAGGACAATGACCCCAAACACACTGCTAAAGCAACACTTGAGTGGTTTAAGGGGAAATGTAAATGTGTTGGAATGGCCTAGCCAAAGGCAAAGATCGCTGTTTACAAACGCAAACCATCCAACCTGAAGGAGAGGAGAGACTTATCCAAAGCGACTTGGAGCTGTGATAGCCGCAAAAGGTGGCTCTACAAAGTATTGATTTTAGGGGGTGAATAGTTATGCACATTGAGATTTTCTGCTATTTTGTCATAATTGTTGTTTGCTTCACAATAAAAAAGAAAATAAATCTTCAAAGTTGTGGGCATGTTCTGTAATTTAAATTATGCAAATCCTCAAACAATCCATGTTAATTTCAGGTTGTGAGACAACAAAACACAAAAATGCCAAGGGGGGGGTGAATACTTTTTGCAAGGCACTGTAGCATAGAGAAGGTCAAGCCACTGTGTCAATCCCAGCCAACACATCAGACACATCTCTGCTCTTCACAGTCATGTGTCACTGCTCTCTACATATGTCAGCACCCCAAGGGAGTAGTTGGAGACGGAGATGAGAGTTTAGCTGTTAGCTTTTCATGAGAAGTTGAAATTTGTATATAAGTAACAGTGCTGTCTAACCTGAACCATTTGGGCAAATTAGGATATCATTTGAATAAGTGGACTATAAAGTGATCACTATGATTATAAGCTTTGAGAATGGAAAGGTTCAATTAAAACCTGACTCCAGCCAAATGTTTAGGTTGTGGGCAAGGTAGGAAGGGATAAAATACATCAGATATTTATTTGTGGTTTGTATATGAAATCAGGGTTGATATAAAATATCCATTTGTGGTGGATTGCTCTTTAAAGCTGAACCCCAGACACACAGCTAAATACAAAGGAGAAATACGTACTGTATATTAAAGCTGTCTCACCTTCCAAAGGGATTTGTGGTTTTGTCTATCCAGTCTTAAAGTGGTTGTAAAGCCTTACGCCGCGTACACACGACCGGACTTTCTGACAGCAAAGGTCTGACAGAACGAGTCCGTCGGACAATTCGATCTTGTGTGGGCTCCATCGGACCTTTGCTTGCCTAAAAACCGGCGGACTTTAGAAATAGAACATGTTTTACATTTTTCCACCGGAACTCCGCCGGACCGAGAAATCAGTTCGTGTGTATGCTAGTCCGATGGACAAAAAACGACGCTAGGGCAGCTATTGGCTACTGGCTATGAACTTCCTTATTCTAGTCCAGTCATACGTCATCACGTTCGAATCCATCAGACTTTGGTGTGATTGTGTGTGGCCAAGTCCATTCATTCGGAAAGTCCATCGGAACTCCGCCAAAACTCAGTCGGAAAGACCGTCGGACCTAGTCCCTCGAAAAGTCCAGTCGTGTGTACGCGGCATTAAGATGTTTCACCTTAATGCATTCTATGCATTAAGGTGAAAAATCTTCTATGCTATAGCTCCCCCACAGACCACCATTTTTCTTACCTGACCCCGATCCGATCCAGCGATGTGCTGCTGTCCCTCTCCTCATTGAACAGATTTATAGCAGCAGGAGCCATTGGCTCCCTTTGCTGTCAATCAAATCCTGTGACATGGGAGCGGGGGGGGGGTGCCCAAGTCCCTCTGTCTGTGTCAATGTATACAGCAGTTTGACTCAGGAGTGAGCCTGTACAGGTGTCAGTCAGGGGACCACAGAAGAAGAGGATTGGGGGTCCTATGTGCAAAACCATTGCACAGACCAGGTAAGTATAGGCAAATTTGTCCTTTAAAAAAAATCAAAAAAATCAAACGTTTACAGCCACTGTCGCTCTCCACAGTAGCAGGAGCCATTGGCTTCCGCTGCTGTCAATCAAATCCTGTGAAACATGTGCATGGGGCAGGGCTAAGTTCCATTGTCTGTGTCAATAGACTCAGCAGTGGGACTTGAGAGCAAGCCTGCATGGGTGCCCCACATGGAAAGCGTCTTTCTGTAAGGGCACCCGATAAAGAGGAGGGGCCAGGAGCACCAGCGGGGGACCCCAGAAGAAGAGGATCAGGGCTGCTCTGTGCAATACCATTGCAGAGACCAGGTAAGTATTGGCATGTTTGTTATTTTTATACAAAAAAAATAATCGAAAGTTTCGACACTTTAAGATTTTCAAAGCCCTGTCTGCCAGGGTAGGAGATCTGATTTTTCTCCCCTGTAGATCAGTAACACTTATGTCGCGTACATACGATCGGACTATCCGGCGGACAACCCGACGGACTTTGCAGTGGAGGACCGCCGGAATTTCCGAACAACCGGACCTGCTCACACACCAGACTTTTCCAGCGGACTAGGTCCAGTGGACAATACGCCGGACTCTGGCGGGAGTCCACCGGACTTTTGAAATGAATGGACTTGCCCACACACAGAGTAAAGTCCGTTCATTTTGAACGTGGCTCCAGGTAGACGGAACTAGCGAAGGAAGTCAATGTCGCCGCCTCCATCGGCGAGATTGCCACCTCGCTAGCCCTGTCACCTGGTATGGATTTAAAGGATTTGGATTTAAAGGGGATCCGCCTCCATCAACGAGATTGACACCTCGCGAGCCCCGTCACCTGGTATGGATTTAAAGTTAAGTCCATAGCAGACCCTCATCCGAGCACGCAACCCGGCCGGTCAGGAAAGGGGGTGGGGACGGGCGAGCGCCCCCCCCCCCCCCCCGAGCCATACTAGGCTGCGTGCCCTCAACATGGGAGGGTGCTGGGACTGTGACATCATAAGGGGCGGGGTCACCATGTGACATCACCCGGGGACCCCGCCCCTTGTCCCTATATAAGTCGCTGCATAACGCTTCCCTGCCATTAAGGCTGAAGAGAGCGTCGTGTCAACATCGGAAGGAAGAAGAACAAGAAGAAGCAAAAATCTGCGATGGTGGTGGCGACGGCGACAGAAGACCGGTCCAATGTAAAAGAGCTGGAAGAAGAAAGTGGAGGCCAGGCAAGAAGAACCGAAGAGCGGGACAAAACCTCTGAAGAGCGGGACAAGACCCCTGAAGTCGGAAGGAGACCCCCGGACGGCGGCAGCGTTGAAGGAGAAAGCCGGGCTCCTCCACTAGTAAAAGAGCTAGCAAAAGATAGCGGAGGAGTCCGGCAAGAAGACCCCCAAAGACGGAAGAAGAGAAGACCCCCGGAGCTGTCTAATAAAGTATTTTAAAAACCTGTGTTGTGTTTTTTTTATGTACACTTTTTTTACCCAGGTGAATGGGTAAGGGTACAACTCCATACTCATTCACATAGGGTAAGGGGCCGGAATCTGGGGGCCCTCTTATTGAAGGGGGCCCCCAGATTCTGATAAGCCCCCCGCCCGCAGATCCCGACAACCAACGGCCAGGGTTGTTGGGAAGAGGCCCTTGTCCTCCTCAACATGGGGACAAGGTGCTTTAAAGTGGGGGGCCGCAGAGCCCCCCCTTTGTCAAAGCACCCCCCATCTTGAGGGCACGTGGCCTGGTACGGCTCAGGAGGGGGGGGGCGCTCGGTCATCCCACCCCCTTGCCTGACTGGCCAGGTTGCATGCTCAGATAAGGGTCTGCTACGGACTTAACTTTAAATCCATACCACGTGACGGGGCTCGCGAGGTGTCAATCTTGTCGATGGAGGCGGCGACATTGACTTCCTTTGCTAGTCCCGTCTACCTGGAGCCACGTTCAAAATGAACGGACTTTTCTCCGTGTGTGGGCAAGTCTGTTAATTTCAAAAGTCCGGCAGGCTAGCACACAGACAGGCGGATTGTCCGCCAGACTGCTGAGTCCGGCGGACAATTTTGAGTTCAAACTTCTTTCTAAGTCCGCCAGAGCCCACACACGGGCCATAATTAGATAGTGTGTAGGCGGCATTACAGGTCTTTTGCCTCCCCCAGCTTGTTATAGGACAGTGAATGGAGAAGCAGCAGATCGATGAGCTCATCTCTCTGTCATTCTGCTTTCCTCCTATCAGCATGCTCCTTGCACTATGGCAAAGCTGAGTGGCTTGTTGTGCTGCTTCTCCCTCCCTTGGTCTGAGCTCTGTTGTACAGGATTTGAAAGAGACTGATCCTAAGTCAGATTCAGGTATTTACACTACTTGCATTTAAAAATACATTTAGGAATGTTTTATTTGATACAAAGAGGCCTTAATCTGTATCCTTTATATCTAACTGGAGTTCAGCTTTAGGCCTTTTTCACACGGGAGCACTGATCTGTTTTGATCTGGACCTCCATGGATATACACTCCCGTATGCGCACCGAGGTGTGTGCAGGTCCGTGCGGTTGACTGCCCGCCATTGATTTGAACAGGCTGCCAGCACTGGTCTACATTGTACACTTGTGCATCCCGTGTGGATGAAGACGGCTCCTTCACATGGACATACAGATCGATACACTCATGTAAATGAGACCTTCAAATGTGCATCAAGCTAGAAAGTCACAAGAATCAGACATCAGCTTATGAGTCTGTTATAGGACCCAGATCTACAGGAAATAAAAAGAAGCTAGTTTAAATGGACCTTTGTTAGGATTATTATTTGGTCATTGTGTACAAAATGTGTAATGTTTGCTCTCTTATTGCCCAATCGCTACATGAGATATTAAAGTGTACACATGATTCAATTACTCTGGGATCACATATTACATTGAACAAAGCAGTCCAATGTTTCATGCCAGATTGTCAATATTTGGGTTTAAACCTTATCAGGACTAAGTCTGTTATGTATGCAATCAAGTTGTCAGAATGTCTCGTTAAATCGTACAGACGGTGTATCTGTGCCGTACACCCGGTTTCCCATGTAATGAATGTTACGTATGGGTTACAAAGCCTAGGACAAAGAAAATCAAGCACATGGATAGTTGTATAGGTCAAATCCAGCCATCTGAACAAAGAAAAGGGTGACTTTCTATTTTGAGGTATGTCAACACCTTATGCCATGCCAGTTATTATAATATGGCAAGACTGTCAACAGAATAGACAAAATGTGACCTGACAGCAGGCAGAGATTGATGGTTTCTCATCAGATGACATGAAGTTGAAGCCTTGCTGAACCTGTGCCTGTGTAAGACCACTGAATATGAGATGTGCATTATAAACATGGGCAGATACAACTCACCTATGTTAATAATGTTTTAAATCATTAAAATACATAAATATATTCTAAAAATGTCCTTCCATCTGTCTTTGCACTAGCCCCTCACAATCTCTCAACATCAGTATTCAGACTGGGAGAGGAAACTCTATAAGTCTATGAAGCTTCTGCCTTGTAGAGTGATGCACATCTGATGCCCTGTACACACGGTTCCAACGGAAAATGTGGGATCGGATCGTGTTGTCCGAAAATCCGATCGTGTGTGGGCTCCATCTGACTTATTCCGTCGGAATTTCCGACACACAAAGTTTGAGAGCTGGATCTAAAGTTTTCCGACAACAAAATCCAATCGTTTAAATTCCGATCGTGTGTAGACAATTCCGATGGACAAAGTGTCACGCATGCTCAGAATAAATTACGAGATGAAAGCTATTGGCTACTGCCCTCTTTATAGTCCCGCCGTACGTGGTTTACGTCACCTCGTTCTGAACGATCTGATTTTCTGACAACTTTGTGCAACCGTGTGTATGCAAGACATGTATGGACCAAAATCCATCGGAAAAAAATCAGACGGATTTTGTCGTTGGAAAGTCCAACCGTGTGTACAGGGTATTACTTGGTGATTGGAAGAAAGAACACAAACGTAATCCTATCAGTGAGCTGCTTCCCATTCACTATCCAATTACAGTCTTGACTAAGCTGTATTGCTTTGACTGCAGTACAGAATATTGACTGGTTAGGGCCTTGTACAGAATACGGCATGGGAGTCTGGATTTGAAAATTGTATAAAAAAATAATATAACGTTTTTTTTACAGGTTAAAGCTGAAGTTTAGATATAATTTTTGTTGCTTGGGGAAATATAAGAATGCATATCTCCTACCTGATTGATTCCTGTGTGAGCGGCAAATCACTGTAGTAGTTGCCGCTACAGTAGTGATAGCAGCAGATTTCTGGATTCATTGCCAAGCGGCTTGCTTTCTGCTTACTAACTGCAGGGTGTCACGTGATCAGCACTGTCGCCATTGAGAGAAATCATTCTATTTTTCAATAAATACAAGGGGTACTCTGAATTGACAAGGTGGAGAGGTGGGGCAGTCGCATCACAATTTCCACTGTGTCCAATCAGAGAACAACTTGAAAAAAAATACAAGGCTTTCTTTGAATGGTGAAAAGCAGATATAAAGGACCACCTGGTATCCAGTAAATGTGATTGTAAAGACAGGCACTCCTTTCTATCTACTTGCCAAGGTTACATTTGGAATTGGCTATAAGACCATACCCTGAGGCAGCAACCTAGACCCCAATAGGGTTCACTACCACCTCCTTGCAAGTTGGGCACAAATCTTTAGAAGAGAATTCTTCCTACACACCCACATCATCATCTACCTAAAACAGTTACTGATCGAGTCAGTCCAGTGTGATCTCCATCCCTAAAGAGCCATTTTCTGAATGGTGGCAGTGCAGAGCAAGCAAACCCTGTGTTTACTATGCATAAGGGTAGCCACACAGTACTGGACCTAGAAGACTGCGGCTATCACTGTAGTAGTGGTGACCACTACATTGTTTGCATCTTACACAGGGATAGCTCAGGTATGAGATATGTATTCTAAGACAGCCCATACATCATGGACATGCAGTCAGGGGAGGCAGGTGAGGCAGATCCTCACCTGCCATGAACATGCACGCAGCTCCTTGTGCAGCCTGTCAGAAGCTACATACAGAGCAGCCAGTTTAAATACAAGCTGGCACACTCTGTTTGCAGCAGACTGAGAGGACAAGCTCACAGTGCCTCTTCTCACTTCTTGTCAGAGGCACTGAGCTCAATGGATAGCTTGGAGCCTTGGACCAATGGTAAAGTATAATTGCTCCAAGTTGTCAAATAAAAATGCTGCAGTGGAGGCTGTCCTCTCACTGAAGTGTCAGAAGAAGAAGAGAGGGAGTGTGTCAAGCCCTCTTAACTACAAAAAATATAAGTATAAGGCTTACCCATAATCCCATGATTTTCTCCCACAGTTAAGAGGGAGAATATGCTGCTCATGAAAAGGTACTGTTTAATCAAGCTAAATCATGTTCTAACATAATAATGTATTATTTACCTATTTATTGTGAAATTGCTGCTTTGAAGTTATAACTTCAAACTTCAGTAATTTGTCCATTAAGCCACCTGCTTGAGTACAGTTTTTGAAAATATAGTAAATTACCTTAAAAATAACATATAATAATTATTTGTATATGACATACTTATGGCAATTAACCACTTGCCACCCAGGCCAATTCTGACACTTCTCTCTTAAATGAAAAAAAATACTAATTTTTTTTCTAGAAAATTACTCAAAAGCCCCAAACATTATATATATTGTTTTACGTAGCAGACACCCTAGGGAATAAAATGACGGTCGTTGCAACTTTTTATGTCACTCAGAATTTAGTTCTAGTGCTAGAATTATTGCTCTCGCTCTAACGTTCGCGGCCGTTTGTAACCTGTGTCTATCTGGCTCTGATACCAGCAAGTGCCTCGCCAGCCACTGACCTCACTGTACATTCCTGCCATACATGAGTCAGTTTTCTTTGTTTACCAGTGGATTGAATGAAAAGAACTGACTTCATTCCCCTATCCACAAATTTGATGTGGATGGGGAAAGCCATATGCTGAGCTATTGAGTTAACAGCGGGGAAGCTTGCGTTCCGTCAGAGTACACTGGTCTACCCTTCCTAATATAGCCTGCAGTGCTGATCGAATGGGGAAAACCCAACAGGGTGGTTGTATAAAAGTTAATCGGTAGCTGCACTTCTGTACAACCACATGGAGTGAAATGTGTCTGGTTCTTACTGAACCAGCTGGATTTTAAACCATAGAAGGCAGGCTGTAAGTTGGTCCAAGCTGGACCAATGTAAATAGGCAAGAAAAATCATAGCTTAAAAAAAGCTTTAATACACACATTGTCATGACCCGGGGTTGCGACGTGCACTGGGGATCTCCCCCCGCCCTGTTCTGACGTGGGGCGGGTGGGGTTTCCTCCACTGCTCGTCGACGTCATGCTTCCGGCGCCGGATAAGTGACGTCCTTTTGGCGTGCTTGTTCTGGCTGCCGGGTTAACCATCTCTGACCATTTGGGGGCTGGGTTTGGCGTGTGCGGCTGTCTAGCTTGGTCTATACGGCTGGCAGCTGTGTGACGCCTTCCCGACCCCCTTGGATTTCGGATGCATGACATTGGGGGTGGGTCTATGGCGGCGCCATCCCATGGGCTTCCCCCTGTGCAGGGTCTCACCCTTCGGATTTCCCTCCTTAACGCCCCATTTGCAACCACATGATCTATGGCTTCTTTGCCCTTATTCACATAGCACGAGGTAATTATTTATTTATTTTTATTTTTTTATTATTTTCTTTTCACAACATCTCCTTCCTCTTCCACTCAAATTTCCCACTCCTTCCCTTCCAGTTCACACTTAATTTTAATTGCTTATTCTCCATAGGTCCCCCCATGAGGGCCACCCCACTTCCAATACTCAACTCTTGCTACATCCCTTACCCCAACCTGCTAGGGGGGTGGTTTGTGCGTTTTAGTTGTCGCCCTGGGCGTGCTCCCTCAGCCCCGGTCCGTGGCAGTTTTGGGTCGGCCCGACTCTCGGTGTACTGTGCCGCCTCTGCGCAGATATATATGTAAGTCTGTGGGTCGAATGTGCATTTGTGGGGGGTTCTCCATGTCTGTACATTTGTTCATTTTATTTTTAAAAAAATGTTTTCTCTTTTTTTATTAAAAAATGGTTGTTTATTTTATTCATAGGCTACCACTACGGTGTTGCTCCTGACGAGTGGCTATAAGGTCACGAAACGCGTAGAGCTTTCAACTGCCGTTTTGTGTATACAATTGTCAACAAAGCATGAACGTTCCTTTTTGATTTTTGTTCTTTTAATTTTATGGTTTTTCTTTAAATGACGCTTCAATGTTTCATGTATTTACATATAATTTGTGCTTATTGAATACTCAGCTCTTCATATGTTTACTATTAAGTCCTTGTTGGAATGTGTATACATTGATGAAATAGAAAATACTAATTTATGATTGTGCAATAACATGTAAATATATGATTACTTGTACTTATTAAAAACTTGTTTTTTACCAAATTTTATGCTTCTGCTCCCGTGTGCCTCATATAAACTGTTGCTCTTTTCTTTTTTAAATATTAAATCGGGATGGAGGAGGGGATGTGAACGGCCCCTATTACCTCATTTAAAGTTCCAAATAATTTATTTTCTTCCTTTTGTTAAAATTTAATACACATCTGTTTCAACTGTAATTGAGACTATACTTACAGCACCATTTTTTGGGGTTAAAAAAGACAAACAACAATCTTGAGTCGCTTCTGTTCCTATAACTGCCATTTTTCGCTCACTAAATCTATCAGTTAGCAACAGACCGTCCAACTGACCTTAATCATTTCCTTCTGCTTCCCTGTGTGACTGTGAAGTAATGTGACCACAACCCTATGTGTATTTACAGAAGGCTGAGGGAGAATATGTGACAAACAGCAGTATTCCACTTCAGCACACTCAGGAAATGGCGACCGCTGAGTTGCTTCATCTTCTATGGAAGTTGTGTTATGGCATGGCACGCAAGTCAATATGAGCACCAAAGGTCAGCAGGAACTGAAAATGACACATGATTTTGGTCATATAAGTGATAAATGTGCATAAACATCCATTGACAAATCTGATCTCTCACATCACTCACAATATGTGGACAACACATAGACAATTGTGATAGTACATGGATAACAAACAATCATTGAAATATAAGGGCATTAACCATGTACCAATACTGACACTCCTCTCCTACATGTAAAAAACATAATTTTTGTTGCTAGAAAACTACTTACAACCCCCAAACATATACTTTTTAAACAGAGGTCCTAGAGAATAAAATGATGGGTGCTGAATATTTTTATATCACACAATATTTGCGCAGCAGTTTTTCAAATGCAATTTTTTTGGATAAAATTCACTTTAATTCCTTTGAATGCAAAACACACAATATAATACCCGGTACAATATAAAAGATGATGTTACATCGAGTAAATAGATATCAAACATGTCACGCTTTAAAATTGAATCTGCCTGTGGAATGGCGCCAAACTATGATACCTAAAAATCTCCAAGCTTTAAAAGTCTTTACAGGTTACCAGTTTAAGGGTACACAGGAGGTTTGCCACTATGTCATATGGGATACCCCAGTAAAGGTGACAGCAGTGGGAAAGGGTGAGACCCCCTTGCACCACCTGTAAAATGAATCCAGTGGCTCTTTAGCTGATATGATTACTTTTATTTTGTAGGCAATTGCCAGCAGAAGAAAATTATATCTCAATCATTGCTGCAGTGATGACCGAGATATCACCCTTTCCATTCAAGGTTGTTTATATACGTACGGCGGGTGGGAAGTAGTTAAATGAATGGGTATTTAATTATATGGGCAACAAACAAGCAGTTGTAACACTACAAGGGCAACAAACAGACAGCAACAATTAAAGTGTATCTCAATCTAAGACCAAAACATTATATTACTACCAGTCCGTAGATGTACTGTATCAATGGGGGGGGGGGGGGGGGGTGTCACCTTAGAAAAGGAAGTGTATTTAAAATGACAGAACACCCCCACCCCATCTCTTACATTATCTCCATAACAATAGGGGCAATTTTTTTCCCCAAAGTGTGTTGATACCATGCAAATAAGACTATAAAGTGCACAGGGTATTTTTCTAATTGCACTTATCAAACACATATAACAGTACACTTTTAATGGTATATTTAAAAGATTCCCAACTCCCACTCCTGCTGGCAGTAGAAGACCAAAGTAAAATGGCAAACTGCAGCTGAGGTCTCTCCATCAAGCTCATGTGGCAGGTTGACAGCATTAGATGTCTGAGTGGTCAAGTGCTGCCACATTGGCCACAGTCCTGCCACATTGGAAGTAAGGAAGTGAGTTCAGGATTCCAATAATTGGACATCCGTGTATTTGTCTTTATTCCTACTGGCCAAGAGACACAGGGGGAGCTAAGAGAAGGTAAGTATGAGCAGTTGGGTGACTGATATTTCACTAAAGATCACTTCAGTATACAGCTCTGCATGCTGGTAAGAAATCATCTTGCATTCATTAGTTAAACAAACTTCCTGGTTGAGTGAGGCACTGATGATGTACACAGATGCATCTTGCATGTCTAACACTACCAGTGTCTTTCCCCTCAGATGATGTCCACTGTCACATGTTCCAGGAAGCAGATTTGGAGTTTCAGGAAGTAAAGGCAGATGGATTCATCTGCCCTTAGGCACTGTTCACACTTAACAATTTGGAAACGCGGGCAGAATTAGTCCGATTCTGCCCATGATTCCAAATTGCACTAATATTGTGGCAAAGTTTGGGTGCCATTATTTTTCAAGGGCGCCCCAAACACAGCATGATTTTGCCGTGATTGTCATGTGACAAAATGTGTGAAAATTGCAGGAAAGTAAAGACGCATCTGGATCAGGGCCAAACCTTGAACCCCAAGCTTGTCTGCTGTGACAAACATGCATAGGGCGGCCCATCCAAGTGAATTGGCTGCTCTATGTGACGTGCGTGATAATCACGATAACAAAAAAAAATCGAGAGCAGGAACGGGCATTCCGGTGACGATTAATGTGAACGGGGCTTTAGTGAAAATAGGTGCGATGAAAAGAATAGGGAGAAAAAAATAAGGTATGCAAAGAATACTTAATCTGAAATTACCAGTAGCTCCCTGCCTCAGTTAGGCTAAGTTTAGTTTGGTTCTACCGTGTTTGGTGGAGTAGTGGTCTGTTTTTTTGGTCTGGTCAGGTGTCCCTAAGTTTGGTGGTTGATTACTCTTGCATGCTCCTGGAAGAAGCATCCAGAAACTACAGTAGGAGTGTCAACCAATGAGTTATACATATTTATTTGACTTCAGCTAATCCCTGGGAAGGGGCACCCAGAAGCTGGCTGGGGAGATGGTAAATGTTTGGGAGGCTTGTTCAGAGCATTCTTCTCCTCTTGGGGCTGTGCCCCCTGGGAGGCAGCCAGTGTGTGCTCTAAGAATTCTTGTTGGGCCTAAGCATGTGTATGTGGCTGAGGGCCTAAAGGAGATATGAGTAAAGGGCATTTGCTGGAGGGCATCACCTGTGGAGGCTATTCTGGAGAAGGATCCTTCTCTCCCTCACTGAAGAGTGTCTCATAGAAACTGGAATAGGTGACTGACAGTTGTCCTTTGACATTGTAAGACCTTGAAGTAGGATCTCAGGCATATAGTTCCAGATTAGATGGCCATTCCTTTCTACACCCTGCCCCCATCCATCACAAGAAAAAAGGCTGCTGCTAAAGGACTCTAAATCTACAAAAAGACATCCCCTAGATTGTGCCTGTATCCTTGGAACTGTGTCTGGGGCTGGCAGCCTCTGTACTATAATGGGAGAACTTGTCTATTTCCAGTGGCCCCTTTGGGGGAGAGCACTTCATATCTGTAGGTATATTTTTCAAAAGATGTCTTTGTTATGATTTTTATGATAAGAGTGAGGTTCCACTTCAAAGTTAGGAAAATATAACTAAAAACAAACCCTTTTTTAAGCCTAAGCCCTTGTACACACGGCCGGAGATTCCGACGGAATGTGTCCGATCAGACCGTATTGTCGGGTAATCCGACTGTATGTGGTCTCCATCAGACTGTTTCCGTCGGAGTATCCGATGGACCAAGTTTTCCAACTTCTCTATGAAATTTTCCGACAACATGCTCCGATCATGTGTAGTCTACTCCGACTGACAAAGTGCCACGCATGCTCAGAACAAATTCCTAGACCAAAGCTACTGGCTACTAGCCTGAACGTAGTCCCGTCGTAACGAAATAATGTCATCACGTTATGTACAATCGGATTTTCCGACAACTTTGTCCGACCGTGTGTATGCAACAGTTTCGGACAAAATCCGTCGGACAAAATCCAACGGATTTGGTTGTCAGAATGTCCGACCGTGTGTACAAGGGCTTAGAGGTAAAGAAATTCACTTTAATACTAATGACACCCAGAATAAAAGTGATGGTAAATTCAAAATGTGTTGACACCAGAACAGAAATATAAAATAGAGGGGAATCTTCCAACTGGGCTTGTTCCCTTGATATGCTTCAAGAACTGTTTTTTTATGTATTAGTAATTGGAACACGCTCCTTAGTGCTATGAACTGCATTATTCACAGGGCAGCATGCTGGAACTTATAGCTTTACATTATTAGGAACAAAAAGGACAATTGCAAAATTATACAATTCCAGGCTCAAAAAAGAAAAATATCAGTTTCTATGTATTTTAAACTGTAACCTGATGAGCAAGTGCAGATATTGGGGCACCCTGCTTTTCACTACTAGTACTAGCCATACTAACCCCACTGTTGGGGGACCTGGCTGCAATAAGGATATCCACATTGTTTAAAGGGACCCTGTTACTAACTTTAAGGCCTCGTGCACACTGGAAATTATAAAAACGCCAGCAGCATTAGCTGTAGAATGTTGTAGCTGTAGAATGAGTTTTGCAGCATTTTTGCAGTAGTGTTTTTTAGCTTTTCTTTTTTTTTTCTTTTAGCAAAACTATACTTCCACAAAAGCTTATGGCTCAGAAACACAGATTAACCAATTTTTTTTGCCCATTTTTAAGCTTTTTTCAGTTTTTCACAGCTGACAAACTCCTCTCAGAACTCACCAGTTCTAAAAAAATTTCCAGCCAGAAAATGCCTAAGGCCTCATGCACACTGGACATTTTTACTGCTGCTGTTTTTGCTGCTGTTTTTGGCTTCAGAAGTTTTTTTTCTGCAGTCAATAAACTCCCCAGCATGTTATTCTATGTGTCCATGCACACATAGGCTGTTATCGGCGGTTTTGAGAGCAGTTCTAACTCTGAAAAAAGCTGAAAGCAGCTTAAAAACGCAAAATATTTTTGAGCCATAATCTTTTATGGGAGTATAGTTTTGCTAACAAAAGCTGAAAAACGCTACAGCTAAAAAACAGCCAAAAAGGCTGAAAAACTCATTCAAGAGCTACAGCTTTCTACAGCTAATGTTACTGGCTTTCTTATAATGTCCAGTGTGCATAAGGCCTAAAACCCACTAGTTCTTCCAGCCAGAAAGCGTCCCTGCCATAAAAAAGCTGATAAGAGCCCATGTGTACATGGACACATAGGATAACATGCTGGGGAGTTTACTTGCTGCAGAAAAAAAGGCCTTAAGCCAAAAAACAGCAGCTGTAAAAATGTCCAGCATGCATGAGGCCTTAAAAAGACAGAACAAAACAAGTATTTAAAATGCTTATAGTCAGCGTTTTTCCGTTTAATTTCCCTTTTTTTTATTAATTTCCAATGTGCCTTTGAGCCTTCTGGAAAAATTGACAACTCCAGGTAGTTCCTTAGCACTGCCCCCTCCCTCCTTGCAAATCATAGCCCCTTTTCTGGAAGTGTCTGCTTACAATTTCTGCTGGCCCAGCTCCTTTGCCCATCCCTGTACCTTCCTTCATAACCTTTTTTTTTGCAGTTGCTGGGGAGAGAAGCAAAGGGGTATACGATACAGAGTGTCACTTGAGTGGCAGCTCTATGATATGCTGGGGCTGCTGACATCACATCCAAGATGAAGATGCCCAGCAGCAGTCTTGGGACTTTTGTATGTCCACACAAGAAATGCTTTTACAGTTAAATAACATGCATAAAATACATTAAACGTAATGGGATCATTTTTGCTGAAATGAATGGTGTGGGGACAGGGTCTCTTTAAGGACTGTGGCATGGGTCCATTGGAACTAAAACATTCCGGAGAGTGATGCCATTATAGCAAGCGGTGCCACTGTAAGCTCAACTGAGGCAGCTATATATGGTATAGTAATATGAGAACATAGACAAAATGGGCAGCTGTGCTCACAGACACAATATGCTGTAGATGGGATGTTAGTTACAAATTGACATAAACTGTGGAAGGATAATGGCATGAAATAACTGCATGCACATATGCAGAGTAACAATAAGTACAACAGCAGCTTGCTGGTGTAAAACAAACTTACAGTTACACGTAACCAGTTTCCTAAAATGTCTGTAAAATCAAACCTTTCTCAAACACCTAAAGTAGCCTCCAGTGTGAAGGAGTAGTACCCTTATTGGGTTTTTATTGCGGTCTGCATTCCTTTGGGCACACATTGCAAGATTCGGATTTCTCAGCTCATTTCCAAACTCTAAGACCTGGTTCACACGACCTCCAGCTTGCAATGGTTAATCTAGGGGGGTGGGTCAGGCCCTTTTCACTTTGGAAGTCACAGGGGACTTATAATATTTCATACATGCAAGCACAAATGCCCATTAAAGGAAACAAGTTGTAGGCAAAATATGCAGGGTGCCAATCCTGATGTTCACGCAGGCTCTCTAGTTTCAGTATTTTCAGTCTCAAACATGGAATGAACATGCAGCAAGTATCAGAGCTGATCTGCATACTTGGTTCAGGTCAGTGACTCTGATTTACTATAGTCAAAAGGTTAGCATGAGCATCTAACAACTAGCTAGTGCTGTGTACTGTAAGCCATGTTGTAAATAAATGTTATTAAAAATTACCTTTACATTTCAATTTGCACATATGGCAATTTTCTAAAATTCTAAATGTAAATGTTGCTTCCTTGGATTATGGAAACCTGGAGGGTTTGTACAAGTTGGCCCCAGAAATGTAATTTACCTGCTTGTGTGAAAATCAAGAAGTCTGCACTGAGTTGAAATTTTTGATATGACACTGTAGAAGGTTTTAAAAACTAAAGCCTCGTGCACAAAGGGCATTTCTTTTCCTCCCCTGGACGCCTTTGCTCTGGGGAAGGAAAAAGCAATAAAAACACATCTATATGTAAATTTATTTAGGCACGTCAAGTGCTTAGGCAAATTTCATTGGCTAGATTCAGTCTGGCCTATAGAATGAATGAATACTCAAGCACGAAAGGCGCCTAGTGCTTAAGCGCATGCAAATGCATCACATTTTTTTTTTCACGCTGAAAACCTCCTCTCCTGAATGTGCTGGCCCTGGGTTTTCTGCTTCTAAACACCTGTTAATGCCTATAAGTGCGTGTACACATATGCTAACATAGAGGGACATTAAGCCCTAGTTGGCATTAATACGATTTGGCATGCAATTTGACATGAGAATTGCCGACAATGGCAGCGTCCAAATCGGTGATGACGCTGCACTTGAGGTGCGGAACCGATTCCCAAAAGCTGTTTCTGCACTCATTTTGGTCATTTCGGGAGTGCGATTTTCATTGACATCTGTGTAGAAACCCGCACAGATGTCTCTGCAATCGCCACCCAAAGTCGGGACTGACATGCGGGAATGAAGCTGAACTCGCACGATTTCATTACCACAATTATTGTGAACCAGGGCTTAGAGACAGTAAAATAAAACTAAAATCTCCTTTAAAGCGTGGTTTTTAATGCCTAGTAGGCATGGATCCTTAGTGATGCCCTTTATTTGCTAACTTGATTACTAAAAAAAGATAAGCCAGATCCCCATATGTAAACACAGATTTACAAGGAGAGGCAATGAAGTATACACATTTAAAAAATACAACTCTTTTGTCTGCACACAGTTTAGTAGTAAAGGCTATCTGTGATAAAAGATCTGAGTTTAACAATATGACTATCAAAATAATGCAGCTTTTGTGCAGCTTTTCTCATTACAACATGGACTTTACATAAGGTGGTTATCATAAACACAGTCCCTTTTATTTAGAACAGTTTCAGAGAGGGCATGAGCAATCAAATAGAAGTGTCGGGGATAGTTTTCTTTTTCAATCCCAGCAACATTTTCCTCTGTTTGTCTCCCAGATCTCATCTGATTGACTTTCTTTGTTTTTTTCCTGCTTTTGAGAACTAGCAAAGGTTGGCCTGGTGACGTACCTGCCCCCTATCACCTTCATACCTCACTGTAGAGCATTTAATATGAAAAGATGTGCTCTAAATGTACCTTATGTTATCCGAATACTGTTCTTATTTATTCTTCCTGCATAAAGAAATGGCATTACAGGATGTTGATTTCTTGCAACCCACCTTCTTTGGCTGTCCAAAAAAAATAAATAAATAAAAAAAGTGCGCTTGAACTGCAGTTAAAATATATATATATATTTTTCTATTGCATATAAACTTTAAAGGACCTCCTTTTTTAGTCACTTTCAGTTCCAGTTTGATCACCTTTCTTTTCCCCAAAAGTCTGATGGACGGACCTAGAAATAAAACATGTTTCAAATCTGTCCGACGGACTCGGCTTTCTAGCGTGCAAACCATTTGTCTGTGTGCTAGACCGACGGACCAAATACGACGCAAGGGCAGCTATTGGCTACTGGCTATTGAACTTCCTTGTTTAGTTCCATTTATGTCATCATGTTCAAAACGAACAGACTTTCGAACGGACATAGTCCGGTCGTGTGTGGCCAAGTCCATTAGTTCAGAAAGTCCATTGGACCTCTGCCGAAAGTCCGTTGGGAAGACCCACGGACCTAGTCCGTCGAAAAGTCCAGTCGTGTGTACGCGGCATAAGAGAGATTAGTGGAATCAATCTGTGTGTACCAGTTAAACAAGTTTTGAATGTCTTCTGCCTAAAGCCTTGGAACATAAAATATACAAGGTGTGACATCCCAATAATGGAAGTATCAGAACAATAAAAAAAATAATTTTGTTGAACATCCCCTTTACTTAACCTCAGTATTTTATGATTTGTTTTCACAGAAAGAGGATGACTTACAGCAAAAACGTAAATGAAAAATTAAACCGACATTACACACATAACAATTAAATACAGCAAATGAAAAAAAATTATATACAAAGAACACTTAATAAAATAAACTACACTAAGAAAATGGAGTGTTTTTTTTTTTTTAAGTTCCTTAAGCAACTCAATGAGCGAGATTGAGAGTTTCCGCTTCAGTGAATTTAGTAATTATGCTGCAAAATCCATTTTGCCAAAATCACTTTTTCCATTCCTACCATTCATTGATCAATCTATAAACCTCCTTAGACACTCAAGAACCAAGGTCATCGTATAATCCCATATCATGCTACCTTCTTCCAGTTTAAACATTCTAAAATAAAACTGTTAGTTTTTAACTTGATAACATTTCATGTGGCAGAAAACGTTGAAATTGATTTTCAGGCTGGCAAAGACCAGTAGCAATAGTCAACACCTCCCGCACATTTCATTTTATTGCAATCAGTTTCAGATGTAGCACCCTGATGTTTAGGCAAGATTGCTAATAAATTTACCTGCCAGGTATAGTCTCCTTGGCCAATTGATAGGGGATCAATTGATTCCCCTCTCATTCTGGATTTGCTGCACTTTTCTCTTTTGTCACTAGATGGCCGGGTATCTGGTGACATTATATAAGACAAGGGCATTGCAAGGACAGATTAGGAATAGATGGGGTATCTCAGCCAAGGGGCAGGGATCTTCTTTGGTCCCTTGGCCCGCTGGGCGAGCCTATTTGAGTGAGGTCAGGTGATCAGGGTTCTGTGCCACCTGGACTGGTGGACGTGTGGTGTGCTGCCCTGGGCTGCTAGGATGTCTGAGGGCCTATCCAGAAGCAAGAGAGCAATGTAGGGTTGGGATTGTGGTGCCAAGCCAGAGACCCAGCCAGCGGTGGTGACGCTTGCAGAGCAGCCTTGTGTACAAAGCCAGGGAACATGTGGGCCAGTAGAGTGATGCTTGAGGAGTATCTTGGATGCTAAGCTGGGAACCCAGCAGGGAAGTGGGGGTGACGTTTGGGGAAGATACAAAGAGAGAAGGTTGGAAGAGCTCAGGAGATCCAGGGGCAGTGGATCAGCAAGTCTAGTGAGAGAGACTGGGAGCTCAGTTGAATGAAGATCTACAATAGGAGATTGTAGAGAAAGTGAAAGAGTTCATTGTAAATTTTGTTAAAACTCTTCAAGATTGTTGTCATAGGAGACAGCGTGTCTACACATGCAGATGTGGTTTCTGGCTGGTTTCCTTTCCCTGGATGGCTGTTACCTATAGAAGTCTTGGAGTCTGTGAATTAACATTGCAACTACTAAAGGATGTCCTGGCTCTAAACCCTCTCTCCCACAGTTCTGTTTAAGAGACAATAAATCTCTTTGTATTCAAGAAATGTCTGGTACCCATGAATCTACCTTGCATTACACCCACCATGCCTTGTAACCCACTCTACATAGAAGAATGTCAGCTGACCCTAACTCTGGAGGTTCTCATTAGACCAAAGGAGACCCGGGACCTTGCTACACAAGGACTATTGTTTCTCTAAGTTACTACACTAGGTACATCATTATATTTTGATGAGAAGTTGTGCCCCTTGCTCCAGCCCCTTGCTGTGCCCCGCTATCAGTCCATTTAAAGTGGGGAGGGTTGAAGGTAGACTTTCTCTGCAGAATTGGAGATATATTATAGAATGCCCATAGCTTCCTGGAAAGCTACCACAGTTATCTGACAAGACTTGTGTATAAATTTAACTGCCTATCGCTCTAGATCTAATATCACTTTGACAGGGGGTTTTCACTGAAGGTGAAATCTCTTTATTCATTTTCTTTTTTTACCTCATGATCAGTTTGAAGGCTAACTCTGCCATTTGCAAATAAATAAATAAATGCACCCATATTGGCTAAACAAACAAATATGTTTTTTTTTTTACTTTCTTTGCATAGTAGCCTGCAAAGCATTGCAACCATAATCATGGGGGGGGGGAGGGTCTAGTGGAGTCGGTGCCTGAGCATGTTGTGTGATGTCATGGTGCAAGAGAGCTAAGCGGAAATGAGTGGAGTGGCCGGAGCCTCATGTGCGAGTCCACGGGATGGGAGAAAGGCAAGCCGGGAGCGGGACTGTCAGTGCTGTTTGGACTGGAGTGCATTGAAGACACCACATGGCATGGAGAGAGACGGTCAGTGTGACTCAGAAGGGTAGATGTCATGTCGGTGAGGTGTCATCATCAATTATCTGTGGTGCTGCACACTGCTTGCAGTGTCAATTTCATGTGTGTGTACATGCCCATTCTAATTTATTTCTTGCCCTCCTGTCCCTGGGCTACTTACTATATGGAAAATTAAATAAGAAATATGTTTTTTTGACCTAATATCTACCTTAAATCACAGTGCTAATTGCATATCGTACTTGTTTGTAGCCTAAATACTGAAATTTACACTTAAAACGAATTATGTAACTTTTGGAAATGCCAGTAAAAACTCGACTATGTATGCCAGTAAATTTTGGGCATCGTGTCAGTAAATTTCCATCTGGTAGGTTGGCAAGGGGGTGGTTTGGGGGCTATAGACTGTGACCATGTTTCATATTACACCCTTAATATGGATAAAACATGAAACATGCTCCGAACGGAGGACATGAACTTTAAATTTGTTTGTGAAATGTTTATAGGAAACCTGGGCTAACGAAATATGCAGGCTAGCATTACTGGAATCTTTTAAAAATGCTAGTAGCCTGGCTGCCATACTATTCCAAAGTTTTTTTCTACTTTTAGTCGCTTTGAGTCACTGTCCTGGAGCAAGGGTATATATCAGGGCTTTTCTCTGACTTCACTTGTGATAGGTCAGTGACTGGAATGAAGGCCACACAGAAATGCTTCATGCTGGGATTGTCATGCCTTTCAGAGACTGTTCAAGTTAAGTAGACCCAAAAAACAATAAGATTTCTTCATTATAAGACTGGTAAAAACATAAAATGTGGACTAACAAATTATTTCATTATATATATATATATATATATATATATATATATATATATATATATATATATATATATATATATATATATTTATGGTCAAAGCCCTATGGCCGATACGGATATGAACAAGTAGCCTCTACCATAAGATTAACCACATGAAATGGACCTGAAGTGTGCCCTGGTCTGATGGTCGGTATACCAAAATAAGGGGGCATACCCTAGATTAGAAATTAATATATGTGAAGAGAAATGAATTTGAGAAATGCCCTGAAAAGGGGAAGGGAGGGTGGGTGCCGCGCACCGGAAACCGACAAAGACCACAGGCGAGCGGGCTGGTTAAATACCCTCCGGGCTCCTCCCATAAATTCAGGCCACCACACTGGCCTTCTTACTTATGGTCAAAGCCCTATGGCCGATACGGATATGAACAAGTAGCCTCTACCATAAGATTAACCACATGAAATGGACCTGAAGTGTGCCCTGGTCTGATGGTCGGTATACCAAAATAAGGGGGCAAAACATTCAGGTAGGGGTGCAGTTTTATTAGTTTTAGCTTAATTAGTTGAGCGAGTTTGGTGAACGCTTGTGCCATTTCCACCCGAGGATTGGGAATGTACCGGGCGAGGTAGGCAGGGTCCCAACTGCTTAGTCTTTCAATGACGTGACTTGGGACCCACGCCAACATGCTGCCAAGGGTGCTCAAATACTAAAGAGTGTCCACGGTATGGACCGGGGACGAGGTGTAGGCTGTGTAGAAGAACCCCATGTGTTTGGGAAACTGGCAGGTACACAAGTGTTGGCACGAAAGCAATAGGGAACTAGAGTCTACGCGTTCCGGTAGGAGTGACAGTAGGTAGTCAAGTACGGTTACTTGATACCAAGCCCTGCTTCTCTATAGAAATGGACGTCCATCCTGGAGTCAGATTTCTGGGTTTTAGACACTGCAAGGAGGAGGATGAAATGAAGTTGGTAGCGAGCCAAGTAACGACTATGCAGAACTTGGCCTGCGGGATTGCTGAAGGCCTGGAATGAACATACAATGGACATTAAACTGGTGCCACCGGGCTAACTGCAGCGGTCTGCGCAGGAAGGACACAACCGAGAGCGGTCCAGACCTGGCTTCAATAACAAGATGAGCCTCGGCCCAGTTGTCGGTGGTGAAAGCCACAGCCTGTCCTGTCCTGACATGACCCCAGATACGAGAGGCTGTCATGACCGGGTATAGCCTGAAGAGGGAGGAAGTCCAGGTAAACCGGGGTTTAGGAGTATCCCTGATGCCATGGTCCTGTAAACCAGTGGTGGCCAAAAATTTCCGCGAAGCCTGTGTAGGCTGTGGCATCTGTCACTACCAGGGGCGACAGGGGCATCGTAGACGGTCTAAACACCGATACATCAATCCATGCAGTAAGGAACCTTCCGACATTGACAGGTCTGCTATTGCCACGGCATCCAAATTAAGGATCTAAGAAGGGTCCTGTGTCCGTGAGAGGAGGACTAGGAGGCGTGACATAAAGATCGATCCTGGGGAATGGCCCGTATTGCAGATTTGAACATTCGTCAGGTAGTGTCTGTGTAGAACCTGGCTGCCAGTGCTACCAACAATAAATTGGCTAGGCCATGGAAAACCACAAAGGGCCAGGTAGATGGCCGCTTGGATGACTAGACTGGAGAATATGCGAGGATTTCATGTCCCTAAAGATGGCAGTTGTGATGGGCGAGCGTTTTCCGTTGGCTATGGGTGATGCCTCTGGATGCCTCGAAGTGGGGATCTTGCTGTATAAGCCATAAAGACAGGTGGCTCTCCGGGCCCTGTAAGGATGAGAAATGCTGAGCGCTGGCTAGGTATAGCCTGAGCGTGTTACAGGAAGAAGCCAGTTGCGTGTGTCAACACGATCCAGGTGCTGGATGGAAGTTGAACTCAACTATCCTAAGGGAGAGACCGACAGACAGGAAACGGTGAGTGGCTTGTAAGAAAAGCCACAGGAGACAAGTGGCCAACTAAGTGCTGCTGAAAACGACGTGTAGCCAGTTTGTGTGCCACTGAGAATGTGTGCTTGCAAAAGAATGATTGCAAGACGTTATGCTAAGTCGCGAGCCTTGGCACGATTGCAAAAGTAGTGTTTAAACGTGTGCTTGCGACAATTGCGTGGGAGTTTGTCACTGGAAATGTGTTCATAGTGACTGTGAGAAATTCGTGTTATCGCATGTGCTTTGCGAAGACTGCAGGAGTTGTGCTTGAACATGTGTTTGGGTGCGTGCTTGCAACGATTGCAAGATGTTATGCCAAGATGCGTGCTTGCAACGATTGCAAGATGTTATGCTAGGATGCGTGCCTGCAACGATTGCAAGGAGTTACACCAGGATGCGTGCTTGCCATGATTGCAAGATGTTATGCTAGGATGCGTGTGTGCAATGATTGCAAGAAGTTATGCCAGGATGCGTGCCTGCAACGATTTCAAGGAGTTATACCAGGATGCGTGCCTGCAACGATTGCAAGAAGTTATGGTAAGATACATGGGTAGCCAGGTCGGAAAAGACAGAAGTCCATCCAGTCCTAACCACAAATCAAACAAATAAATATCGCACAACCCGACACACCCAATTCTACACCCACAGCTGATCCAGAGGAAGGCAAAAAACCCCAGCAGAGCATGGCCCAATTTGCTACAGCAGGGAAAAAATTCCTTCCTGATCCCCCGAGAGGCAATCGGATTTTCCCTGGATCAACTTTACCTATAAAATAAGTACCCCGTTACAATGTACATTTAGGAAGGTATCCAGGTTTTTCCCAAAGCAATCTATTGAGCCAGCCGGAACTGCCTGCTAGCAATGATTGCAACAAGTTTGTGCCTGGACATCTGCTCGCAATGATTGCAAGAGGTCTTATGCTCGAATGCGTGCTAGCAATGATTTGCCAGAGGTCTATGCCTGAATGTGTGCTTGCAATGATTGCAAGAAGTCTATGTTTGGATGCGTGCCTGCAACGATTGCAAGAAATCTACGCTTGGATGCATGCTTGCAATGACTGCAAGAAGTCTACGCATGGATGCGTGTTTGCAATGATTGCAAGAAGTCTATTCTTGTATGCGTGCTTGCAACGACTGCCAGATTTCCATGCTTGAATGCGTGCTCGCAACGATTGCACGAAGATTATGCTTGATGCATGCTTGCAATGATTTGCAAGAAGTCTATGCTTGGATTCGTGCTTGCAACGATTGCAAAAAGTCTACGCTTGAATGCGAACTTGCAACGACTGTACGACGTCCATGCTTGAATGCGTGCTCGCAACGGTTGCAAGAAGTCTACACTTGAATGCGAGCTTGCAACGCTTGCGAGAAGTCCAGGCTTGTATGCGTACTCGCACCAACCGCAAGACGTCCATGCTTGACTGCGTACTAGCAACGATTGCAAGAGGTCTATGCTAGGATGCGTGCTTGCAACGATTGCTAGAAGTCTACGCTTGGATGCGTGTTTGCAACGATCGCAAGAAGTCTACGCTTGTGTGCGTCCATGCTTGGATGCGTGTATGCAAAGATTGCAAGAAGTCTATGCTTGAATGCGTGCTTGCAACGATTGCCAGAAGTCTGTGCCTGGGGATGTGTTTGCATGTCAGATGCGACCGACTCGAAACGGGGCACTGTATACTACGGTCCATTTAATGAAAACCTGTTATGACAGAGGCATAAGCCGGTCATGCCGTGACTGTGACTGATGATGAACCGGACTCTGGAGCATGCACTGAAATGAGGCTAAAGCACTGGGGCACACCGTAACGAATCGGTGCATGTATGCAACTGGATTCGAAACGGAGCGCGGTACGTGGCGGTGAAATTTATTTGATTGCCATGACAGAGGCATGAGTCGGTCGTGCCGCTGTTGCGACTATCCGTTAATCGTGCATGCTGTAAAGCAAGTACTGGAATGTGGCTGAAATACCTGGGGTGCCGGGACGAATCGGTGCGTCGTAGATGCGACTGGATTCGTATCGGACGTCCTACGTGACAGTGAAATTGATTTCCCATGACAGAGTCATGAATCAGAGAACCGAAACCTGCAACCAACAATGAATCCTGACTCTGGAGCATGTACTGAAATGAGGCCGTAACCAACTGGGGCACACCGAAACGAATCGGTGCATCACAGATGCGACTAGATTCGAATCGGAGCGCGGTAAGTGACAGTGAAATGAGTGACAAAAGTATGCCATGACAGAGGCCCGAATCGGTCGTGCCGCGATTGCGACTGACAACGAAAGGGACTCCGGAGCATGTACAGAAATGAGGCCGAAAATACCTGGGGCACGCCGGGACGAATTGGTGCATCGTAGACGCGACTGGATTCGTATCGGAACGTGATATGTGACAGTGAAATGATCCCATGACAGAGACCCGATCGCTTAGCAACGAGCGGGCTCTGGAGCATGTACCGAAATGAGGCCAACACAACTGGGACACGTCGATCGAACCTGTGCGTTTTCCTGAGAAATGCGACTGGTTTCGACTCGAACGTACTAGGTGACAGTGAAATGATTCCCATGACAGAGACCCGATCGATTAGCCACGAGCGAGCTCTGGAGCATGTACCGAAATGAGGCCAACGTAACTGGGACACGTCGATCGAACCTGTGCGTTTTCTTGAGAAATGTGACTGGTTTCGACTCGAACGTACTAGGTGACAGTGAAATGATTCCCATGACAGAGACCCGATCGATTAGCCACGAACGAGCTCTGGAGCATGTACCGAAATGAGGCCAACGTAACTGGGACACGTCGATCGAACCTGTGCGTTCGAGAACTGCGACTGGTTTCGATTCGAACGTACTAGGTGACAGTGAAATGAATTCCCATGACAGAGACCCGATCGATTAGCCACGAACGAGCTCTGGAGCATGTACTGAAATGTGGCCAAGCAGTTAGGGGCACACCGGAATGAATCTGCGCATTTAGCGGATGCGGCTGGATTCGAATCGGAGCGCCGTGCGTAACAAAATGAGTGAAATGATGAAATGACCTACGTGAGCCAGCCATGGCAGAGGTAGGAGTCGTTGTGCCGTGAGACGCGACTGGCAACGATTTTGACTGTGGAACACGGTAACGAGACTATAACAAGTACTAAAACAGTGCAATTTTTCCTACCAGCAATATCTACCGAAATGACGCCCGTGAAATGAAGGGCGCTGCGAAATTGGAGCGTATTGAGTGATAACAACCGGTATCACAACGAACGATTCGATATTTCAGGTTTTAACGACACTAAAAATAGTACAGGAAGGTCAATCGAGACCCTTACCTGCGGCAGTCGAGCTGGCGACATTGTACAGAGCCGGCGACGTTGTACAAACGAACGGGAAAGAAAACCACGAGAGAGACGTTTTGTCCGAATGGAAACGAAACACGAGCCGTCGGCCTAGTGACGTAGTGCCGCGCACCGGAAACCGACAAAGACCACAGGCGAGCGGGCTGGTTAAATACCCTCCGGGCTCCTCCCATAAATTCAGGCCACCACACTGGCCTTCTTACATATATAAAAAATCACATTTTGTAAAAGTGTTATAAACAGAATGCGAAACACTTTGCAAACTGGTGGCTTCTGTGTGCCTGTGGTGGCTAGGGACTCTCAATTCAAAAGGTGTGCTGGGTGACCATCAGCTGCCAGTTATAGAGTTCATCAGAAATCAATTTTGCAAATTGAGCCTTTTAGAATGGACTTTTCTTACAAACTGGAGTCTTTAGCTATCTGTTAGTCAGTACTAAATTTAGCAGAAATCATTGCCTGTCAACATTTCCTCTGTATAGCTAATATACTTTCTACTGTTACTCTAGAAATGTTCCTAGTGTTCCTTGCAGAATGCTCATAGTTTAGATATTCATAGACTATGTTTTACTTGCTGCAACCATTTTTATTTAATAAGCAGAAAATAAATAGTACCAGTGCATTCAAATTTACAGAAATATGATTTTTTTTCCCTCATAGGCATTGTGTTAAATTTTGACTCAGAAAGTCAACTAACTTTTAACTAGGAGTCTGGGTTGATATTTGGGGGAAAAGGCCCCCCACACAACAAGGGCCTACAGTAAGTAAAGGTTGCAGTAACACCATCACAGTGGCCAGCTGAAAAGGTTTCTACTGCAGTTCACAGGATCTAGCTACAGTATCTCACAAAAGTCAGTACACCCCTCACATTTTTGTAAATATTTTATTATATCTTTTCATGTGACAACACAGAAGAAATTACACTTTGCTACAATGTATTGAGTGTGCAGCTTGTATAACAGTGTAAATTTGCTGTCCCCTCAAAATAACTCAACACACAGCCATTAATGTCTAAACCTCTGGCAACAAAAGTGAGTTGGGGGTAGTGGATGAGCACTGTGGCCTTTATTTGTATTCCAACATAGAGTTGGTCTTAAAATGATATTAAAGATTTGTTGTTTTGTTTTATTTAAATAACAAACACATTATACTTACCCGCTCTGTGATTTTGCATAGAGCAGCACAATCCTCCTCTTCTCAGGTCCCCTGCCGAAACTCCAGGCCCCTCTCTTCTGACTAATGTCCATTCACACACGGAGCATAGCTCGGCCATGCCTTTTTCAACCATTGGCTTACTGGCTGTGATTGACCATAGCAGGAGCCAATGGCTACCACTGCTGTCTCAGTCAATGAGGGGGAAGATACCTAGGAGGCTCTCATGCACTAGGTCAAGATGAAGCTCAGGTAAGTATTAGGGGGGCAGATGTAAACAGAAGTTTTTTTTAAAAACCATGAGCCTGCGATCTACGAAGTGGAGGTAATTATTTTTCAATAGTTTTTATTAGTATTTTTATAGTAAGTGAACAGTACAAGGTCCTACCAAGTGAGTTCAATACCGAATTTGGAAAGAAATAGACTATTAGGCTGGTAACAAACAAGGTTGTTGATTATATAGAATCTTATAGTCATATACAGTATCTCATAAAAGTGGGTACACCCTTCACATTTTTGTAAATATTTTATCATATCTTTTCATGTGACAACACTATTTGCTGTCCCCTAAAAAAAACTCAACAGACAGCTAATAATGTCTAAACCGCAAGCAACAAAAGTGAGTACACCCCTAAGTGAAAATTTTCAAATTGGGCCCAAAGTGTCAATATTTTGTGTGGCCACCATTATTTTCCAGCACTGCCTTAACCCTCTTGGGCATGGAGTTCACCAGAGCTTAACAGGTTGCCACTGGAGTCCTCTCCCACTCCTCCATGATAACATCACGGAGCTGGTGGATGTTAGAGAACTTGCGCTGCTCCACCTTCCATTTGAGCATACCCCACAGTTGCTCAATAGGGTATAGGTCTGGAGACATGCTTGGCCAGTCCATCACCTTTACCCACAGCTTCTTTAGCAAGGTCGTATTGGAGGTGTTTGGGGCTGATATCATGTTGGAATACTGCCCTGTGGCACAATCTCTGAAGGGAGGGGATCGTTCTCTGCTTCAGTATATCACAGTACATGTTGACATTCATGGTTCCCTCAATGAACTATAGCTCTTCAGTGCCGGCAGCACTCATGCAGCCCCAGACCTTGACACTCCCACCACCATGCTTCACTGTAGGCAAGACACACATGTCTTTGTACTCCTCACCTAGTTGCCGTCACACACGCTTGACCCAATCTGAACCAAATAAGTTTGTCTTGGTCTCATCAGACCACAGGACATGGTTCCAGTAATAAATGTCCTTAGTCTGCTTGTCTTCAGCAAACTGTTTGCGGGCTTTCTTGTGCCTCATCTTTAGAAGAAGCTTCCTTCTGGGACGACAGCCATGCAGAGAAATTAAGAGCAATTTGATGCAGCGTGCAGCATATGGTCTGAGAACAGACAGGCTGACTCCCCACCCCCTTCAACCTCTGCAGCAATGCTGGCAGCACCCATATGTCTATTCCCAAAGACAACCTCTGTATATGACGCTGAGTATGTCCACTCAACTTCTTTGGTCGACCATGGCAGGGCCTGTTCTGAGTGGAAACTGTCCTGTTAAACCACTGTATGGTCTTGGCCACGGTGCTGCAGCTCAGTTTCAGGGTATTGGGAATCTTCTTATAGCTTGGGCTATCTTTATATAGCGTAACAGTTCTTTTATTCAGATCCTCAGAGAGTTCTTTGCCATGAGGTGCCATGTTGAACTTCCAGGGACCAGTATGAGAGAGTAAGAGTGATAACACCAAATGTAACACTCCCGATTCACACCCGATACCTTGTAACACTAACGAATCACATGATACTGGGGAGGGAAAATGGCTAATTGGACTCAATTTTGACATTTTCACTTAACAGTATACTCACTTTTGTTTCCAGCGGTTTAGACATTAATGGCTGTGTGTTGAGTTATTTTGAGGGGACAGCAAATTTACACTGTTATACAAGCTGTACACTCATGATACAAAACATACAACATATGATACATCATACAATAAAATATTTACAAAAATGTGAGGGGTGTACTCAATTTTGTGAGATACTGTACCTGGGTTAAATAGAAGTGTTCACCGTCTAGCCCCTCTCACTCCCTTAGTTCTAGGGATAGCAACCAGGGGTGCCCCCCTTTAAGGTACATGACTCCTGGTGTCCCATCAGCACATCACAACAAACTGATCAGGAAAACTGATCTAGTATGCACATTTACTCCCATTTTTTTGACGAGGTGTCCAAGTAGACTAGCTCAGAGGTGGACAAATCCAGATAACTTATCATTTAGAATGGCAGAAAGTTTCTCATTAACCATTATCCAGGTTAATTTAGTTTTAACCATATCAAAAAGGGATAATAGGAGACATCCAAAATCTAGCTATAGCAATACCTGCATCTATGGACACAAAGGAGATTAACATCCTTACATGCCTCAAAGTCTCTAATACTGGTTGACCCAATTGAGCTTGTCGTTTTTTTTAAGGTTTGTTCCCCTCAATGAGTATATAAATTTGTACATGCTGATCCAAAATTTGCTTTTGGGCAAACCCACCAAACATTAAGTAACAAGCTTTTCTGGCCATAACCACTAAGCACATCGATGAGGCTCTGGTAATGTAGGAGGCCAATTTTATTGGGACCATATGGCATTGAAGTAATACTTTCGTTGGCCTCTATTATAGATGCATTGAACTATGGTCTGGAAGCATGACCTGCTATCATACATCAGTCATCAAGTGTATGGTATGGACATTAATACAGAGTATATTGCTGAAAAAAAGTGAGCGTTTATCACATGACCTACACAGTGCTTCAAAGGCAGGGAAGCTAGATATGTCTCCCTGACATTGTAAAGAATTTACAAAATGAGTTAGTTGTGTATTGCAGTATAACTCTGTGTCTGTCCTAGAGGTGTTGTTTTTCTCGCATACATATATCATAAATATGCAGAAATCCCTTATTGGTCCACCATTTGAATATTATAGGGGTGGAATCCAGAGTGAAAGATTAATTATTAAATAACAGAGCTAGGGGGTTGTGTACAGAGTTAAAGGGATTGTAAAGTCTTATTTTTTTCCTATAACAATAATAAACATGTGATATTTACCTGCTCTGTTGCAGTGGATTTTCACAGAGCAGCCTGGATCCTCCTCTTCTCGGGTCCCTCTTTTGTAAACCTGGTCCCTCCCTTCAGTTCAGTGCCCCCACAAAAAATAACTTGCTATGGGGGAACCCAAGCTAAGTCACAGCTCCCTGTGTCCATTCAGACACGGAGTCCCGACCCGGTCCTGCCCCCTCTCTCCCCTGGTTGGCTAGCTGACTTAGGAAGCAGAATCTCAGATGGCTCAAACACTCCTGGATATCGCTGGACAGAGAGGGACCTCAGGTAAGTGTTAGGGGGCTAAGAGGGGGCTTCTTCACACAGAGGGCCTTTTATCTTAATGCGCAGAATACATTAAGATAAAAAAAACTTCTGCCTTTGCAACCCCTTTAAAATTATGAGATGCAATAAGTCTGTCCCACACGCTCAAGGATAAGGAGAGGGTGGGGCATAGAATAGGGGGTCTAGCCTTGACTGGCATCCACATCAAATACCTAATGGGTTTTGGGGAAATAGATACAGACTCTACAGACACCTAAGGTAATACATTTTTTTGTGTATGGAAGTAAACTAGTTGGGCTAGTTGTGCCACTTGGAAGTATTTTAGAAGGTTGGGGAGTCCCAAAACCTCCTCTACGCTTATATGTGAATAGCGTTCACCAATTCACCCCAGGTCTATTATTACTCTAGATCAATTTCAATATTTTCCTTTGAAATTAGGTCATTCTTTTTTCATTTGCCATAGCTATATCTGTCCATTGTGAAAGTGAAACAAATAAGCACTACCGGAAATTGTTGCTTGTTTCACAATCTACACTAAACCTACCACAAGATTTTCATGAATCAAGCGTGGGATTTTTTTAAGAGACCATTCTGCCAGAAAAGTGTCGCAAATGCTTTATTGTGTACTTTTGCACCTACTTTAAAATACTAAAATCACAAAGCATATTCAGTAAAGTGGGTTATTAACCTGTGTTTTCTGCACCTAATATAGCTAGTTATTAAAATACTGTCAATCGGGATTGCAAAAATGATTATGATGCTCTTGAACATAGAGGTTATTTACTAAATGCAAATCCACTTTGCACTGCAACTACACTTCAAAGTGCACTTGGAATTAACCCCCCTAGCGGTAATCCCGAGTCTGGCTCGGGGTAGGAATATACTGATAGGAGCGGTAACCCCGAGCCAGACTCGGGATGGCTTCGCTCGATGCAGGGGAGGACACAGGGAGAGTTACTTACCTTGTCCCCTGGATCCAGCGATGTACGCTGCGCTGTGTGATCGCGCCGTCCTCCACTCGATTCACAGTGCCGAATGCCGCCGAGCTCCGTTCCCTGCGGCGTTACGGCGCACGGGAGCGGAGAACGGCGGCAAATTCAAAAAAGTAAAAACACACAAAACACACACAGCACTGTAATCTTACAGATTACAGTGCTGTATTAAAAAATACACACCCCCTTTGTCCCTAGTGGTCTGTGCAGTGCCCTGCATGCACTTTTATATTATAAATACTGTTTTTTACTGCCTGGAATTTGGAGATTGTCCATAGCAACCAAAAAGTGTAAATTTTTCTGTGTTTTTGGATTTGATTACATTATTGAATAATTTTTATTATTCTTTATTATATTATAAACTTTATCATACCCGGGATGTCTGCTAGACTCTGGTTTGAACAGATTTAAGAGCGTTATTCCTAAGAGTTACAGGACTACAAAATAAAAGCCAGATTTCCGTGCAAAATAATTGTACCGCTTTCAGCACCTAATTCCAGACTGAATCATACTGCCAGGGAGGTTAAAGTCGCTGTAGATCCGAGGGGGACATGCAAGGAAAATAAAAAACAGCATTTTAGCTTGCACATGATTGGATGATAAAATCAGCAGAGCTTCCACTCATTTCAGATCTACCCCTTCGATTTATAGCGACTGCACTTCCAAGTGTACTTGCAGTGCAAAGTAGATTTACCTTTCGTAAATAACGCTCATAGTACCTAATATGGCGCAGCTTTTGCAACGTTGTACAAGCTAAACTATGGTACATGAGATACTGCTTTGTTGCTCTGGTACAGAACAAATTAGATTTCTAGTAGTATAGCACTTTCTGGCCTTAATAACACTGAACTGTCTTTAATAATAAAAGAGTAATGTTTGACAAAAGAGTATTGTAATATATTTTTCCTATTTGAAAATATACACACAGTTCAGAAAAATACTCACAAAACCAGACAGAGAAACCAGATCACCTAGAGGTATATGCACAAACGTAATTGGAATATTGAACCATTTCAGTCCAGCATGTTATGTATATAATTGCAGGAACTGTGATTTAACTAGAAGATACATATGATAATTGTGTGTTGGTTCAAGACTGCATAATTATATGTAGCTTTATAAAGTTCATTTGCCTATGACCTACTTGTAGCAGCCCTGAGCAGTCATTTTGCAGTTCTAAGTAATGTTTTTTTTCCTTTTTATTCAGAGAATTCTGCTGCCTTTCATGTCTATATGAATACAGTATAATACATGAATAAAGCTTACATTAAACAAAAGCAAATAAACATGCTTAAGATGGAACTACATGGAAAGACTAAAGAAAAAAAACATATAGGTTTACTGTTTTATCTGCCAAAGGATTCATTATTCTGCACATCTTTGCCACCCCGCACAGCAGTCAAGGCAGGTGATACATTTAGTTTTAGTTCAGCAGTGCAGCTTTCTAAGCCAGAAAACGAACAGCAGGGAGCTGAGGTCAATATCAAATAAAAATCACTTTATTAAAATAAGCAGCACACTTACATTGAAGTTCGCATGAAACAGCATGGATCTGCTGCTTATTTTAATAAAGTGATTTTTATTTCTTATTGACTTCAGCTCCCTGCTGTTCGTTTTCTTCTACCTTGAGGTGATCCTACCCATCCCGCAGAGGTTCCAGTTTCAGTCTCTTCTCCGTTTCAGCCATCCATCCATCAATCACCTTTTCATCCATCCAGTTGCCTCATCCCTTCCTCTACCCTGTTGATGGTCTGCAGCAGGAATATGCAATTAGTGGACCTCCAGCTGTTGCAAAACTACAAGTCCCACCATGCCTCTGCCTCTGCTGGTCTACAGATATAGATGAAAGTTCCAATGGACCAAGTAACACTTTGCTTTTCCTAGGAGCGCTGTATGTACCATGTACTTTTACACTCTTTGGATTTGCTATACAGCATCCTATGCAAACCTTCCTGGGGTCCAGACAGTGATTCAGCCTCATCATCTCTGTCCAAGGAGGAGGGTGATCGGGGCAGCGGTGAAGTAGAACTGGGAAGTAGTAGAATGAACTTCGAGGATGCACAGTTATGTGTACATCACAAGACTGGATAGATATTTTTTGTAGATAAAACGGTAATCCCTTTTTTTTTTGAATACTGTCAGATGTAAAAAGGATGCTAGAAATAATGGAAAAACACAAACTAAACAGTAAAGCCCCATACCCACTATCAGATTTTCTGCTGCTTTTTTCTTCAGATTTACCAAAACCATATAATATGAGGTCAAACCTTAGGAGTTTCAATTTGTATGCAATCAGGCAGGCCCTTGCACTATATGGTTTTGGTAAATCAGAAGACAAAAATCAGCAGAAAATCTGATAGTTTGTATGGGGCTTTACACTCTAAAGCCAGCTACACACTACCCTGTGGGTTGCAAAAAAAAAAAAAGGAACAGATATGTGAGGTTAGTCCAGCAATTACCCAGCTGAACTATTGTGTTCTGACACGTGGGCGCTGATCGGGTGTCGGTAAGATGCTGGTTTCCAGCATACACGTCCGACAGAACGACATACACACGGCCAGAATGTTGGCTGTTTTTTTTCTTTGAACCAGCAAATGTCTCCCAACATTCTGCCCGTGTATACGGGGCTTAAGGGCCTGTGCCAAATATACCATAGGTGCATTTAATACCATTACCCAACACAACTTTGTAAAAATTTACAAGGAAAGTACAATATATAAGAAAAGCAAGAGTCACAATGAAGCATCAAAACAAATGATTTATCCAGCCAAGCCACTAGAATATTTAAAGGGCCTTGTACCTTTGGAATAAATATCCCTCAATCAGTACCTACCCAAAAGCTTACCTTACTCCTTAAACCTGAAATAGTTGCTGTGCTGCCCTGCCAACTGCTGTACTGCCTTTTTCAAGCATCCTCCGCTGGCTCTTCCTTTTAATGTGCATGAATGCCATGGCCCCTTTCATTTCTAAGAGTAAGCCTCAGCAGTGAAGCAGAGTACATCTTAACCATTTAGCAATGAATAGAGGGAATTCCTTTACAAATTAGAAATTATCAGCATAAAACCTTAAAAATAACAATTTCCTTTAACATTAATTGAAGAGTCCATTACTTTATTATGTAGCTCTACCCCCAAAGGAGCCACTGGTGGTTGGGCCTCTTTCCCCTGTTCAGGCTACACACAGCCAGGCCCATGGCATTTTTGTAATTCTTCCACTGGCTCAATAATCAGTCTAGGAGCTTTGATTTGTTTTTTTGTGTGTGTGTGTGTGGGGGGGGGGGGGACTTGGATGGGTAGCATGGGATACCCAAAACTGTAGAAACTGTAAAACATGAGGATTGTTAAACTTATGGCTGCTTGTTACAAGTTGCAAACTGCATCACACACAACTTGGGCTGCAAGGTACTTGTCCTGGTAGTAGTGGTAGTAGTAGTAGTATTAGTACAACTCCTGGCTCTCTTGCACTATTCCTGGCTGTACTAACTGGAGTCTCTGTTTCCGTTTTTGACAGGTAGCTGTTCCCACCTCTTCCGCCGCCAGGCCATTCAGAAAGCGCAGTGCGTTTCACGCATGCACAGTAGGGAACCGGCTGTGAAGCTGCAAGGCTTCTGCAACTGTAAGGGAAAGGCATTACAAACATTGGCTGGGGTGCCCACATCCCTGGATTAAATATTAAGCCTAATATTAAAAGTTAGCAGTTACAGTTTGTGTAGCTGCTGATGTAATTTTTTTGCTGTTGGGGGGGGGGGGGGGGTGCAGAACTCCGCTTTAAGGAATACATGAAATCACAAAAGGTCAGGGCTACTGAAATTGCACTTATAAGCCAAGATGAAGCATGCTGCAGTTGTAAGTAGAATAAACCTATTGCCAATAAATTATTCATGATTCCGATATGTCAGAGCAAACGTATCAGAAGCTGAATGTGTTTGCAGCAGTGAAAACCATGAAAAGGCAACAAAGACAGCTGAAGCCTTCTTTTTTTTTTTTTTTAAAGGGTCAGTCCTCTCAAAATTCATTGTACCAGTTGCTATAAAAGTATTAATTCTTAAGGGCCTATTCACACTTACAAACATGCACTCATGCATTGAGGCCTGTTGCATCAAGGCAACCACTTTCAATAGGCAGTCAATAGGCAGTCAATTTATCACAGTGCAAAACAAATGCCACATATATACATCTGTTCACTATGGTTGCACCTGGCAGGAACTGTATCAACCTGGCTGGGAATAAATAGGACAGTGTTATGTATATATGTTATTTACAGTTGTGCTCATACGTTTACAAACCTTGGTAGAATTTATAATTATTGGCCATTTTTCAGAGAATATGAATGATAACACAAAAACGTTTCTTTCACTCATGGTTAGTGTTTGGTTGAAGCCATTTATTATCAATCAACTGTGATTACTCTTTTTAAATCATAATGACAACAGAAACTATCCAAATGACTCTGATCAAAAGTTTACATACGCTGGTGATTTCGGCCTAATAACATGCACACAAGTTGACACAAAGGGGTTTGAATGGCTATTAAAGGTAACCATCCTCACCTGTCAACCCGTTTGCTTGTAATAGTGTGTGTTTATAAAAGGTCAATGAGTTTCTGGATTCCTGACAGACCCTTGCATATTTCATCCAGTGCTGCACTGACGTTTCTGGATTCTGAGTCATGGGGCCAAAGTCAAAGGATCTGCAGGAAAAGGTAGTTGAACTGTATAAAACAGGAAAGGGATATAAAAAGATACCCAAGGAATTGAGAATGCCAATCAGCAGTGTTCAATCTCTAATCAAGAAGTGGAAAATGAGGGGTTCTGTTGAAACCAAACTACGGTCAGGTAGACCAACTAAAATTTCAGCCAAAACTGTCAAGAAAATTGTTCGGGATGCAAAGAAAAACCCACAAATAAATTCAGGGGAAATACAGAACTCTCTGAAAACTTTTAGTGTGGCTGTTTTAAGATGCCCAATAAGGAGGCACTTACTTCTCGCTTACAATACGCCAAACAGCACAGAGACAAGCCTCAAACCTTCTGACACAAAGTAATTTGGAGTGATGAGACAAAAATTGAGCTTTTTGGCCACAACCATAAATGCTACATTTGGAGAGAAGTCAACAAGGCCTGGCAAGATGAATGCAGTATGTTATCAAAAAATACTGGAGGAACATTTGCATTCATCAGCCAGGAAGCTGCGCATGGGATGTAGTTAGACAATAACATAACAATGATCCAAAACACAAGGCCAAGTCGACCTGTCATTGGCTACAGCAGAATAAAGTGAAGGTTCTGGAGTGGCCATCTCAGTCTCCTGACCTCAATATCATTGAGCCACTCTGGGGAGATCTCAAACGTGCAGTTCATGCAAGGCAGCCCAAGAATTTACAGGAACTGGAGGCTTTTTGCCAAGAGGTTGGACTTGATGGACTTGTGTCTTTTTTCAACCTCACCTACTATGTCCCCTACTATGTAGAAATGGGCAGCTTTGCCATCTGAGAAGATAAAGAGCCTCATCCACAAATACCACAAAAGACTTCAAGCTGTCATTGATATAAAAGGGGGCAATACATGCTATTTCGAACTGGGGTATGTAAACTTTTGATCAGAGTCATTTGGATCATTTCTGTTGCCATTATGATTTAAAAAGAGTAAACACAGTTGATTGATAATAAATGGCTTCAGCCAAACACTAACCATGAAAGAAAAGTTTTTGTGTTATCATTCATATTCTCTGAAAAATGGCCAAGAAATCATAAATTCTGCCAGGGTGTGTAAACTTATGAGCACAACTTATATAGAACAGATCATAAGGCTGGTATTTTTTCCAGAAAAGTGATACAGATGTTTATAAGAGTGCCTGGTTATTGCAAACCACGGTACCCATAGCAACCAATTGGATTCTGTCTGGTACCAGTCTGATGTCAGTGAACTTCTGTATAAATGGAAGCAGTATTTTCTCTTATGCCACATACCCTGATGTCTGATCTTCTAGTAGTCTAAAGCTAGCCAATAGCCATTAATCCATAAATCTCGTTTAGCCTAACATGGCCAGCTCAAATTGGCATTAAACCCAGAACCAAAAATGTAATACATTTCAACTTAGCAATCATTAGATATGATGGCGGCATTCATTTTTTTTCCTTTGTTTTCACCTAGGGATCTGGCCAGTAACACACCTCCTGTGTTAGAGTGTCCCTACTCTGGATGCAGGTGAACAGGGGCACCTTTGGACGGCAGCATTGTCAGTCTAGGGGGAGGGGAGTGTTACATTTACTAGCAGATTTAGATACACTGACAAATTGAAGCTGAACTCCAGCTAACACTGTACAAGCAGTTACAAGAACATAAATTTTTCTTTTGGGATAAAGGTTTTACATGAATAACTAAAAGCTGATCATTGTAAGCACCCCTGCCCATGGTAAATGGTTTGTCTCAATACTATAACTTTTACATTTGCACGAGAGCTTGTTGAAGGAAAATCAACAGACTTACTGGCTAGATCACCAGATGATAATGGTGCTGATCTGGCAACTGCAATAAAAGAAAGTTGGAGCCAGATTGATGAAGAATACTGTTTGTCGATAGTTAAAGTGTTACTAAACCCACAACAGTAAAACGAGTCTGTATATGCAGTTAAGCATGCTTGCTATACGCACTGTGGAGCTTATGGGGTTAATCCTTTGCAGTGTGTACAAAGGCTATTTGATCCTGTCTCTCTGATCCTCCTCTTCTTCCACTGTCTCAAAAAAGATTGCCTGATATTTGCAGAGCCAGTGGACAGGCTGCACATGCTCGGTTTGATGTGTATTGCTAGAGCGTTTTTTTTTTCTTGGGAGGGTGCATGTGATCAGCACAAGGCCAATCAGCACTGTCCAGACATGCCCAGACAGATGATTAGGGGAGAATCAAAACTCTTCCTACAAGGTTTACTAGGAACTGATAGAAGTCACAAGGCTGCTATATACTGCTGATGAGAAAAGGTATTGATCATTTTTTTATTTACCATAATAATTGCATTTCCATGTTCTGTGTACCAGATATCGTGAATGCAGTTTCTGGGTTTAGTAACATTTTAAATACATGCCTTCGTAGAATTCAAGCACCAGGGGTACACCACCAAAAACTGTGGTGTTTGTTTTTCATAATATTTTTCTCACAATTAAGTAATTCCATATTTCCTGGTGCCTCCATGGCAGCATACCTGTGACAAGCTCCGCCTTGGCTCCTCCCTCAGGACTAGTGAATATTATAAAAGAAAAGGTTAGTACAGCCCCCGCATTCTCCTTTTTTTCCTCATACCTCATGGCAGTGAATCCTGGTCGGCGTCCTTACCTTCTGCATTCGGCAGCGTCCGTCCGGGTTCAAGCCTCTCCCGGACGCAGTTCCTTCTCTTGGGCAGCTAAATGCGCTTATAAGGTTGGAAGTCCCTTCTGTAGGATCTTTTGGGACAAGCAGTTTGTCTCTTAAGTAAGAGCTTTACCTGCAGTATGGGCATTCAGGCTCCAGTCTATGGCAGCAGAGGTAGCAGCTTTGCTCTGTCCCTGAGGTTTGTTTTTTCCCTCCAGTCTCATCTGTCCTTCCTGTTTGTCACTCCCAGACTCACTAGGGGCCGCGCGCGGCGAGTCTGTGTCATTTTATAATAGTCTAGCGTTCCCGCCGTCGTCTGCGCATGCGCCAGCGGGTTGTATGTTTCGACGGTCAGTTTTGACGTTCGGTGCGTGTGCGGTAGCGTCGGAAGCTTCGGCGGCCATCTGTTTTGAGGGCAAATGGTTCTTTTTGCCCTCAGAGTGTCAGAGGAGGAGCTTTAGCACGACATCACTTCCCCTCCTCCTATTTATTTCCCCAGCAGCACAAGTGAAATGCCTGTGGTCAACAAGAGAATTACACTTTAGAGTTCCAGGCTATTCCCACCCCTGTTAAGGTAAGGCATGTTTTAAATGCATTTGTTTTTGTACATGTGATCATCCGAATATATTGGTATAGCTCTGATGGAATGTCTCTTTTTCACTTAAAAAGAATTAATTTATTAATATATTAAATTATTTAAATCGGAGCCTCCAAAAAAAAAAAAAATATATATATAAAAAATGGATTTAAAAAAAAAAAAAAAAAAAACACAAAACACAACACACAGTAACGGGGGGTGGGAATCGTCACTTTTGTAGGCAAATTCCCTTCTTTTCCGTGAATCAGCGCACGACGGGTTGACGCCTTTTCCTCTGACTCTTTCCTAGCCGTTACCTCTGCTAAGCCGCCTAAACATGAGCCTTTCGCCGCCCGCTCAAGATCCTACTCTACTTCCAAGGTAAGGACCTACGCCCAGGTAAGTTTAAAAAAAAAAAAAAAAAAAAAAAAAAAGAGTGCACTAAGGACGATACTTTTGTATTTCAGTCCTGTACGCCAGAAGACGTCTAAGAAGACCTCAAGGCGATATGGAGATGACGATGATGATTCCTGTCACAGCAGAGACAGGTCACCCAGACATGGGCATTACAGAAGCGGCAGGAAAGCTTCAGCTAAGAGGCGCCGTCATTCGCGCTCCCCGAGACCTAGACCTACCAGATGTCAGGCCTGCGGAGGCTCCCCACTTCCGGACAAACTAATTTGTCGAGATTGCCTTAGAGACTATGCAGCAGACAGAGAGTCTGAGAGCCTACAGGTGGCAGATCTCCTTAAAAAGGCAGTAAAAGACTCCCTTACGGAATTGGTCGCTATAAGGCCGACACAACAACCGGCATCTCCTCCTCAGGAGCTGATGGCTGAGGCCTCCATTCCTGGTCCATCCACCAGTGGAAGTGGTCGTCTGTTCCCTCCCTCCTCCTCTAAGCATAAGGACGAAATGGCCATTTCAGAGGATTCCTCAGATGACACAGATGCCTCTGGCTTTGCCTTTGCCATGGTCCAGCCCTATGTGCAGGCCGTTAAACAAGCAATCGGTTGGGAGGATTCCAACGTGGAGGTCAGGAAGTCCAAATCATACTTCCCCTTCCTTAAGCGCCAGATCTCCTTCTTCCCTCTTATGGAGGAAATCAGGGAGGTGATCGAGGAAGAATGGGGGAGGACAGACAAAAGACTTTCCACCAATCGATTGGGAAAATTATACCCTCTCTCCGAGGCAGATTCCAAAATGCTGGACGGCCCGCCGGTGGTAGATGCCGCAGTGGTAAGGCTGGCCAAGAACGTCACTTTACCCCTAGATGATTCAACCTCCTTCAAGGACCCTCTGGATAGAAGGATGGACCTTGACCTTAAGAAGGCCTATCAGATGGCAGGATATGCCTGTAAACCTGCAATAGCTCTGACATCAGTGTCCAACGCACTACGCGTCTGGACAGATAATATAGAGTCGGCAATCCAACAGGATATCCCTAAAGAAGAGATAATAAGGGCATTGGATGAGCTGAAGCTCTCAGCCGACTTCATTGGAGAAGCCGCCATCGATTCCATTCGTTGCTCCGCAAGGGCAATGCTTCACACAGTAATGGCCAAAAGGGCACTGTGGCTAAAACCATGGGCAGCGGACGTTGCCTCGAAGCAAAATTGGTGCAAGATACCTTTTGACGGTAAAGCCTTGTTCGGGGAAAAACTCGACAAAGCCATCTCTCGGGTCACCGGCGGAAAGTCAGGCCTACTTCCTCAAGACAGGCGATCTAGACGTTTCAGATCCTCTGCACCAAGGTTCCAATATTCCAAAAATAGGGACTACCGACAATCAAGACAAGGGAAAGGCTTCAGGCACAACTGGAAGAGCACACAGTCTACGTTTCTCAAGTCCAGGAGGCAGAGGCCGGTACCTACCCCACAGGAGCCATCAAAATCTTTTTGACGCCAGGCCAGCCCAAGTGATCCCTGTGGGGGCCAGGTTGAAACAGTTCTCAAAGATTTGGGAACAAAAATGCAGGGATCCCTGGGTAGTTGCAACAGTCAAACACGGTCATTCCTGGTCCTTCCTAAACCAACCCCCCAAGGACTATTTTTCTCCGACAAGGGTGTCAAGATCTCCTCAAAAGGCGGAAGCTCTGAAGCGATTTCTTCTTTCCCTACAGGAACAACGGGCAGTAGTTCCAGTGCCTCCATCCGAGAGATTTTCAGGTTTCTATTCCACCCTGTTTCTAGTCCCCAAAAGAAACGGAGGGTGGAGACCTGTGATAGACCTAAAGAGGCTAAATCGCTACATTTTTCTGGAAAAGTTCAAGATGGAGTCTCTTCAGACGATCATTCGCGTAGTCCAACCAGGGGATTGGATGTTGTCAATAGACCTGCAAGACGCCTACTTACACATACCTATACTCCCTACGTTCCAGAAATACCTGAGATTTGCGGTGGGGCAAGTACATCTCCAATTTCGGAGCCTTCCGTTTGGCCTCTGCACGTCACCCTGAGTCTTTACAAAAACCCTGATTGCCATCATAGCACCTCTGAGAGAATTGGGGCTCCGGGTGTATCACTATCTGGACGACCTTCTACTCCTGGCGAAGAACCCAACCCAGTTATTAGAACACAGGGATATCCTGTTAACAACACTAGTGGATTTCGGTTGGAAGATAAACTACGAGAAAAGTCTTCTCTCTCCGACCCAAGAGATGGTCTATCTGGGAGCCCTGTTCAATACAATGAAAGGATCAGTGTCTCTCCCACCTCAGAAGGTATCTTCCATTATCCAACAGATGAAGAAGGTGAGCTCGAGATCCCACCTGACAGCCTCAAATTGTTTGAGCCTGATAGGTCGGATGTCATCATGCATCCCTATGGTCCCCTGGGCCCACTGGCATTTGAGACATTTTCAGCTGGAGTTCTTAAGAATGTGGAACAAACGATATCTATCCCAACCCATACACCTGACAACCCGGATGCTCAGGAGTCTACATTGGTGGATGAAGAGACAGTCGCTTCTGAAGTCTCGCCCGCTAGGGCATGTCGACTGGATCATAATTACTACCGATGCCAGCGCAGCTGGTTGGGGAGCACATTCCAACAAGACCTCAGTACAAGGGAGATGGTCCTTCAATGCAGCAGGCGTGGTGTCCAATGTCCTGGAGCTCAGAGCGGCCTATCTTGCACTGCTAGCCCTGGAGTTCGAGATTTCGGGCAAACCAGTTCTCCTCAGGATGGACAACAGGGCCGCGGTATCTTATGTGCACCGTCAAGGAGGAACGCGCAGCAGATCCCTCCTGAACGAGGTGGAGCCCATATTCCTCTGGGCCGAAAGGAATCTGAAGGACCTGAGGGCAGTCTATCTGCCCGGCCATCTCAACTCAAGGGCAGACAGCCTTTCCCGCAGGTTCGCAGACACCAACGAGTGGTCCTTACACCCGGAAATCTTCAACTGGATAATGATCCAGTGGGGGCCCCTCGAGCTAGATCTCTTTGCGACAGCATCCAACACCAAACTTCCAAGGTTTATCTCGAGATTTCCGCACCCCCAGGCGGAGGCAACAGATGCCCTATCAGCCCCGTGGGCATGCGATCGGGCCTACGCTTTTCCCCCACGGCCCCTCATACCGAGGTTCCTGTCAAGACTCGTGAGGGAGACATCGACGGTGATAGCGGTTCTGCCATACTGGCCAAGAAGGCCTTGGTTCCCTACGGCAATGGATCTGAGCACCAGTCCTCCAGTCAAAGTTCCAATAGTACCCCTCCTCCTGTCGCAAGGATGTCACACCCACCCAGATCCCCGCAGGCTGGACCTTCACATCTGGCAACTGAAAGGGAAAGGTTCCAATCCCTAGGGTGCTCCGACAAGGTGATCGCAACCCTGCTCAAGGCAAGAAAACCATCCACAAACAACATATATGATAAAGTATGGAACAACTTCAAGACCTTCATGCTTGATAGAAACTGTGATCCAGGTTCCCCTTCGTCATCTCAAATTCTTGAGTTCCTGCAGGCAGGCCTGGACCTGGGTCTTGCATTGAGTACTTTGAAGGTACAGGTGTCAGCGATCTCAGCAGCAACCAGTAGAAGATGGGCGGAGGACCCATTGTTAATCCAATTTTTTAAGGCCGTCAGGAAGATCAGACCACCGTCTAAACAATCTTTTCCCACTTGGGACCTTACGGTCATCCTGGAGTCCTTAGCCAATCCACCCTTTGCCCCTTCGGACTCAATATCACTCTGGAACCTAACTTTAAAATTAGCCTTTCTGATAGCCATAACCTCCGGCAGGCGGGTGTCAGAGCTCCAAGCTTTGGGAGCAGATCAGGATCATATTATTTTTTACCCAGATAGAGTGGAACTTAGAACAATACGAGGGTTCATTCCCAAGGTCGCTTCATCCTTGAGCATGTCAGAACCCTGGGCACTCCCAACATTTTCTGAACAGGACTCTGTCACTCTTCATGAATTAGACATCGCCTCCACTCTGAAATGCTATCTCCAAGCCACAGCTCCATTCCGGGCTTCCATCAGACTGTTCATAATTCCCTGGGGAAAACGTAAAGGAAAGGAGGCATCAGCCAGAACGATCGCTTCATGGATCGTCAAACTCATCCACAAGGTGTACAGGACAAAGGGACTAGAGACCCCTTCAGCGGTCAGGGCGCACTCCACAAGAGCGGTCTCTGCCTCTTGGGCGGCAAGAGCGAATGTGTCGATCGAAACTATTTGTCGGGCAGCAACCTGGTCATCCCAACACACATTCCTGAAACATTACAGGGTGGACCCAGGAGCTCTCTCCTCAGTGGAGTTTGGCAGACAGGCAATCACTTCGGCCTTAGCCTCTTCTAAATAATAAATTCTTTAATAAACCTCTAAGCATTATCCCACCCGTCTCAGCTAGTTATTTGTCACAGGTATGCTGCCATGGAGGCACCAGGAAAACAGAAAATTGTTCCATACTTACCGTAATTTTCTTTTCCTGGTGCCTATCCATGGCAGCATACAATCCCACCCTCGGTATTCTATATTAACGAGAATGCGGGGGCTGTACTAACCTTTTCTTTTATAATATTCACTAGTCCTGAGGGAGGAGCCAAGGCGGAGCTTGTCACAGGTATGCTGCCATGGATAGGCACCAGGAAAAGAAAATTACGGTAAGTATGGAACAATTTTCTGTTTTTTTTCCTTTGCTTGATCTGTAAAAACAGTTGCAATTGACTACAGTTTTCTTTCTTTTTTTTTTATTCATAGTGTTTCTTAAAGCCAGAAGGTTGGAATGTTAAATGGAAATAGTTTTGAGGAATTTCTGCAATTAATTTTTTTTCTACACAATTAAACAAGTGAATTAACATTTTGGATTCCAAAGTTTTTACGAGGGGTTGGAAATGAAAGAAAGCCTAAAAAATTGAACTAATACAGCCACCACATCTAAGAATTAGGAAGTTGCAATATAATAAATGTTTGCTTTTTGGGTTAATACTGTTTTAAGAAAGGAACTGTAAAAACACAATTACAGTGCTCCACTAATTATCAGAGAACACAGCCTATATATATGATAAATAGTCACGGCTTCCCCCAGGGATTTATAATTAAAAACTATAAATAGAAAGACGTTTAACACAAAATGAATGCAAAATTACACGATTGTTAACTCTAAACAGATCACATACACATACATGTCTAAAACTGTACAGGTTTATTTTACACAATACGTGTAATTTTATTTAAAGTCGCAACCCTCAAATTGGTAGCCAACTGCTGTCAAGAAATTAAACTGAAACTTTACCCACAACAACCTGACATTATCCAAAACCAAGAAAACAACGCTTGGCCCGAAATTCCATTTGGTTGTGTATTTTATTTAGGTGATACACTATCCATTAAGCAATGGGAAATCTGTCTTAGAGATATAAAAAATCTGATGCAGTCTGCTACTTGGGATGGCAGTCATAGCAGTTGCAAATACATGTAAAACCCATCATATATGCTGCAGCCTGATTTGCAATCGGTGTGCTTTGCAGGTGATTTGCTTGATAAATCTCCCTCAGGGAATGGTGCCATGAGTACACAAGAGGCTCTAGGAAAGCGAGCAGCACACCTGCCTGCTTTTACTGTCCTATAGACAGTTTGTCACTAGAAGGAGAAGCCTCTGCAGGAACCAAGCTTCCCTCGCTAACATCATCAAACAGTTCAGTGAAAAGAAATAGCTGAAACACTTTTGCTTTTTAGACAGGGCTTTAAAGACATTTTACAGCATGCCAAACATTCTTGTGGCCAATGTTGCCAATTTTCATTGCCTCTGAATTCTTACTGCCCAGCTATTAACTTCCACGCTAATCATTCCAAGTGACACTCAAATCTCACTTTAGAAGTCAGAGCAGAAATCATGAAATTTCTGTAAAATGTCACCATTTCAGCTAAATGCATTGGGGGTAAATTTATTTACACAGAAAAACAGAGGCACACCTCCAGCTCTGCAACTCTCATTAGCCCTCTTATGAATCACCCCCCCCCGGCAAACTCTAACAAGAGTAAGAGAGAGAGAGAGCTGTGCAAGAATTCATAGCCTAGGCTTTTTTACCAGATAAGAAACATGAAGTGGGCTGTATACGGTATTTACTTGCAGAAAAAAATGTTTTACTATCCAAAGTTAAAACAACAAGGACAGAAGATTTTAAAGTTTAAAAAAATGACTGAAGTTCCACTTTAAAATGTTACTAAACCCACAACAGTATAATCATTCTGTATATGCAGTAAAGCATGCTTGTTATAAACTCACTGTGGAACCTAAGGGGTTAATCATCTGCATTGCGTAAAAAAAGCTCTTTGATTTTGTCTTCTCTGATCCTTCCCTCCTTCCACTGTCCTCTGATAATTTCCTGATAACACAGAGTCTATGGAGTCAGGCTGCACATGCTCAGTTTGGTGTGTATTGTTAGAGTTTTTTTTTTTCTTGTGAGAGTGCATGTGATCAGCACAGGGCCAATCAGCACTGTCCAGACAGAGAGTCAAGGGTCTTGCAGTCTCATAGGTCAGTCAGAAAACTCCTCCTACAAGCTTTAACCAGTGCTTGGCTGGACACTGACAGAAGTCACAAGACTGCTCTAACTGCTGATGAGAAAAGGTATTTAGCAGTTTATATTTACTAAAACTATTGCATTTCCATGTGCTGTTGGAGACCAGATATAGTGAATGCAGGTTCCTGGGTTTAGTAACACTTTAAGGTGCAATGGGATTTAAATACTTCTTGAGGTTTACAGAAGCTACTTTCAATTATCCTGCAACTGATAGAGTTTGAACTGATTATTTTTCAATTATAGTTTGCTCTATCTGTGTGTGGCGCCTCTGAAGAAGTTGGCTTCTTACCATGTGACAAACTTACATGATACGTTTTATACTCTAGCCACAATTGTTTTTATATTTTGTAGAATAAAAAATATATATTTTATAGAAATGTGTCTTGTGTATCCTGAAAGTAGCCCATATTAGTCCCTTTACTGGAGGGTATTCATTTTAGACTTTCAATTATCCTGGGCCTGTTATTGTGCCAAAATGGCCTCTCACAAGCATAATTTTTTTCCATGTTTTCTTTTTAACAGAAAAAAAAAAAAAAAACAATAGACAGCAGAAAATAAATGAAAGGGACGGTACACAATAAATATATAAAAAAAAAAAGAAGAAGAAAAATATACGAACAGCATTAAATGAGGTAAACTAAACTATACTTAATACTCATCATAAAAAACCTCTAAATAAGAAATATGAATAACACTTATAAAGGGAACATAACACATATACCAGCACTAAATAAAATGAACTGGAGTAGATCATTTTTTTATCAAGAAAAGCTTGCCCAAACATCCCAATTATTGAAAATGGTAATTTCACTGCAAAATCAATTTTGCTGGAATCATTCTGCACATTTCAGGTAAAATTTAAAAAAATACTGTCCAAAATTTGCAAGCTGAAAACTACAATTTAGAAAACACTGAAAGAGTCCCAATGTTCCTTTCCGAGTGACTAGGTGAAGGTAAGTGTGACATGCACTGAGTGATCTCTGTCCTTGGTTTGGTTCACATTGGACCAATACATGTGTCGGAAGCAGTAATATGGGGGCATCATTTTATCACTTTCCCCTCTACTAAGGAAGATTCTTCCTGTCTTCAGAACAACCCTTTGAATAATAAGAAATCTTTGATGTGAGATTCACTTTTTTTTTTTTAATGCAGAAAATTTCAGGTTAACCAATAGAAGCAGAGTGGAATGTCCACTACAAATATTCTGCTGAGATAAAATGTCCCCCAGACAGAGAGCACAATGCTTTTGCTATGCTGAATCATATTTGATCATTGTGGGAAGAAACAGTAATGGGCAACATGCATTGTTGTTTGTTTGCCTTTAAATAATTTAGGCCTCTTTCAGACAAACAATCCGTTCAGGTCCGCCTGTCAGTTTTTTAGGCGGACCTGAACGGATGCTCCATAGACATCTATGGAGTGTCTGATGTCAGCGGTGACACGTCCACTGACATCCGACCCACTCCGATCCGAAAAAGTGTGACGGAGGAAAAACCTAATTTTCCATCCGTCTACAGATCGGATTGGGTGACGATGATCTCCCATAGGGGAGAGCAGCACTCTGACAGGTCCGTCCCTGCACAGTGTGCAGAGACAGACCTGTCATCTTCCTGCTCAGCGGGGATCGACGGATCGATCCCCGCTGAGCAAGTGGATGTTCACGGGGTGGATCATCACAGATCGTCTGTGTAATAGTCTTTTTCTCACTCTGTAGAGGATGCTATATGTCGCTAGTCCCATCCATTTTATTCATGCTTAGTCTCCATTTTCCACATGTACTGTATTCTGCTGAAGCTAGAAACACAGTGATTTTTTGATCAATCTGATGTTCATCTGTTACGATCTTCATACGTTTTTGGATTAAAGCTTTCAACAATCTGCAAGATGTCATTTGGATAACGTCACTGTCTGCCAAGCTACTAGACCACATGTGTCAAACACAAGGCCCGGGGGCTGAATCTGGTCAGCCAGCCCATTTCATGTGGCCCTCGCACCACTCCTGCAGCTGTGGAACTCCTCATTTCCGTACCCCACCTTGTCTCAGCAGATGGCAGCAGAGCGGGGGGCAAAACTCCTCCACCAGATCCTGCTCTTCCCTGTGAAGCCACAGCGCACCTCTTCACCTCCTCTGGTCTTGGCATTCAGTGGACTCCAGCAGTTGAATCCAACCCTCCTGTGGTCCTCCTCCGACCCCCCTGCACTTTCTGCTTTCCAGCTCCGTCCCCAGCTTCTTCCTGGAAACAGCACAAGGTAAGAGGGGTGCACTGTGATATAAGAGATGGTGGAGGACTCTGGACTTCTGATGGTGTAGAGGCTCTTGAAATCTGATGTAATGAGGGGTGGAGTGCTCTGGACATCTAGTCTTACAGATACAAGCAGCCCTTTGAGAGCAAGCAAAATGCTGATGTGGACCACAATGAAATTGCGTTTGACACCCCTGTACTAGACTGAAAGTTAAGCTATCTAACCACAACTGGATCAGGAGGCTGTTTGGATATTCGGATCGGAGTTAATGTTTAATTGAGCGCTGTTGACCACTTATTATTGGGTGGTCCACAATGGAGGTTAAGAGGCAGAGAATGCTGTGATACTGGTAGAGGATATCTTTCATCACCCTGTGTGTTCAAGTGCACTTTTTGGAGGCGCTTTTTCCAACTCTGAACATTAATATTGGAACAGTGAAGGACTCTAGGACTCTAGGATCTAGGACTATTTACTATGTTTTTTATTCATGCTATAGAAATCACACTTTAGTGTGTAGATTGCAGAAGCAGAATAACAAACAATGGGGATGGATTTACTAAAACTGGAGAGTGGGAAATCTGGTGCAGCTCTGCTAAAGAAACCAATCAGCTTCCAGGTTTTATTGTCAAAGCTTAATTAAAGAAGGTGAAGGTAGAGGCTGATTGGCTACGATGCACAGCTGCATCTGATTCAGAATGCTCCCGTTTTAGTAAACCTCCCTCCATGTGTAGCAATTTAAAGAAGGAAACAGAGCCTAAAATACGCAATTGAGCAACTATGGCTGCCCCCATGTACCTATATAATTACTATTTATACATAAAAACAAGTTTTGTTTCAATATTAACACACATTGGAAAGAGTATTTTCATTAACAGGACCTCAAATGAATACCTATAAAATAATCAAGAAGGCTAGTGATTCCCTTAAAACACGACTGCCCGGTTGGAACATATTGGTTAGTTCTCAGCTTATATCATGCACACATAGGAGTGCAAACAAATGAACAGTGCTCTGTTACTGTTACCGTATGTCTAGTGTATGTAGCTACCTTAAATAATTTGGATGGACAGTTTTGTTCTTTTAGACTAGCAAGTACATAACACAAAGCGTGAGCTGGAAACTCGTTACAAGTCCAGTCAACACCTGACACTGATGAATTGTGAATGGTGACCTTGATTTTGTAGTGTGAGCTGACAGGCTGCTTGTATTCCTTTTATCCGGCGCAAGACCCAAAAGGTCACACCAGTTAATTTCAAAACAGATCCATCTGTTTCTGCTTGGGAAGTGCAGCCATTTCCAGCTATAATTAGGAAGCATAAAGATACAGTAAAGCTAAATTACAAATGTGTTTTTATAAGGCAGACCAAAAAAACATAATACTAATATATACCTAAAAGTTTCACGTTTATTTGAACGGTGAGTCATTAGTTGCAATTCCTCCAGTGGCAGAGCTGCCCTTTAACCAGGAAACCTCCACAGCATGCTACAGTCTGGTTGTACAATCTTCTTTACACTTACCCAATTCAATATAATTCAAGAGCCTGCCTTAAAGTGGAACTTCACCCAAAAATTGAAGTCCTGATGGTTTGCTCCCTCCCCCTCAGCCAGCTTTTTTTGGGGGGGTATCGATTTTTATCGGTACCCGCTCCCCTTTCCACATGTGACTTGACTTGCCACGCCCCCTACCCCCGCAGCCTCCTGGGACACGTCACGCGTCACAGGAGGCTGCAGGACCAAATCCCAGCGAGATTGTGTATTCACAGTGTGGAGCCAGCTGTAGTTCCACAGCCAGCTCCCATATCCAAAATAGCAGCACTGGGAACCTACAGTGGTAAGAAGAACTGGCTGTGGGAAGACAACACTAGGCTTCGGCCTCTGCTATGTCCCTTATTTTTTGAAAGTCAACCACTACAGTTTTTTTAGCTGCTGTCTTTAAAAGAAAGAAAAGCCCCTTTAAAGTATATGTAAACCCTCACCTTGTAAAACAGCCCATTCAGTGCAAAATAGAAATGAAAGGCAAAACATTTATGTGTGTGTATATATATATATATATATATATATATATATATATATATATATATATATATATAAATATATATAGTCAATTATAAATACCATTTCCCCTCTTTTTTTATAACTAATCACATAATCTCTGTTTTCAGCTACATAAGGAGCTCAGAGAGCTGGGGGAGTAGAAACAGCAGGACACTGATCATCCCATTGAATGACTGTGCAGGGAGGGCATGTCAGCACAAGTCTGATCTTTGGAGGAGAGCAGGCTGATTTCTCAGCACAGCAACTGTGCTCTTATGCCCAGTGCGGTCAGTTTTTAAAGTGTCACACCACGCTTGCAGGATGGTAAAAAAAAGTCCTGCAAGCAGCATCTTTGCAGCACTGTAGGAGCGGTGTATATACTGCTCCTAAAGCGCCCCTGCTCATTGAAATCAAGTGGTTTTAACCCTTTTTCGGCTGCTAGCAGGGGTTAAAAATGCCCTGCTAGTGGCTGAATAGCACCGCTAAAGTGCTGCTAAAATTAGCCCAACACCCCAGTATGAAAGCAGTGTAATAGAAAGCTGAGGGACTAAGAGGATCATCAGGTATTTCACAAAGGAAGCAATACAGAAAGAACAGGGTGCTTGCATGGTACATCAGGCATATATCAGGAATATGAAATGTTAGGTTTACATACTCTTTAATGAATATAAACTGCATAGGTTGTTCACTTGGTCTCATTACTGCACAATCCTTGGTAAATCTAAAAGGAGAATGTATAATTCTATTGCAAATTTTGTGGCCAGCTTAAGGCGTTTGTTAACCCCCCCCCCCCCCAAAAAAAAAAAGTATCCTGCTCCTATAAAGCATTTTATACAGCACAGTACTTGTGCTTTTTAATTTGGCACCCTGTAACTCTGTAATACCTGGCTGATCCTGACAGTTTCTCCCCTCCCCTCTGCAAACAGACCATGATAATCATGGCTGCTGAGCCCTGACATTGTTGTCTCTTTGCGTGCCTCTGTCATCCGCAGCCTGCTCTCCTGTGTCTGTCTCCTCTGTACCCCCTTCTCCCTGTGTGTCACCTAGTGACAGTGCTGCCCCATCCCCCTCCTGCTGGAGTAATAACCCATATATATATATATATATATATATATATATATATATATATATATATATATATATATATATATATATATATATACTATCCATTCTGTCTCCTCTTACAGTGCCTTACTGTCTCTGTGTATTATTAAAACAATTCTTCCTTTACTGTACTTCAAGGCGGCTCCCGGGGGTCACGTGACCGGTAGTGTATCCTCTCTTCCTCACGTCCTGCTGACGTCAGTGGGGAAACCTTGGCCCCCACCCACTGCTTCTGTCAGACGGGCAGAGAGGAGACACAGCTGGTTACATGAGTGCTGGGAGCTGCCGTGAAATACGGTAAAAAAACATTTTTTTTAAATAAAACTCAGAGACAGAGGGGCATTGCATAAGGAGACAGAACGGATTATGTGAACATAGGAAAGTGGGTTCACAACAACCTTAAGGGATTGGTGACATCAGGATCATTATGTAGCCATACAATCATATGATTGATCAATATTAAAAAAGTTAAAAAAAAAAAAATCATTTATGCTAAATGGTGTTGAAAATGTATAAACTATTATGAAATGAATGGTTGATTTCCATTAACTTTAACGTGTGGGGGCAGCAATACTGTACTTACTCTGTGGTCAGAAGATAAGATATAAAGATTGCTGTATATCTGCAGAATATGCACATTCAGAAATGGGAAGTGGGATCTCTGCACAGGCTGAACCTTGCTGAACTCACTTTCTGTCCTATATCTGTATATAGTAATAGTCATGTCCATTTCCAAGGCACAAAGGTGTGCGGGAGGAACCTTTACACTTGTTACTACTATCCTCCAATGCTCCGCAGAAAGTGTGATTATCAACACACATCTAAGTAGCACATTTTAGGTTTACCGGTTCTAAAGGCACACTGACCAAGATGAAATAGTTGTATTAAATATGGTTCAAAAGGCTAAATCTCTCATATTTTTGTCTTGGCATCTATCGATAGCAGATGGCAATGTCCCTCTCCCTGAGCCTTGAGCATGTACACTGGAGCACGAAGGTGCTGGAGGGGAGAGTGGAGAGCCACTGACAGTCAGTGGAGGGGGAGAACTGAGCAATCAGCGGTGTTTGTTTGTTTTTTGAAATACCGAATTTCTCTTTTAAAGCTAATATTTAGAAAGGTAGAATCTGCAGTCCCACACACAAGCCCTGTGTGAGGCTGGCTAATAAGTCTGCATGCAATAGCAAGTTATACAAATCAGATTAACAACAATCTCCACCCTAACTGGCCGTTGAGTTTTTTAAGGTTGCTGGCAATTAATAATATTATGTCTTTATATATCTTTGGGACAAAGGAATAAGCAAATCAGTGTACAATTCAACACATTACAATTTTTCAATTCATCTATGCTCATGCAGATTTTCCTAGTCTACAGAGATCTATGCGATGTATGATGCACAATTGTCTGCACTGCTGAACTGCATGGTTCTCTGCACATCAGATTTGTATAGAAATATTCAGGTGAAACGAAAAAAAATTGCAATTCTTTCAATTCCCAAAGACTGGCCAAATCAAAATGTTTATGTTTTACACAAACATTTCTATGTATATCTGTATAATGTGCAGAGGTTTGTGATATTTAAAAATGAAGATAGCTCGAATACAAAAAAAAAGTGATTTTGTGGCTGATTGGACAAGTGATGAATATATATATATATATATATATATATATATATATATATATATAGAGAGAGAGAGAGAGAGAGAGAGAGAGAGCGAGAGAGAGAGAGAGAGATAGAGAGAGAGTGAGAGAGAGGCTGATCTGTAAGGTAATATGAAAAAAATACCAGTTTTTCCTGCTTTTCTCATCCGATTTGAGAACTCCAGTAATTTATTATCCCAACAAGAAATCCTAGGAATAGTTAACTGTTGCAGCAATTACTAATCTGAATGCTACAGATGATAGTGCAGCACTTTCCTTATTGATTTTCCATATTGTCAATTAACAAATAATTGGTCGGTCCAGCTGAATCAGAGTGACCACTTGTTGTGTCCTTGTAAGAGGAGACTTAAATCAAAACTACAGAGTAAAATACTACCCTGGGGGTCTCCAAGAGATAAAAGAAGCCAATATGTGATCCATTTCTCTGTTTGCTAAACAAAATATTAAAGGTGATGTATGACCAAAGCTTTTTAGCTATACTTCTCCTATGGATATGCATAAGGTCGGGATCTTTCCTGAACCTGGACCGGCTGATTGATGCCAGCTGACAATAGGATTTAGCCCACTGTTGGCTGAAAATGGGTCACAGGAGTGCTAAAGCCCACTGTCGGCTGACATCGCTCAGCCAGTCCAGGCTCGGGAAAGATCCCGACCATATGGCCCACTGCTCTAGTGAGTGCTGGAGGGGAGAATGGAGAGCCTCTGAGTGACAGTCAGTGGAGGGGGATAACTGAGCGATTAGCGGTGTTTTTTTAATTTATTTAAATACTGAATTTCTCTTTTAAAGCTAATCTTTAGGCAGGTAGGAAAGAATCAGATAAATGTAGCACCATAAGAATGAATACATTATTAAATGTATTTTTACATACAAGCAAAGTAAGTGAAATAGTAATATACACATACTAATATCACTGAACAATATGAAATATTCCTCACTGATCCCAGCGCCCAGGTGGAAAGCAAGTTCTCAAAATCTCATCCAATCACCAGCTGCTATCATAAATTAAATTACCAATTATATAAGCATATAGTATAAATCAATCCTTATCGTTCATAAAATTACACTATATTGACAGCGCTAAATCTAAAAATATTTTTCAATCCAATATACATAAAAAATATATATATACGGAAAAAGATGACAGTTTCTCAAGGAATACACCAAAAGGTTTTTTTAAAATCCAGAAACAAGTGTTTACATGCCATCCATTGCAGTATTCACGAGGTGATGAGAAAGATAGTCCATCTCCAAGTAAAAGACACCAGTGCATAGTAGCTTCACTCATAGTGGCACCCCTTATGGTAAAGCACTTACCAGAACTTAAAGGGTTACAGGCACATCACAAAACACATTGGTTCCTCAGATTCCTTATAGTAATGCTTCCAATCAAACCAAATGCCAATACGGTTGTCAGCAATAGTAGTTTAAAGACTCCTTTGATTTCTTTATAACTATATCTTTGATTCAATAGTACTCCATTCAGCATAGATTTACATGTAGGAAAAATGAAAAATATTCCATAGTGCAAACCATTTTATTTTTTTAAAAACTCGCAGCTTGTCATTCCCGCTGCGAGTTGGGTATTGAGGGTAGTCGGTCCTGAGCAGAGGGGAGGTGGGACGGAGGAGTGTCTCTGTGTCAGGTCTCCCTGTCAGTGCGCCACCCACTTTGTACATAAACGTATGAGCTGCGCCGCTTAGTCACCCCTACAGACAAAGACGTTGTGACGAAACACGTATGGGCGTGATCAAGCAGCTGTACGTCATCGCAGGGGAGAAGGTTTGAAACTTTACCTGGGACCCGCCGTGGACGCTGAGATCGCTTACTATCTTTGGATCTCAGGACTGCGGTGAGACAAGCCTGATCGCTCTGCGTATGATTAATGACTTGATGATTGTATATTGTGTACGTATGTTTCATTAAGCGCATGAGATTTTTTAAAAAATAAAATGGTTTGCACTATGGAATATTTTTCATTTTTCCTACATGTGAATCTATGCTGAATGGAGTACTATTGAATCAAAGATATATATTTTTAGTGCTGTCAATATAGTGTAATTTTATGAACGATGAGGATTGATTTATACTATATGCTCATATAATTAGTAATATACACATACTGATTAAACATAAAAATATAAAAATAAATGAAAGTCCAAAATAGTTCAAAATTAAAACAAGGTGAAAACCCTCAGTCCCAGCCAAGTGCAATGATGTCCAAGTTAGTAAATCCTTTTGACATGTGAAATAGTGCCACGCTGTATCTGCAACACTGTTCCTTACTCTGTGTCCCCAAATCACCAGGTGTAGAGTAAAGGTCCTCACTCACCAGATGGCGTTGACCCGCCTGTCTTATGAAAAGAAGGGTCAACTATCACTCGAATGGTCACCCGCGACTAAGGGATATCCTCCAGCAGCTCTCCGGTACCTTTATCATGTGGTATTTGAGGCTTTTCATAGCGTAAAAACATTTGTATTTATTATGCATAAAATCCACCCTGTAATATTACTTTATTTACAATAAATAGAAACTTTTTTACGCTATGAGGAGCCTTTTCTCCCTTTTTTCTTCCACAATTAAACCTCGCCATTAATCCACCAGAGAGCTGATGGAGTCAACACCATCTGGTGAGTGGGGACCTTTACTTTACATGTGGTGATTTTGGGACACCGAGCAAGGAACAGTGTTGCAGATACAGCACTTCACTCTTTCGCACGTCAAAAGGATTTACTAACTTGGACATTATTGCACTTGGCTGGGACTGAGTTTTTTCACTTTGATTTCATTTTGAACTTTCTTGGACTTTCATTTATTATATTTTTATGTTGAGTCAATATTTGTATATTATTATTTCATATTTAAGCACTGTTTAAAAAATAGAGCACACACTCTTGTGGTCAAAGGTTTGATTATTGCACAACTCTAAGCCCTTGTACACACGGTCGGACATTCCGACCACAAAATCCGTCTGATTTTTTCCAACGGATTTTGTCCGAAACTGGTGTTGCATACACACCGTCGGACAAAGTTGTCGGAAAATCCGATCGTTCGGAACGTGATGACGTTCGTTCGTTACGACGGGACTACGTTCAGGCTAGTAGCCAATAGCTTTGGTCTCGCAATTTGATATGAGCATGCATGGCACTTTGTCCGATCGGAATTCTCTAAAAACAATCGGACAAAGTCCGCTCGGATCATGTTGTCGGAAAATTTTATATCCAGCTCTCAAACTTTGTTGATCGGACATTCCAACAGAAAAAGTCCAATGGAGCCCACACACGGTCGGATTATCCGACAACACGGTCCGATCGGACATTTTCCGTCGGAATTTCAGACTGCGTGTACAAGGGCTAATAGGTTTGAGACTACGTGAATTTAACTTTTTATCAGCCACTTGCAGTCCTGGCAGATTAAGGCTGGAGTGTGAGAAAAACAAATAGCACAAGGAGCCAATCAGTTTATGTTCTGATAAGAAGCAGGCTGATAGAAAGAGAAACCAGAGGGATGGAGTGATGAGTTCTTCACAACACTTCTCCTTTCAAAGTCCATTCACTGGCTGGGAAAGGTCAAGGACAACTAGGGCTCAGAGGAGATGGAATAAATGGCGATGGCAAACAGACTGAGCACACTTACTGGCAGAAAAAAGTGGGCACTCATTTTTTATTCTTTTTTTTAATGGGCTTTACATTTTTATTGTATTTTTGGCAGGAATTCTGCTTTCATTTTGGGTAGAATTGGCCTTTCAACATAAATTCCTATAATACCTCCTGACTTGGCATGCCTTGGAATTTATTAGCTGTTCGCGGAATATCTTCTTGCCTGGTGTTGCTCTTTGAGTATGTGTTCATTTTTCTGTTCTTTTTTTTCATAAATATCATTTTCAATATTTGAATGTATAACTAAGGGTGAAATTTTTTTTCATTTTGGATGGAGTGGAGACAGATTAGAATGTCTGTCAGTTTTTATTGTTGTCTGTGTCCCTGTTAAGGAGATTCACCCTCTCTATTTGTCTAGTTTACCATTATCATTGAGAGTAAAAGAGTACAAGAAAATCCTAAATTTTGGGTTGTCCCCAGAAAAGTAATAGAGGGGAAATCTTCCAATTGGAACTCTAGTTCTGGTGACCAGGGGGTCCTTATAGTGGTTGTAAACCCTTTACAGTCACTTTATACTACAGGCAAGCCTATATTTAGGCTTACCTGTAGCTACACTGGATATCTCCTAAACCTAAACAGTTTAGGAGATATCCCTGTATTTGCATGTGCTAACGTCATCGGCACATGTGCACTTAACCACTTCAATACAGGGCACTTTCGCCCCCCTTCCTTCCCAGCCCAATTTTCAGCTTTCATCGCTCTAGCGCTTTCAGTGACAATTGCGCGGTCATGCTACACTGTACCCAAATTAAATTTGTATCATTTTGTTCGCACAAATAGAGCTTTATTTTGGTGTTATTTATTCATGACTCCGTTTTTTATTTTTTGCGATATAAGCGCAAAAAAAGCGGAAATTTGGAAAAAAAACAATATTTTCTTTTTTCTATTTTAAAAGAAATCCAATAAAATCAAATTTTGTCATAAATTTAAGCCAAAATGTATTCTGCTACATGTTTTTGGTAAAAAAAATTCCGTTAAGTGTATAATAATTAGTTTGTGTGATCACGGACATATGTACGCAAATGATCATGTACATATGTGTGCAGGTGATCACGTAATCATTGGGACATGTGATTTTAGTGGGACATATGTGGGGGACATGTTTTTATTATTAGGGACATGTGTTTTTATTATTTGGGGACATGTATGTTTTGGGGACATGTGTGTTTTGGGGACATGTGTGGGGACGTGTTTATACTGTGTGGTGTGTTGTGTGTTGACACTAGACTGATGATCAGTGAGTAAAAAGCTGTAAAAAACAGCTCATACTCACTGATCATCAGCCGGCTGCAGCGATCTGCTCTCCTCTCCTCAGCGATGACTTCTGTGTGAGGAGAGGAGGAGCCGATTGACTAGCAACCGGCTGTTTGTTTACATCACATGACGGCCGTGATTGGACACGGCCGTCATGTGATCAGGAGGGCCAATCACAGAGCCCTCCTGCCGATCTGAGATGCGCCGTGTCCGGGTGACACGAGCACATCGGGATTGCGCCGCTGCGCGGGCACGCGCAAGCGTGATCCCGCTCCTTCTGAAGGACGTTCCTGAACATCCTATCAGAAGTAGACGGCTCCCACCCGGCCGTATATGTGCATTGGCCGGGTGGGAAGTGGTTAAGCAAACTGAAGCAATGGCAGGTACGTGCCATTGCTTCAGTTATACTGTGCCATTACTGGCGGCTCCCACTCTGGAGTGATATCATTGTGGCTCCAGTTAATCACAGCGCCGGAGCCGCGATACCTGGAAGTAACCCCCTGGAGAAATGTTGGCCGCCAGAGTGGTGAACGGGGACTGCTGCTGGGGGTTCATTTTCGGGTAGAAATGCATAGCATACTAGCTCATTATGCCTTTGTCTTCCAGGTTTTCTTTTGGTATTTTTTTAAGGGTTTACAACCACTTCAATTTGCAGGGATTTCTTCTCACTTCCTGTTTGGCCATGGGACACGAAGTGAAGGGAAATCTCCGCAATGGGAAGCAGATTACTCCATGTAAGAAAAAAAAAAAGTTTGACTATAAATCTACTTTAATTTAAAGTGGTTGTAAAGTCAGAAGTTTTTTTTTTATCTTAATACATTCTATGTATTAAGATAAAAAACCTGTGTGCAGCAGCCCCCCTAATACTTACTAGATCCAGCGATGTTGCAGCAGTGTCTCGGCTGCCTGGGACTCCTCTCCTCATTGGCTGAGACAACCACGCAGCGCCATTGGCTCCCGCTGCTGTTAATCAAAGTCAGTCAGCCAATGAGAAGCGAAAGTGAGTGAGGCTGGGCTGCAGCTCCATGCCTGAATGGACACATGGAGCTGTGACTCGGCTCGGGTGCCCCCATAGCAAGCTGCTGTGAGGGCACTCAATAGGAGGGAGGGGGTAGGAACACCAAAGAGGGACCTGAGAAGAGGAGGATCCAAGCTGCTCTGTGCAACACCATTTCACAGAGCAAGTAAGTATAACATGTCTGTTATTTTTAACAAAAAAAAAACAAGACTTTACAATCATTTTAAGGTCTCATTTACAGGGCCAACTGGGGTATCAGCATAAATCTGTGACGGGGCTCACAGGTGTGATCAGTCACAATCAGGACACCCTTATAAATCAATAACAATTGCTATCGGCGATTTGGCTATTGGCGGTTCCCTGCAGTTATTATTATTATTATTATACAGGATTTATATAGCGCCAACAGTTTACACAGCGCTTTACAACATTGGGGTAGACATTACAATACAATACAATTCAAGACAAGGGGAATCAGGGCCCTGCTCGTTAGAGCTTACAATCTAGGAGTTAGGAAAAGATGAGTGGCCCTGGATGCAAACTGTTTGCGTCTAAAGCCGCTCATCTGTTTCTAAATGCATGTTTTGGTCATGCGAATAAGACCTTAAGGACAAGGAACTCTATAACACAGATAGCAAGGGCAGGGTATTGCAAGCACAGAACACTAGAGATGCAACAGATCTGGAAAGGAATGTTGTGTGACATTAAAGCCAGGCACTCAGTTCTGTTACAGGGTATCAGTATCACATCCGGTGCTTACTGTGATTAAAATGAATGGCCTTGACCCTGCAGAGAGCGTTCTGATTTAGCAGCCCCTATCCACACTGCTGACAATTTTTCCTGCAAAGGGTTAAGCCAGACAGCTCTGAGGTTTGAGGTGAGCTTCCAGTGAAATGTCTGTGTTCTGTACACTTTTGAAGTGTAATTGTTTGTTCCAGATACGCCACTTATTGGACTCCAAAGGGAACATGGAAAAAAAAAAAATATGTTTTTTCACCCAAGCACTGCAACAGAATGGATGCTACATTTACAGCCTAGAAATCTGTAGAGAGGTAATTAGCATTTAAATCAAATCAAACAGATTTCATTGTAGAACAGAGAATGATATCAAGACTTGATTAATATGAACAAAGAATCCGGTACACACTGGATTATGTTCCATTTGCAATACTAATATTTGCGTCTTTTGTATTGTACATCTATATATATTTACTGACTTGAGATTATTAATATAGAAAATGCAAATTAGTGTTTTCACTGATTAATGAAGACCTCGTTTGATTAAAGAACGGAAAGTAATTTCATACAGCGCAACCTATAAAATGTGATAGTCTGTTAAATTATGCTTCATTTTCCTACGTGCAATGTTACTATACACTACGCAGAGCTTTTAATCAGCCGTAAAACTGATGATAGATAGTTCAGGTTTACAGATCCGATTTCCATAAAAAAAATGGAAAACGCTCAGTTATGATTTTTATTTGATCTGATAAAAAAATAAAAAAAAAGCAGAATAATTGTTGATTTATGAAAACAGATTTTCAACAAGTGGAAGTCTTGGAAGGTAAATCGTTTACTTTATTCTTGCAGTGTTGATGCTAAATCAACTTTGGCTCACTCACTGTACTAAAATATTTTTGTTATTATATTAAAGGAAAGCTAGAATGGTAGATTTAGGGCCAGTTCACACTGTTGCAATGCCAGAGATCAGATGTGATTCGCACAGCACTGCAGTGAAAATCAAATGCGATCTCTGTGCGATGCAATTTCTGCCATAAAGACTGTATGGCTGAATTTGCATCAAACTCGCACAGGACCCTTTTTTTTTTGTCCACAGCAGAATCGTGTGAACACCCATGTGATCTGATTCCTGTCCGAGTTTGCAGATCGGACTGCAATATGCAAACTGATTTGGGGGTGTCATTAACTTTTAAGCGACACCCCCAGCAGTTTGCATAGGGTAGTGTGAACTGCTGCCGGAAAACAAGCAACGCAGTGGATTTGCAGGGTTCCCGCATCACAGCAGTGTGAACCGATCTAAATCCCCTCTTCCCGGTCCGGATTGCGCATCAGAGGCTACTGACAGGCAGTGAGGAAGCGATGTGATGTCCCCTCGCCGCCTGTTTGAAAACCCTACTTTTGCCAACAAGCGCACTGCAACCATGTGTGTTGCACACAGTTGTAGGGCATTTGCGTTGAATCCCCATTTGCTTGAGTGTGCTGTTTAGCAGGCTTGCTGCCCGCCATTCGCTACATGTGAGGTAAACTTTGTGGCAGACACAAAGCGAAGCATTGCGACTGCAGCATGTAAACACCCCCATCCACTGTCCATGGCAGCTTAAAGGGTTTGTAACCCTAAATTATGCTTTGCCGCCAGTCCCCCTATTTTAAGCTGCCATCCTGCACTATGTAATTGTTTGTTAAAATCAAAGCCTCTAAATACCTTTTTGTGCTGTATCTTCAGGCCGGTCATGTGACTCTCGGCCGCTCTAATACTCCGATCCAGGGCTACGGCAGGAGGAGCCGAGCTCTCCCTCTGACATCAGCTGAGAGTCACATGACCGGCGAGCTGGCCGTTCGGCTCCTCCTGCTGTAGCCTTGGATCAGAAATTTTTTATTAACAGCAGCGGAGGCGGAGACAGAGACAAAGACTCCCGAGCTGGCAGGGAGGGTACGGGGGACTGCAGAGAGGAGATACAGCGGATGATGGAGGCACATATACTGACCATGGTGTCAGGGCTCCACAGGCATGATAAACCGTGGTCAGTTTACAGTGGGGAGGGCAGAAACAGGCAGGATCAGCCAGGGTTTTTTACAGTTTCCAGAGGGGCAAGTTCTGATTACTCAAACATCACAAATTTTCTTTAAAGGGTATTTCTACTTTTAGGCTGGGTTCACACTGGAGCGATGCGGGAACGCCGCGAATCCGCTGCGTTTTCCCGCATCGCATGCCTCCCGCCGGCAGTTCACACTGCCCTATGCGGACTGCTGGGAGTGTCAGTGAAATGTTAATGACACCCCCAGATCAGTTCGCATATCGCAGTGCGATCTGCAAACTCGGACAGGAATCGGATCGCATGGTGTGAACACCCATGCGATCCGATTCTGCTGCGGAACAAAAAAAGGGCCCCGTGCGAGTTTGCGGCGGGTGCGATGCGAATTCAGCCATACTATCTGTATGGCTGAACTCGCATCGCACAGAGATCGGATGTGATTTGCACTGCAGTGCGGTGCGAATCACATCCGGTTCTCGCTGCCGCAGTGGTGTGACTTACAGTCAAATTTGAGAAAACCTCACTGTATGTTTGTTATGTCATTCCCATTCACATAGCATGCCTAAAAAAAATATATACATCTTACCTTTTTGACGTTTCTAAGGCAAAGGCTGATTCTAAGAATTTCTGGGCAATCACAGTGTCTTTTTCCCCACACAGACTAAAGCCTGGTACAGACGGGCTGGATATCGGGCAGCTCCTGTTGAGCAGGCATGCTGAAAAAACAGCATCCGATTGGTATCTGATCAGTGCTGGAAGCCAATGGCTGCAAGCGCTGACTAGTGTGTTCTGTGGCTCAGTCCCCCTGTCATAACACAATAACTCAGCGGGGAGATTGCTGTACTAACATCAGATAGTTAGTACAGTGAGTTCCTCCCAAGCTCCTTTTTTTTGTTCACTCTGCTGGGTTGAACAAGAAAAAAATTATAGTGTGTACCAGGCCCAGGAGAGTGTGTACAGCAATTGCAATTGCAACCCAGCCCCATGCTCCAGGGGGCCTTTGTGGACCCCTATATACCTGGATAGGAGGAGCGGTATATAGAGGAACCAATCCACCTTACAGTGGCTGCAGAAGTAAAATGGGGGGATTAGTTCCTCCACTCTCCGCCCCTCCTCCTCCTGATCCTGCTGCCTCAGGCTCCTGTGTACTGCCCCATAACCACCACATCACGTCCGGGTTCCTCCCTCCCCTCAGCTGCTGCAAGGGATGTGTCAGGATGGAGAGCAGGGAAGGGGCCAGTAAATGTGTAATTTACTAGCCCCTTCCTTGTCTTAACGAATAGGGCCAGTGATCCATACTAATCACTGACTGTTCATTCATAACTGAGGCATAGCAAACATTGTTCACAATGCTTCAGTTTGTGAATGAATGGGAAGCTTTGTACAGAACTATTAATGTCCATTCACTCTGTGCTGCTGAAGCTGCAGAGATGGTTATTAAAGGGGTTGTAAAGTCAGAAGGTTTATTATCTTAAGTCATTTTATGCCTTAAGATAAAAAGCTTTCTGTGTACAGCTGTCCCCTCTGCCTCTCTAATACTTATCGGAGCCCCATCTCTGTCCAGCGATGTCCACGAGTGTCTCAGCCACCTGATTGGCTGAGACACAACAGCAGCGCCATTGGCTCCCGCTGCTGTCAATAAAAAGTCAGTTAGCCATGGACACACAGCGCTGCAGCTTGGCTTGGGTTCCTCCATAGCAAGCTGCTTGCTGTGAGGGCACTCAACAGGAGGGAGGGGCCAGGAGAACCAAAGAGGGACCCGAGAAGAGAAGGATCTGGGCTGCTCTGTGCAAATACACTACACAGAGCAGGTAAGTATGACATGTTTGTTATCTTTGTAGAAAAAAAAATGAGACTTTACAATCACTTTAAGGGATGTGTCCTCAATCTCCTTTCTATGTCTCAAAGGTGTTTAGACCCCTAATATCTCACCAAAGCCCCCCAAAAAAGGGCTCCTAAAAAACAAACCATGTGCTTCTAAAAAAAAACAACAACATTGGAATCCATGTGTCTGGCGCATGGATTAGGGGGGCGGCGCCCCACGTTCCTTACCCTTATGGACAGGCCGCCACTGGTAGCTACCTACGTTTTCTAAAAGTACAACTTTACAATGAACAAATCAGCCAAGTTTACAGTGTAGCAGAGTATACGGAGTCGTTTTAGAAGTCACTGTTATTTTTCAGATTCATCTTTCCATAGCCCAGTGATCAGTAGTAGAAATTTAGAGGCTTTGGCATCATCTGTTTAAATCTCCAACACTGTAGCAGGAAGCTGTATGGAGAGCTGGCAGCTCTCAAATGTTTTCTGTCTAAACAGTAGAGATAGTTATCCAGTACAGCTTTGCCCTGGATGAATTATGTAAGACATTTTAACATTAATTTGGACACTGACAAAGTGAGTGGAAACATGTTACTTTAATTAATTAGTGAACTGCTGCATATACCAGCACTCTTTTTTTTTTGGCAACAATCTCATAGGCCAACCTCAAAACTAATAAGGAAATCTGAAGTGTACAATCCAATTTATTTTCCTTCATTTACCCAGTACTTAGTGTTACTGCTACACAACATGACATAAAAGGCAGCTGGTGTACTTACTTGTATAATGGTGTCAATGTAAGCAAGAGTTATTAAACAAAAGCAATGTTTAGGAGAAAGGTTACATATATATTTTTATACACTGACAATGCATTCTAAAGAGAACCTGCCTTTCATATTCACAATCTGATCACTTTTTGTTATACAATGGGGGTTATTTACGAAAGGCAAATCCAAGTGCAATGAAAGTGCACTTGGAAGTGCAGTCGCTCTAAATCTACAGGGTAGATCTGAAGGTCAGGAGATCATGTGCAAGCTAAAATGCTTTTTTCTATTTTCCTTGCATGTCCCCCTCGGATCTACAGTGACTTTATTTCTAAGTGCACTTACAGTGCAAAGTGGATTTTCCTTTAGTAAATAACCCCCAATGTCGTTTCTTCCTTCAAACATAGAGGCTGCCATTTTGAAATGGTTAGGTGTGTCTGGTCATCATTATGCCGTCTCTTATCCCGTGAGTAGCCCAATATGGGGGCAAAAGAAAACGTATTTAGATCTACTAAATTTAGTTGCGCTTTCCTTTTTTTTCTCCTGTGGTAAAAAAAAATAAAAATAAATAATGCAAAACACACTAAAGTTAAAGTGGTTGTAAACCCTTACAACACACTTTGACCTACAGGTAAGCCTAGATTAGGGCTTACCTGTAGGTCCAAGAAATATCTCCTAAACCTATACGGTTTAGGAGATATTTGCCCGAAGACAGGCACGGCTGTCTACGGCGCATGCGCCGGAATGACGTCATCGCGGCTTTGCTGAATGACAGCGGCGGAGCTGCGAGACCCAACCGAGAAGATGGATGCGCCGGACTACATGGGACAGCAGTGACTTCGCTGGCTCCTGTGTCAGGTAAGTGACACATAATGGACTACTTTGTGATGCATAGTAGTCCATTATGCTTTGCCTTTGCAGGGAATGAAAGAGGTTCCACAACCATTTATTGATAGGTCCTCCAGTTTATAGTCCATATAAAAAGATTATAGCAATGTGATAGGTTGTGTAACCATAAAATGTCCATCCACAAATGGAAGCCTCCATAAGGGGATTAGAAGCAAAATCCAACAGGAGCTACAGAATATTGAAGGGAAGAGAGGCACCTCTAAGTGTAGCAATATGTTGCTAAATGTTGTACCTTCATTAATTGTAAGCATATTGCTACACTTAGAGGCGCCTCTCTTCTCTTTTATACCCTGTAGTTCCTGCTGGATTTTGCTTCTAATCCCTTCGTGGAGGCTTCCATTTGTGGATGGACATTTTATGGTTACACAATCTGGGCACATTGCTATAATCTTTTTATATGGACTATAAACTGAAGGATTTATGAATAAATGGTTGTGGAACGAATCATCTGAGTTTTTTTTTATAAAGGAGAAGTCCTTTATACTCAGTTGTGACATGATGCTACTTGTATATTAAGTCAAAATTTATTAAAACATGTTGCTTGTCTTGCAAAATGCTCTCAAACCAAGTTACTCTCAAACCAAGGTTTTACTGTACTGCAATAAGTACAGGAATCAGAATTGGCTTTGAAAAGCCAAATCAGGTGAAGATGGATTTTTACTTGCCCTTTGCATTTAGTGATTTGCTCTTTTGTTTTACAGAACGAATATCTCTGTATTACAGTATAAAATATATATGTATTATTATGTTCACTCAACAAGTAAGGCAGAAGCATTCAGAAGAGGCCCTCCACGGTTCAAGTGTGTTGCAAAAAAAGAAAGCTGCAAGTTGGGTTTACCAGTTTCATGTAAATACGTCAAATTGCAACATGTCCTATTTTTTAAAATTCCAGAAAGCTGCAGGGCCTAGATATGAACTAGCCACATATGAATTAATGGGAATTCTACTTGAATTGTATTATCAGTCAGGAAAAGAGACAGATGGGAACAGAATTTCAGAAAGGCTTGGTCAGCGTGATATCCAAACACAGCTTTTCTCATGCACTAAATATTTTAGACAGATCCCAAGAAAAGCAAGCAGGACAATGTAAACTATGTCTTGCAAGAATGAGACCAAAGGGGTGTTCAAATAGATCATCTGTTCTCATTGCAAATACTCCACTTTCTGTGGTCTCAAATTGTCACAATGATGTATTTTTATGTCCACAGTTTCCTCTTTCTGCTAAAACACAGGAACAAAGATACAGAAACGTGTTGGCCAAAGTGTTGCTAAGATGCATGCAGTTGTATTATTTTGCACTACATCTGAACTGTTCATTTTACAAGGCTGCATACCGTAAATTGATTGTATGTTACTCCAAAACTGATGGTTTCTATTTTTTTTTGCTTACACCTATAGTTCTTTAAAAATATTATACAACATATATGAAGCACTATCCCTTTACAACTGTAATTCTCATGTGAAACCCAATAGGTCTTGTAAACCAAATCAAATAATCATATAAATACAGACATAGTGAATAATATTAATATACATGCATTGTAATAATCACGTAGTCCTATTCAAACATCCATAAAGCTAGGCTCACATCTATGCGGGTGGTTCCTGCTGTGGGTCTGCACCTGTTCCCACAGCCACAACCACCTGCATAGCAAAAAATGCGCTGGATGCATGTGGGTGTCGTTAATCCTAATGACGCAATGGAGGTTATTTACTAAAGGAAAATCCACTTTGCACTGCAAGTGCACTTGGAAGTAAAGTCACTGTAGATACGAGGGGGACATGCAAGGAAAATAAAAAAAACTGCATTTTAGCTTGCACATGATTGGAAGATAAAATCAGCAGAGCTTCCACTCATTTCAGATCTACCCCTTAGATTTAGAGCGACTGCACCTCCAAGTGCACTTGCAATGCAAAGTGGATTTGCCTTTTTCGTAAATAACCCCCAATGCACGCACTGGAAATTGCACCCGCAATGAGAACCATATGGCACTTGCTGTTTCCATGCAGGTTGCAATTTCTAACATGCTGCATGGATCTTTTCCCTGCGTCTTAGGAAGCATGGGCGTCCATTAAAATGAATAGGCTGGCATGTCTGTGCAAAACGCGGCACAGACATGGCAGCCCCTCAGATCTACAGCAATCTACAGCGACTTTACTTCCAAGTGCACTTGCAGTGCAAAGTGAATTTTCCTTTAGTAAATAACCCCCTGTAAATCGCTGCAGGTAAACACAACCACCTTCATTTAAAATAAGAAAAACTCACAAGAAATAAATACGAGCTCCGATAACTAGTTTTCACCGTCTCTTCCTGTGCTGGTGGATGTGACAAAGTCAGCGTGCTATGCTCCACCGTTTGTTCATAAGTGACATTGTCAGTGGCTGTTACATCTACTCTCTTTGATAAGAGTTTTCCTTGGTCACAGTAGTGGTCTAGTGGAGCAACAGCACAGATTTCTTTTTTTTTGTGGAAAATTATCTTATTCACTTCTTATAGGTCTATTTGATTAATACCGGCGTGCATATTATTTTATTCACTATGTGTGTATTTATATGGTGATTTGATTTGTTATACAAGAACTACGATATTGGATTTCATATGAGAATCACATTGTTAAAGGGAAAGTGCTGCATTATATATTGTATGGTTTGTAAATGTCTTATATCAGGGCAGTTTGATGTGGGCTGCTTCTCATTCACATTTGTTGTTTTGTTTTTTGTTTTTTGAGCGATGTGGGATTTGTATGGTTTAAAGCAATGATGTCCATTTACACTTAGCGAACACATGCAGCCAAAGAAAAATGTGACAATGGGGGTTATTTACTAAAGGAAAATCCACTCTGCACTACAAGTGAACTGCAAGTGCATTTGGACATGGCAGGGAAATAAAAAACAGCATTTTAGCTTGCACATGATTGGATGATAAAATCAGCAGAGCTTCCCCTCATTTCAGATCTACCCCTCAGATCTACAGCAACTGCACTGTCAAGTGCACTTGTAGTGCAAAGTGGATTTGCCTTTAGTAAATATCCCCCAGTGTCTCTTTACTGGACTATATTTTATGTAAAAAAACATCACTTTATTATACAAAATGATACAAAACACAAGAAACATGTTAAAACATGAAGAAGCTCTAACTCCAATCTATTCCCGCTTTACATATCCCATCAGAAAAAGCAGGTGGTATGTATAAAAACTTGTGATTTCCCAATGCATATAAATAAGACCCTGGGGCATTAAAGTCGCATTTGGTTAATTGATGTTACAGGAAGAGCACCAGATACTCTACTTATTTGTGCTTTGGGCTATTTTCAAGGATGAAGAACAAAATTAGGGCAAAATTAGAACCAAAATGTCTGATGAGCACCTTGAGAATTCATTGAGAATTGCTACTACATGCATCAAACCATATTGATGCAAATATCAAATATGTCAAATATCACACTAGTTTTATGTTGCCTTCCTTTACTTTCATAATAAAAAATATTACAAAAATATGAAGTTGTATTACTTAGATACATTATCTATATCCGTGATCATTAAAGTGGTAGTACACTGCAAACAAATTCCAACAAAGCGGTCCCCTGCACAATAATAGCAGAATGTGCTAGTATTCATTGCATACCAGCACATTATGAAAGAATTGCATTAGAATGAAGCCCTCCAGCACTGATGACAGGTCTTCCATCCTCACCCGGTGTTCTGTCTGGGTTTGCGGACTTCAGTTGTTTGACTGGCCAAGCCGCGATGACGTCACTCCTGCGCATGTGAGAGGAAGTCACGGCCGCGGCACAGCTCTCTCAATGTAGGACATGCTGTCCATTGAGAGCGCAGTGTAAATGCGCCAGTGACATAATAAGTGGCTACTATAGTAAATATACAGATATTTGCTGTATTTTAGGCTTACCTATCGGAACAAGTAAACATTGGGGACTTTACAACCACTTTAATTTGTGATCTGCTCAACTTCTTCTGCTCATCGGCTATCCTTATTGTACATGTATTTTATGTGTACCCCAGGAAGGTCAAAAGGTTGGACAACCCTGGTTAAAGTGTTCTTAAAAAATATTGCCTGTAAAAGTTTGACTCCTTGGTTGCTATATACCTTTTGAACCTGCCAGTTCCCCCTGGTTCCATTATCAAATTGACTATGCCAAGCATAGAAGCAAATTTGTGCTGTTGTGGAAAGTTTGTGTGTCTAGGATCACTGTTAGGAGACACAAGCATGCCATGTCAGTTGTGTGATCACATCCCCATCCCTGCTTTGTTGTGGCTGTAGCAGGTACAAGGGTGGACCTGCCTTCTTGGATGTGCAGACACACATAGAGACAGGAAAGATACTTCCCCGTTGTGTGTGACATCACATTATACCAAGCTGCTTGCTTTGGAGAGGGAGGACACCAAGGAAGCAATGCGGTCATGCTACTGCAAGGTCAAAGAATAAAAAAGGTACCTAACAATCTGTTTAGTTTACTGTAAAAACAAGCTCAGCAAGGGATTTGGGTGTCTTGTATTATTCTTGCAATCAGATAGCTAATGCTTTAAAGCACTTAAAATCTGTAACACCATCTACTAAAAATAATTCAGCCTGCTGGAGAATTGTTGCTAATGCCTTAAAGTGGATGTAAAGCCTCTCCTTTACCCAGTGAAGTGAACAGCCTCAGATGATACACAGAGATGATTCAAATCTTGTTACATAAGTTTTACATGTATATCTGCTGTCTTCAGCTTTCTATATTCTTTAGAAAGTGCACATCTTGTTATACAATTTCTCTTCCTGTTCAGCACTGGGAGTGGTTTCTTGGCATACATTGTATGTGACAGCTGATTGGAGGAAACCCCCCCCCCCCAAAAAAAATAAAAACACACATAGGCAGAGGCATGCAGAGCTGTGCTGTGACAAGGCAAGCTCTCTGCTAATCTACAGTGCCTTGCAAAACTATTCACCCCCTTGGCTTGTTACCTATGTTGTTACATTACAGCCTTTAGTTGAATGTTTTTTTAATCTGAATTACATGTGATGGATCAGAACACAATAGTCTAAGTTGGTGAAGTAAAATTAGAAAAATATATACATAAAACAATTTTTCAGAAATAAAAAATTGATATTCACCACCTTTGTTATGAAGCCCTTAAAAAGGTCTGGTGCAACCATTTGCCTTCAGAAGTCACATAATTAGTTAAATTATGTCCACCCGTGTCCAATCTAAGTGTCACATGATCTGTCATTACATATACACACCTTTCTGAAAGGCCCCAGAGGCTACAACACCTAAGCAAGAGGCACCACTAACCAAACACTGCCATGAAGACCAAGGAACTCTCCAAACAAGTAAGGGCCAATTTTGTCAGGGTTAGGTTATAAAAAAAAATTCAAATGGAAAGAACATGGCACAACAGCAAACCTGCCAAGAGACGTCCGCACACCAAAACTCACGGACCGGGCAAGAAGGGCATTAATCAGAGAGGCAGCACAGAGACCTAAGGTAACCCTGGAGGAGCTGCAGAGTTCCACAGCAGAGACTGCTGTACATCTGTACACAGGATGACAATAAGCTGTACGCTCCATAGAGTTGAGCTTTATGGCAGAGTGGCCAGAAAAAAGCCATTACTTTCAGTAAAAAACAAAATGGCACATTTTGAGTTTGCAAAAAGGCTTGTGGGAGACTCCCAAAATGTATGGAGGAAGGTGCTTTGATCTGATGATACTAAAATTGAACTTTCTGGCCATCAAAGAAAATGCTATGTCTGGCACAAACCCAACACCTCACATCACCCAAAGAACACCATCCCCAGCATCATGTTTTGGAGATGTTTTTCAGCAGATGGGACTGCGAAACTAGTCAGAGTTGAGGGAAAGATGGGTGGTGCTAAATTCAGGGATATTCTTGAGCAAAACCTGTACCACTCTGTGTGTGATTTGAGGCTAGGATGGAGGTTCACCTTCCACCCCAAACACACTGCTAAAGCAACACTTGAGTGGTTTAAGGGGAAACATGTAAATGTGTTGGAATGGCCTAGCCAAAGCCCAGACCTCAATCCAATAAAAAACCTGTGGTCAGACTTAAAGATTGCTGTTTACAAGCGCAAACCATCCAACTTGAAGGAGCTGGAGCAGTTTTGCAAGGAGGAATGGGCAGAAACCCCACTGGTAAGATGTGGCAAGCTCATAGAGACTTATCCAAAGTAACTTGAAGCTGTGATAGCCGCAGAAGGTGGCTCTACAAAGTATTGACTTTAGGGGGGTGAATAGTTTTGCACATTGACTTTTTCTGTTATTTTGTCCTATTTGTTGCTTGCTTCTCAATAAAAAAAAAATCTTCAAAGTTGTGGGCATGTTCTGTAAATTAAATAAATTAAGTTAAGTAAGTTAATTCCAGGTTGTGAGGCAACAAAACATGAAAAATGCCAAGGGGGGGGTGAATACTGTTGCAAGGCACTGTATTTATAGCAACCTCCCTCAACACAAATTTCCGGGCTGGTTTTATCTCGGTTGACATAAATACCCAACATAAGGTATTTTGATAACTATGTGTGCAGTGTGATATTTCTCCTGATGATCATGGTCCATCACAATGATCCAGAGGTCAATCTTTCTAATTAAACAATTTTCCATAATCTTATCTTCTGTGTGACAAATGACAGGTCTGTCTTCCTTCCTCCATATGCAAAAGATTATTCCAGTGGCTGCTGTTTATATGAACATTTCTAGATGCCTCAAGCTCTTCAATGGCAGAAATGTCTTAATGTGCAATATGTTTTTTGTGGGGTTTTTTCTGATAACTAATCAAACTATTGACCAATGACCATTTGTTAAGATTAGAATGTGTCCCAGCTCCAGGTGTCAGGGACCAAGGCAAATTTGTTGCAGTGAAATCCTCTAAAAATGTGTAAAGTAAAATGTACCCCTATCCCAAAAAAACAATTTAATAAAGCATTTTCAATATTTTCTGGCCTTGCCGCCGAATTATAAAGTCCTGCATTAAATAAATGAACGCTGTTCTACGCTTTCCTTGTTATTTCTAGTTCAGGTAATTCTTAAATGCAACACTTATACATTCAGGCACTATGGCTGTGACAAATTGATAAGAAAACTGGAGGCAAATAAAACCTTTTTAAACTCTTCAGCCCCGGAAGGTTTACCCCCCTTCATAACCAGGCCATTTTTTGCATTATGACACTGCGTTAATTTAACTGACTAATGCGCGGTCGTGCAACGCTGTACACAAATAAAATAGCTTTTTTCCCCACAAATAGTGCTTTATTTTGGTGGTATTTGATCACCTCTGTGTTTTGTTTGTTTTTTTGCGTTATAAACAAAGAAAGACCGACTATTTTGAAAAAAAAAAAACAACAATATTTTTTACTTTATGCTATAAATTTCCAATAAAAAAGTGAAAAAAAAATAAATGAAATTATAAATTTAGGCCAATATGCATTCTGCTACATGTTTTTGGTAATAAAAAAGTCACAATAAATGTATATTGATTGGTTTGCACAAAACAATGTCTACAAACTATGGGATATATTTTTGGCATTTTAAAATTAGTTTATTGTTTTTAATAGTAGTGGAGGCGATCTGTATTTTTTAGAGGGACTACGACATGGCGGTGGACAAATCTGACACTAAGTGACACTTTTGGGGGACCAGTGACAGCAATACAGTGATCAGTGCTAAAAAAAATGCTCTGTCACTGTACTAATGACACTGGCTGTGAAGGGATTAATATAAGGAGGGAATCAAAGGTTTTAATGTGCTCCTAAGGAGTGTTTTCTAACTGTGTGGGGTGTGCTTTGACTAGGGGAAGACGGAGATCTGTGTTCCTGCTTAGCAGAAACACAAGGTCTCCATCTTCCCCTCTTACAGAACGGCGGTCTGTCTTGTTTCCGTAGGCAGACCGCCATTCTGTCTCTCCTAAGAACGATTGTGGAGTGATGGCACACATTGGGTCAGATCACTGGACCCCTGATTGGCTCACATTGTGTCCAATCACAGAGGGAGTGGATCACCGGCGGCACGCGTACGCCCCAGACCTAGTGCATGAAATCATGTACAGGTACATGATTTTGTGCAGGAGGGCCGCCCTACTACAGTATATCTGCGTGGAGCAATCCAGAAGGGGCTAATGATGGAGAGAATTGTGTTGCACATGTGTTGTGTAACACACATAATTCTGTCTGAGACATAATTCTGTCTGAGGCAATTCTGCTAAAGAATAATATACACCTTACTGACAGTTACATGATTCTGACGCAAGTTGCTTCATTTGTTGCATGGACAGGGCAGTGCCACTCATTATGAATTCCAGGTATGGTATTCGGATAACTAAATGTGTTTAGTATATAGTTTTCATAATGATAGTTTTTAGTATATTATTACCTTTATTTTACATGCCTTTAGATATTTTGTTTCTCACCATTTACATATAGACCAAATAGTTAATTACAATGGTAGTGAATATGATTAGGACAAATTAAATCACTGCCAGGGGTGCTTACAAATGGTCACTTTGTGGTTCCATGGGTTATACCTTCTTATGAAGAAATAATGCCCTTTTCACACCTAAGCGTATCAGAAACATGGGCAGAATTGCGCGATTCTGCGAGCAACTCCAGAACGATGCCAAATCCCAATTTCCCTTGGTATTAATAAAGTATTCTGTATTCTGTAAATGCGCAATGCTCTTGCAGTGCCATTTCTTTTTAATGGTACCCCAAATGCAGTGAGATTTTGCCAAAATTTGGAACATGAGCTTCTTTTGGGACAACATGCGTAGGGCAACCCATTCAGGTGAACACACTTTACTTATGCACACGGAAATCATGTGTATATCATACAAAAAAAAAAAACTGCAAGCGGAGGTGCGTGTCCCTGTTATGCAAAGTGTAAAGGGCATAAAAATTATTGCTAAAACTTCTCAAGCACCCCAGCAGCATTATAGTTTTGCTATCATTTAGAGGTTTTATTTATTTGTTTATGCTTCTCCTGCATGAAAATGTACAAAATATTAATAAATATTTAATATAATATTTAATATTATATATATATATATATATATATATATATATATATATATATATATATATATATATATATATATACACATATATATATATATATATATATATATATATAATAAATATTATATTTTTTATATTAATAAAAAACAGTAGTGGTAGTATTTGATCACCTCTGCGGTTTTTATTTGCTGTGCTATTCAACAAGATGGGTTTCTTAATTAATTAAATTAAGAAACCCATCTTGTTGAATAAAAATGTAATAAAACAGAAAAAAAGTAACTTATATCTTGAATAGTATCCTTTTATGTATCATTCACATGCAGTTATCAAAATACAACAGTTTTCAGAATCGTGACCCTATAAGAGCAGAGAAAATGGAATGAATTCCTGGCCACTCTTCAAGTTTTGCCCATTTTTTGGAGAAAATGCTACGAGACATCTGTTCTAGCTATTTTATTTACAGACAGGTAGAAGTTGTTGTATTTTGTTTAAAACTTTGTACACAGGATGAGAACATCGGACAAATGATTCTGTTTTGTTTTTTTTGTTTTTTTGCATTCTAGTCTCATATCGAAAATAAAAGGGTCACTTACGTTACGAAAATCCTTGTATGACACAATACAACTTTGGAAGTGATATAATGTGTTGTAATCTATTGTAATGTATTCTTTCATTTCTGAGCATGCGTGGTTTTGGTCTTCTGATTTTTTTCAGACTAATACTGTACCGATTAAACAAAAATTGTACCTTCTGGCATGGTACCAGAACATTTTTCGTGGTTTGCCCCTTTGGATAATTTTGCATGAACTGTCGTGATCGGCTCTCGAAAAGCTCTGTACTAACAATCGGATTATTGCACGATTGATTCAAAAGCGATATTTTCCATTTAATTTTCCTATCGTGCACTAGACTTTAAAAGATGCACACTAATTTCATCTGAGAATGTATAAGGACATCTGATAAAGGCGGCTATGCTGGCCATACACCTGGCAGGTATTTAACCACTTAAGGACTGGATTTACTCCCTAAATGACCAGGCCATTTTTTGCGATACAGAACTGACAATTGCGCTGCCGTGCGACGTTGTACCCAAACAATTGATGTCCTTTTTTTCCCCCACAAATGGAGCTTTCTTTTGGTAGTATTTGATCACCTCTGTGGTTTTTATTTGTTGTGCTATAAACAATTTTGAAAAAAAAAAACAATATTTTTTACTTTTTGCTATAATAAATATCCCAAATATATATATATATATATATATATATATATATATATATATATATATATATATATATATATAATATATATAAAACGAATTTCTTCCTCAGTTTAGGCCAATATGTATTCTTCTACATATTTTTATGAAAAAGAATTGTAATAAGCCTATATTGATTGGTTTGCGCAAAAGTTATAGCATCTTCAAAATAGGGGATAGATTTATGGCATTTTTATTATTATTATTTTTTTTTACTAGTAATGGCAATAATCAGCGATTTTTAGCAGGACTGCGACATTGCAGTGGACAGATCAGATACGTTTGACACTTTTTTGGGACCAGTGATATTTATACAGCGATCAGTGCTATAAAAATGCACTGATTACTGTATAAATGACACTGGCAGGGAAGGGGTTAACACTACTGGTGATCAAGGGGTTAAATGTGTTACCTGCAGTTGTTTTCTAACTGTATTGGGGATGGTGTGACTGGGGAAACACACAGATCTGTCTTCCTTGTTTGATCTTCCCTGTCAGAATGAAGATTTGCCTTGTTTACACAGGCAGATCCCTGTTCTGGCACTGCGGGGAACGATCGTGGGTGGCCGGCAGACATCAAGTCACCCGGACCCACTGATTGGCTCCCCTGCTGGCCAATGGGAGCGCGGGCACCCACAAAAGCGAGTTCCCGAGCCGAGGTACAGCTATGGCGATTTGCGGGATCGTGCCACCTTGCTGGAGTATAATGATGGTGGCTGGTCGGCAAGTGGTTAACAGTTGCAGTCACCTTTCAATCACAAAAATAGCTTAACAATCTACCACTAGCACTTTATATCCAAACTATAAGTAAGTTGCCTTAATTAGCTTCATTCCATGTTTGCTGCCTGAAACTGATGGCGCTTAGCAGAAACCATCCAGGCATGAGGCCACCATTAGGACCTGTGTCATGTTCCTTGGAATTCTTTACCCTGCAGGGACTGGAAAGCTGCAGTGTGGGTGATCAAAAATTCTGTGTAGACAGAACTTGCTTTATAGCAGAATATATATTTAAAGGACCCTAGGCATGACACAAGGGAGCAGTCTACAGTACATTTCATCTCGTACTACATAATTAATTGAACCCTATATATAGTGTCAAGAAATTTCCATTTACCTTGCAGCAAACAGATCTAAAAGGAAGAAAACGAGCACACTGAACAAAGCCCACATATACTTAGCTAAAGTAACCCTGGAGGATCTATTTTGGAAAAACCCCAGTACTAAGGAATTCTTATGTTTTCCTTGCAGATGACCAGTTAGTAAAGATGTATAGCTGCAAAAGATATAATATTTTACTTACCTGGCACCTATAACCCATATAAATAGGAAAATTCCTATTGGGTGTGTGTGAATCACATTTGTAGTATTGCATGTTTAATTAAAGTCAAATACTTGGTTGACTTGTCATGAATCTATTTTAAGTGCATCTCAAGGAAGTGAAGAACCAATCATAGTGATAATTATATTAAACATGCTAAAACATATGTCTATGCACCATGAAAAAGTCAGTGCGAACACCTACTGCACAATCAGACACTAAGCAGTAGAATGAGCACAAGACACTTACCTATGAGGATCCAGAGAAGATGTCTGGATGTCAGAAGAAATCCTAGGTTCATTGCTGTGTCCTGGGCTCAGAGCACTGGATACACATTTACTGCTGGAGCCATGAGAACACTAAAGTCATCTCTGAGTGGTGATCACAGCAAGAATTGGATATATCTCCAGAGGACCAGGCACAATGAGGTGCAGGAAACTTCTATGAAGATGATGAAGGAGGTGCTTTTGGTACCCACCACCTGTGGGCGTTTTATAGCATTTCAAGTTCACAAAGCTAGTTCTCTATGTAGCTGGAAGGAATGTTTGCTAGATTACCATTCCTATAACTCATGGAAACCATAGGTAAGTTTTAACCCATCTGGAGGAGGAAGGTTATCTCCAGCACAATCCCTTCTGAGATGCTGATGCCAACTGGATGATGAAGTTGTTGCTACAGAGCTCCAGCGAAAGTTTACGACCTGAATGAAGACAATTATCTTAAAATTTCAATGGCAAGTGATGTGTTTTAGATATTTGGTAGTTGAAGGTTGCATCCAGAAGTTCTCCTTGTCTGTGGGATCTTCTCCTTTGATGTAGACTTGTGTGGTTTAGTAGAGAAGAATGGAAGACCCTGTTTCATATGTGTGTGTAGGTGGGGAGGACAATCCTTCAGTGTGTGTAGGTGGGGAGGACAATCCTTCAGTGTGTGTAGGTGGGGAGGACAATCCTTCAGTGTGTGTAGGTGGGGAGGACAATCCTTTAGTGTGTGTAGGTGAGGAGGACAATCCTTCAGTGTGTGTAGGTGGGGAGGACAATCCTTCAGTGTGTGTAGGTGGGGAGGACAATCCTTCAGTGTGTGTAGGTGAGGAGGACAATCCTTCAGTGTGTGTAGGTGAGGAGGACAATCCTTCAGTGTGTGTAGGTGAGGAGGACAATCCTTCAGTGTGTGTAGGTGAGGAGGACAATCCTTCAGTGTGTGTAGGTGGGGAGGACAATCCTTCAGTGTGTGTAGGTGGGGAGGACAATCCTTCAGTGTGTGTAGGTGAGGAGGACAATCCTTCAGTGTGTGTAGGTGAGGAGGACAATCCTTCAGTGTGTGTAGGTGGGGAGGACAATCCTTCAGTGTGTGTAGGTGGGGAGGACAATCCTTCAGTGTGTGTAGGTGGGGAGGACAATCCTTCAGTGTGTGTAGGTGGGGAGGACAATCCTTCAGTGTGTGTAGGTGGGGAGGACAATCCTTCAGTGTGTGTAGGTGGGGAGGACAATCCTTCAGTGTGTGTAGGTGGGGAGGACAATCCTTCAGTGTGTGTAGGTGGGGAGGACAATCCTTCAGTGTGTGTAGGTGGAAGGTCTTCCCTCAAGCTTTGTTAAGATGCGTTGGATGGTCACTCCTCCTGTGTAGGTTGGATGAGGTTCTCCTATGCGTAGTCCTTCTATAGATCGGGAGGTTCCTGCCTCCCTGGACGTGGAGGGTCTCCAGCCTCCTGCATCTAAGTTTAGATCCGAATGCGATATAAATAGGATGTGTAGGAACACAGTGCAACCGGGATCTGTCACTAGAATGCCAGGAATGTCCGTGCCGTTGCTATAGATCGGGCTGTCAGTGGTGAATGCAGGTCGGGTGTCAGGGAGGCTTGGGATGGGTGGGAGTCCAGGGTAGATCGCGGTGACATGGAATCCTATAATGACTTTAGTGGAGTTAGTTGTCTCTCCTGTCCTCGTTGAGTTAATGTGACTTCCAGCCGCAGATATTGGATTACTATAGAGCAGCAGTAAGTGTGACTTGCTGTTGTCCCTGCGATCTGATCGTCTCATAGTTAGGTGGCCTCTCCTTTGTCACACTGCACACACCTAGCATGGCTGTACATTGGCAGGAATGCAAGGCACACTCCCAGAGCAAAGATCGCCGCCTGCTCCTGTCTGCACTTATCTAGAGGACTGCCGATCTATAGAGCATGGGCGGCCGGCCGGCCGGGGGAAGATCGTGCTTTGTATGCCTGCTCTCCAGTCCATCTACAACACTCCAGGGCTCATCTCCTCGGGGAAATCACACTGCTCACAGATAAACAGCCCTGCCTGCCACTATGCCGCTTGTCTGGACTCCAGGCAGACACAGCTAAATACATAGAATAATGGGGATGTTTATTCTGCTAAAGGATTTGTATTTTTGTCAATCCATTCCTGAGATTTACACAGTTCTGCCACACAGCACAGCCCTGTCAAGCAAGGTTGGAGAGCTGATTATTCTCTGCTGCAGTTGCTTTTTTAACCTGTTATGATAGATCGCCCCATGCATGTACTGTGGCAGACAGGGGTGGCTCATCCTTTAGGGGCGCACGGGCGCTGCCCCCCCCATCTGTGCCGCCACAGCCCCCCCCCCCATTCATGCATCTGGCCACTTGCAGGATGCCAGGCGCATGAATTACAATGGCGGGAGAGTTTGTCTGAAGCTCTTCAAAATAGGGAGGTTTCGGGGCACAGAGAATGCGCTCACAGCCCACCCAGGTGTGTTAGAATAGCGAACAAATATTCACTATTCTAACACTGATCCTCCTCCCAGCCAATCAGGAAGCGGGTATGAGACCCATCACCCGATTGGCTGAAAGGATAGGGGATCCTATTGGACGCCTAGGAGGAGGGGAGGAGATGCACAGCCACTGAGATGAAGGAAAGAGACACACAAGCCGCTGCCTGCTGCCCGCTGCTTGATGCCCAAAGCCTGCTGCCCGCTGCCTAGATGGGGTAAATGCCAGACCAACTGGCAGAATGGGGGGTTGGTTGTCCCCCACCCCCCAAAAAAATACAAGGTGCCACTGGCAGCACTCCTACACGAAATCACGTACCTGTATGTGATTTCGTGCACTGGGATTGGGGCATGCGCTGCCAGCGACCAGCTCTCGCTGTGATTGGACACATAAGGAGCCAATCAATGGGTCCAGCAGACGCAATGTCCACTGGGACACGCTGATCATTCTCAGGAGAGGCAGATTGGTGGTCTGCATAGCTCCCAACTGTCCCTGATTTCGATGGTCTATCCCTGATTTCAATGGTCTGTTTTTGACTTGGAGCAATGTCCCTCTGTCCCTCTTTCCTCCTCATTTGTCCCTCATCTTGGTCTGATCTATATAGTTATATATAAACTATTTATGTTTTAAAAAGTGTTTCCCAGTGCTAAACCTTTCACCCACTTTCTAAATTGCTGAATTTGTAAATTTCAAAAGCCAAAATAAAGGAATGGTAGTAGTAAAAAAAAAACCCTTGTGGGTTAATTCTCCTTTAGTGGGGGGAGGGGATGCCAGGCGGCGTGTCCTTTGCCTACATACTTTAGCTAGTAGGTGTCCCTCATTCCCATCTCAAAAAGTTAGGAGGTATGTGTTCTGTGAGAGGGGAAGATGGAGATGTTGTGTTCTTGCTAAGCAGGAACACATATCTCTGTCTTCACCCAGTCAAAGCATCCCGCACACAGTTACAAAGCACTCCCTAGGCGGAAACACATACAAAATATTGGCATAATGTTCAGCGCTAAACCATCTGATGAAAAGGTTTAACATTTAAATGAGAAGGCATGCATCTGCATGCTTATACATGAAGGTGCAACCATGTGAATTGTGAGTGGATTGAAAGTTCTGAACCCCTAAAAATTAGTCTCTAAAGGGAGCGAAGCTGCTTCAGGCTTGGGCTGGGGAACCCGATCACTGTGAAGGATTGGCTTGGCGCTTCTCTCTCCCCCTATTACAAAGCACTCCCTAGGAGCACATTTAACCCTTTGATTGCCCCTGATGTTAACCCCTTCCCTGCCAGTGTCATTAGTACAAGAACAGTGCATTTTATTTTTAGCACTGATAATTGTATTAGTGTCACTGGTCACAAAAAATTGTCACTTAGTGTCTGATTTGTCTGCTGCAATGTCTCAATCCCGCTAAAAATCGCTGATTGTCGCCATTACTAGTAAAAAAATTTAATAAATAAAAAAGTTTGTAGACGCTATAACTTTTATGCAAACCAATCAACGCTTATTGAGATTTTTTTTACCAAATATATGTGGCGGAATACATATTGGTCTAAATTGATGAAGAAATCACATTTTTTTACATTTTGTTTTATGGGATATGTTCTATAGCAGAGCAAAAAATATAGTTTTTTTTTTCAAAATTGAGTTTTTTTTAGTTTATAGCGAAAGAAATAAAAAACGCAGAGGTGAGCAAATACCACCAAAAGAAAGCTCTATTTATAGGAAAAAAGGAGATCAATTTTATTTTGGTACAGCTTCAAATGTCTGCAGAAATGTTAGTTAAAATAGCGAGTGCCATATTGCAAATAATGGCCTGGTCATATAGGGGGGTGTGACGGACCCCGCACTCAAGAGGACTATGTCTGCAGTATAAGCTTCCCTTACCCGGTACCAGCACGATCCAAGATCCGTTAGCCTACCCAGTCAAGACCCTACCCTTGTCGGGACATCAGTGTAGGGTGGTAAGAAGCATAAGACTGTTTATTTAAACACAGGCACAAAGAGATATACACTCAGCAGACAATCCCCCCTTCTTTGCATAATGACACAGGGTGGGGTAAATTCAGTAACATACAGGCACAAAACTCTTCATCAGTGGACAGTCTTTAGTTTAGGAAGGGCTAATAGCCGACAGTGGTTTTATTAACACTTAAAGCAGAATCCCCCATTGGTACACCTCCCCCCCCCCCCCCCCCCACACACATACACACAAAACACTAAACCGTTATCACATTTGTGAAATTTCTTACCGTTTAAGAGATATGACTGATTGAATTTCCAGGAAGTCAGCTTTCTGATTTAAAAAATGCTTAATCTTTTCTGGCAAGGAGGAGGTGTTAGAACAGTGATTGCATCATATCCTCTTCTCTCTGTCTAACTGTAATCAGACTACATTTCCCATGAATCTTTCGGATTGGAGTGAATGTGGAAGGTACACTAGGCTTGTACCTGTAAATGTGAACTCGCCCACTTCAACATAAATCACACCCCTCATTCTGCAGCCAGCAAGCCATATCTAACACACGGTATGATAGGTTACAGCCTTATAAATGCAAAGCATTTTAATATAAATGTATATTAATATAAATTGAATGCATTTAATAAATAAATATAAATTCATTTAATAAATTGAATGCATTTAATATAAATGCAAACCAGTGCAGCTTATCGGTGTCCACCAGTGCTGAATGTCAGGGACCACCAGTGCAGCATGTCAGGGACCACCAGTGCCGAATATCAGGGACCACCAGTGCCAAATGTCAGGCACCACCAGTGCCAATTGTCAGGTATAGCATATGGGAACGCCGCTCGTTGATGTCCTGCCCCCGCTGTCATTATGATTGACGGTGTACTGTTCCTATAACGGTTGGGGTGGGAGATCAGTGAGCGACGTTCTCGTATACTATACCTGACCCCGCGGGAGATCCCCGCTGTGTATATACAAGTAATTACTGGTGATGATCCCGCTCTGCGCGGGGACGAAGTGGAAGGGGGGCAGATTGCTGGCAGGGAGGAGGAGGACACCTCCTCCATGGGCGACACAGACTGGGGGCTGGGATACCCCCTCTGCCCACAACATGTCTGCTTCCTTCCTGCTCAGCTTTACAGAGGACTGCAACTGGACATGTCAGACCGCTGGCTGAGCTTAGGAGAGGGATAGAAGCCAGCGGTCTTATAAACAGGAAATCCACAGGCAATAACATTTTTTCAGCAAGTTCAGCAGAAAATTACAGAGGAACTACAGAGCTCAGAAGAACATGGATGGCAAACTTGGTGAAGGTAGGAGATCAGCAAGGACATGGAAAAAAATTTTTGGTCGGAGTTCTGCTTTAAGCTAATCCACATAAGCATATATATCCCAAAATAGTTTGTTCCCAAGGCAGAAACAATAGAACTATGGGATACAGCCACTTAACAATAAACACATAACAACCCCCACCCCACCTCAAACTATCCAGCAATGGTCTATGATACACTCCTACAATATTCCAGTAGTCTGAAAGGTGGAATTATTTATTTTCATATATTTATTGAGGGAGATTGTTCATAAATATTACTGTCCCAAGTGAAAGAGTTCCTTCATTCTTTTAACATAAACCACACATATAGAACCCAGGATAATAGGGGTAAAATGAAATGCTGAGTCCGATGTGGTTGTACTGGGAGACCAAAAGTGACCAAAGTGACTCCATCACAGGGTGTACACCTTCTGGAGCTGAAGTGGTTTATTCAAAGGGAAATATGGAGTTTTATTTAATAATCATACTTACCTAGGTGGATGCCGCATTGGTCTGATGCTGCATCTGTCCACCGGCCCCTTTAAGACTGGGAACCAAGAACACAGCTGATCGCTTGGTTCTCAGTACTCCGTGAGTAGAGAGCTGGTGATTGTCAGTCACTGTTCTCTGCCATCCCCCACACTCACTGGAGCACTGGGCTGTAGAGGGGGCGGAAGTGGGAGCGGTCGGCTCAGACTCTCAATGGTTCGCTTAGAGGCTTAGCTGGGTGCCGGTCCAGATATGTGGGCAGATCCTGACTTTATATTGTTGCAATCTTTTTTCAAGCCTGGGCCGGCTCTGTGATGTCAGCAGACAGCGGACTTCAGCCCATTGTCTGCTGAAAACGGGTCACACGAGTGCAGAATGAACTGCACTCCTGTGATCCACAGGGGAAGTACAGCCAAACGAGCTTTGGCTGCAATTGTCCTTTAACCACTTGCCGCCCGCCCTATAGGGAATTGACGGCGGCAAAGTGGTTTCATAATCCTAACCGGACGTCATATGACGTGATTAGGATTATGAGCCGCTGCGCGCCCCCGGGGGCGCGCATCGCGGCGATCGTTGTTGCGGGGTGTCAGTCTGACACCCGGCAACTACGAACTCGGTAAAGAGTCTCCGACGGAGACTCTTTACCATGTGATCAGCCGTGTCCAATCACGGCTGATCACAGTGTAAATGGGAAGAGCCGGTGATCGGCTTTCCCTCACTCGCGTCTGTCAGACGCGAGTAGAGGAGAGCCGATCGGCTGCTCCTCTGACAGGGGGGGTCTGTGCTGATCGATTATCAGCACAGCCTCCCCGAGGATGCCCACACTGGACCACCAGGGACACCACTAGACCACCAGGGAAAAGGTAATAAAATCCATAATCCTCCCTAGACCACCAGGGATGCCAGTCAGCACAATGGGTGAAAAATCAGTGCCCATAATGGATGCCAATCAGTGGCCACAATGGGCATCACTGATTGGCATGCATTATTGTTTGGCACTGATTGGCATCCATTACTATAACACCGATGCCGCCTATGAGTGCCCACCTGTGCCGCCTATGAGTGCCCACCTGTGCCGCCTGAGTGCCCACCTGTGCCGCCTATGAGTGCCCACCTGTGCCGCCTATCCATGCCCACCTGTGCCGCCTATCCATGCCCACCTGTGCCGCCTATCTATGCCCACCTGTGCCGCCTATCCATGCCCACCTGTGCCGCCTATCCATGCCCACCTGTGCCGCCTATCCATGCCCATCCGTGCCGCCCATCCGTGCCGCCCATCCGTGCCAGCTATCAGTGCCAATTTGTGCCACCTATCAGTGTCCGTCCGTGTTGCCCATCCGTGTCGCCCATCTGTGTCGCCCATCAGTGCCGCCTATCAGTGCCGCTTCATTGGTGCCACATTGGTGCCCATCAGTGCCACCTTATCAGTGCCCATCAGTGTAGCCCCATCAGTACCCATCAGTGAAGGAGAAAACGTACTTATTTACAAAGTTTTGAAACTGAAACAAAAAAAAACATTGCTGTGAGCAGAGTCATGCTGAGTTTTTATGGATGCACACACCCTGGCTCAGTAGAGAGATGGTACCATCTGTCCCCAAGCGGTTTGCTATAGGTGCAGACACAGAAGAGGAAGAGCAGAGAGAGCAGGACTCCAGCAGGAGAGGTTCAGGGATGCTCTGTGCAATGCCATTGCAAAGAGCAGGTAATTATAATATGTTCTTATTAGGTAAAAAAAAGTTAACTTTCAGAAACACTTTAAAATGATTCTATAGCCAAAGTTTTTCTTTTATTTATTAAAACAATAAAAAAAATAGAATAAAATAGGTTATACTTACCTGTTCTTTGAAACAACTTTTGCCCAAATTACCTCTTCTTTTCGGTATCCACTGGTGCTTTGGTCCTTCTTCCTGTGAGTGCCCCTATAGCAAGCCGTGTGCTACGGGGGCACCAGTACGGGCATGCTTCCGAGGCAGGCTGTGTGCGTTCATAGACTCACAAACACACACAGTGAAGGAATGTCATCAGCACACCAGGCATTCCTAGAAAGAGTAACCGGCACCCCCCCCCCCCCCCCAGTCCAGTTGGTTAGGTCATCAGGAGCACCGACACATACCCCATCTATGGCGGGCAACGTTTCTACCGGGCGGCGACTTCTTCCCCTGCTCTCTTGCACAGGGCTCGCGGCGGCTTCTGCCGTGTGTCTCCTCCCTCCTCTTCGGAGGTTAATTGGAATGCTTCTTCTTTTGGCCAATCAGGAAATGGGTCTCAGACCCGCTTCTTGATTGGCTGGGGGGAGAATCAGTGTGACAATAGCGAATGAATATTGTGTGGGACCAGGGCACAATGCTCTCCAATCAGACCCTTTTTTGAATTCTATTAGAACCTCAGGCTCTAATCACGTGCTTCCAAAAAAAAAAACTGATTGTAATCCATGCGTTCGGTGCCCTGCATGTAGATTAGGGGGCTGGACACATGAATGGGGGGGGCAGTGCCCCTTTGCCCCTAATGGATGGGCCACCACTGGTAGTGATCTCTTGCATCTACAATAAGGCCCCATTCACACTTTATGCAGAAGGAGTGCACATCTGTGCTCAAAGTAATTTTAGTGTGTTTGGTGACTACACATACACTTTACAACAACCAAAGATTTGTGTGTGACTAAATAGAGTTTTGTGTGTGTGTTGTGTGCGCAAACACTATATACACATTACATATCATGCCTTCAACAAAGACAATTTGCTGTTTCTCTGTTAACCACTTACCGACCAGCCGCTGTCATTTTACTGGCACGATCCCGTGAACCGTCGTAGCTATACCGCTGGCCACGAGTGATCGCGAGCAGGAGAGACAGAATAGGGACGTGTGTGTGTTCTGTTCTGAGAGGAGTGAGAGATCGTGTGTTCCTATTAGCAAGGAACCATGATCCATTACTTCCTCTAGTCAGTCCCCCCCCCCCTTGAATTAGAATCACCTCCCAGGGGACACAGTTAACCCCTTGATCACCACCTAGTGTTAACCCCTTCACTGCCGGTGATATTTTTACAGTAATCAATGCATTATTATAGCACTGATCGCTGTATAAATGCCAATGGTCCCAAAAATGTGTCAAAATTCTCCGATGTGTCTGCCATAATGTCGCAGTCACGATAAAAATCGCAGATCGCCGACATTATTAGTGAAAAATAATAATAAAAATGCTATAAATCTATCCCCTATTTTGTAGATGCTATAACTTTTGCGCAAACCAATCAATATACGTTTATTAAGATTTATTTTTTTTACCAAAAATGCGTAGAAGAATACACAGCGGCCTAAACTGAGAAAAAATTAGCTTTTTTAAAAAAAAAAAAATTTATTATAGCAAAAAGTACAAAATATTGTGTTTTTTTCAAAATTGTCGTTATTTTTTTGTTTATAGGGCAAAAAATAAAAACCACAGTTGCACAAATACCACCAAAAGAAAGCACTATTTGTGGGGAAAAAAGGATGTAAATTTTGTTTGGTTGCAGTGTCGCACGACCGCAAAATTGTCAGTTAAACCGACGCAGTGCCGAAACGCAAAAAATGGCCCGGTCATTCAGCAGCCAAATCTTCCGGGGCTGAAGTGGTTAAAAAGAATGAGCTCAGAGCAGAAAAAAAGACCATGATCATGTGATCAGTCTTATATTTGTGTGCCCTTTATAACTATTTTTTTTTTTGTTGTGAAAAGCCTGTGGCATGTGAAACACCCAAAAACTCCACTCGTGCCAAAAATGTACACACACATAAAGAGTGATACACAAAAACGTGCAAAGGATGCTATATGGTCCTACCCAGGAAGGACATTACCCTGATCCCCTGAGACGGGGACTGAGGTACTTCATTTGGGTCTATCTGGCCGAAATCAGACGACCCCCTTTTTCTGGATAGTTTGCCGAAACAGACCCACCCCAGTACTCGGTGGGACTTCCCCATCCAGGTTGCCATTACGCCCAGAGGTTTTGCATAGCCACCGTCACCCCTAATTCACCTCGCCGTAGATCAGGGACGGAAGCAAGCGCCACCTCCTGGCAACTGATAAGAACACATTTTTTTTTTTTGCACGCCTGTGGCGTGCAAAACACACTCAAAAACTTCACCCGGTGCATAAAAAATGTGCACACACATAAAGAGTGACACAAAAAAGTGCAGACGGGTACACAAGCCCTCTAAAATCAGAGGGCCTTGTCCTGAATCCCCCGGGGCGTTAGGCTCCTGACAGGGACAAGGAAACTTAAAACTTGGTCTTCCTGGCCGAGACCAGTCAGACCCCGTTCTTTGGAAGGTCTGCCGAGACAGACCCACCAAAATACTAGGTGAAGCTCCCCCGAAGGGGGACCCCAACCCTAAGGAAGAGGGCGAACTAAGCCAGAAGGCCATGTCCACCCCCTCCACAGACTTCCAGGACAGGCCCTGGGACCTGTGACCCTACTCATTACATCAAACGTGCAAAGTGACAAAACAAGACGTGACAAACACACACTGAAAGTAAATAAAATGTGGGGAAGGGATAGTGGAGAGATGAGTGAAAAGGTGGTCATTGTGTGAAACAATGACCAGGCCCTCCGGCCAGGAATAAAAAATTCCCCTGGTCCCAGCCAAAAGGCCCGGCCCAAGAGGCAGGTGCTAAAAAAGCGTGTTATGGTGCAGTGACCTAGGTACCCAAAATCAAAGTGACCCTCACTCACAGTGATTCTTAGGCACCCCTGGGCTGCCACTCCAGGGGCACTTACTCCATGGGCTTTCAAGACCTCCCTGACCCACAGTCCGGACCACAGCAGCCCCCACCCTAGACAGGAAGGCATGAAGATCAGGAAGCTTGGTGAGAGCCCTTTGCCATCAGGCTCCACCGTCGCTCCCATCACTACTTCCTAATTACATTCGGGAAGTACTAACCGCTCCTCCCCCACAGCATAGGGAGCAGCCGGTTTTCCCTCCCGAAAAACTGTCCAGGGCTAGAACTACCCCAATCCAGGCCAGAAGGCCAGGTACTCGACCCTCTGGGTCAGACCAGTGGCAGCACCCATCCTCACCAGGAGCATCCTTCCAGACAGCTCAGACTCGACCATGCATCGGCCCCCAGTTTACTGTCGACGGGCACGACGTGGTCCCTACCGAAACCGTCCTTCTGGATGCTAATTCCGCCATCGGAGAGTGCTGACTAAACCCTCTCTATTAGGGATGGAACAGCGCCTCCTTTGGCAACTGATAAGACCAGATCCTACGCTTGATCTTAGCCAAAAGGCAGAGAAGCGATGTCCAAGAGATGGTTTGTAAGGTTACACTTCCTACTGTGCAGCGTGATAAGTGAGAGCAGAATTCCAATACTCTCCTTTCACCACCCACATGAAGGCCCAGAAACACCCACAGTAGCCCTAAGACCCACCCACATCAACTACCAGAACTGGTACAAGTGACTCCCATAATCTGCCCTGAAACTACAGAGACTCAAAAGATTGTGGGACATATAGTATCAGAATTAGTAAAGGAAGGAAATAGGAAGTCATAGGAAATAGAAGTACCTTGAAATTCAACCAGGAGAAGGAGTGACATCACAGACACAGAAACCTGCTTCATGCAGCTAAACAAGGTAAGTTACTCACAATCTAACAATTTGACACTAGGGTTTTGATTCAGTTACATGCACAATGCATCTGTTTTGGGGAGGGAAAGCTGGAGATCTGCTTTAGGGATGTATTACTAAATACAGGGCCAAAGTAATCTGTGCCGTTTATTTCTGTCTGGAGTTCTGCTTTAGTATAGCTGTAAAATAAGAGTTGTAGAATGGCTAAACATATAGCTTGCTTCTGCAAGAGTATGAACAGATGACTTGCATTTATTTATATATAGGGCATACTTTCAGTGATTTATTGCTATTTATCTTTTAACTATGCTTTAAAGCGGTCAAATAAGGGTCTTTGTAATTAATATGTATGTCTATGCTCTATAGTTATTTTTGGCCACAACCACAACCTCTTTTTGAGCTGTAAGATAAGATTAAAGGGCTTTTTAAAATATTTGGTCTATCCTGTCACTATTGTTCTTGATAGATATAGAAGAGGATTTCACAAGGTTGACCACTTTGAGCAAAATCTATCACAATCATTTCTGCAAGCTACAGCGATTTGTAATTTCATAACTCAATATCAATATCAATATTTTCCGAAATGTATATGGATTCCAGTGGTAACATAAACCGCAGCTAAAGACATTTTCCTTATGTTACATTTCCTAGGTTACAATGAGGTTTTCTGTTAAATAAAGAGCATTTACATTTGAAAACAAACAGTTCATATCTGATTATTATACACAGTGCTTTGACAAACAAAATGCCATTTGGTTAGGGTTTAGTATCTGGGGGATCAAGATAAAAGAGCAGCAGCAAGCCCCAGATGACGTTAATTCTAACGAAACATATCGGGTGGAGCCCATGTCCGCGAGGTACCATGCAAACCAACCCTCTATACTGGTCGATCGACTTCTAGGATGTTTTGGATCCATTAGTGCTTGTTTTATACTGGATGTCTGAAGGTGTTAAGCGCTGATTTCTTTTGATAAACTGTGGAACAGTTTTACACTATGTGGCTGTTTTATCTTTCCTTTACGGGTCCTACTATGGAGTAAAAGTTACCAGCAGCCATGACAGTACCACTACCTGCAATATAATAGAGGAAGCTGGTTGGATCTTCTATACTTTTATATCACATCTGCCTAGACTCATATAATTTGAAGTCTAGACCAGTGGCATTTTATATCAATATCAGTGGAGGTGCACTTCGGTGATCAAAACACACACCAATTTTACTCACTGTAACTGGATGTTCATCAAGTAATTCACCTGCATTGTGCAGAACAGCACCAGTTGCTCACACTTTATGGATACTTGTTTATTCATTAACCAGTTTCGGACTGGCTAACACAGCTATACGGTGGCAGAAAGGCTCTCCTGGGCGAAATCCCATATATATACGGCTTTGCCCAGGTGAGCCACCAGGGGGCGCACGTGCGCCTGCTGCACAGCGGGGGACCCCAGGCGCATGGCCAGGGGGCACGATTGCCACTTGCCACACTGCGATCACCTGCACAGGGATTTCAAAATTTCATAGTTAGTAAGGTTGAATAAAGACACCAGTCCATCCAGTTCAACCTGAGTGAGTGTCTACAGTTGTCCCTATCCCTGTACATTGCACACTCACATTGGTCCCTACCCTCAAGGATCACACAATCCAAGGTACCCATTCATATACTAGGGTCAATTTTGGACAGAAGCCAATTAACCTACCTGCATGTCTTTGGATTGTGGGAGGAAACCGGAGTACATGGAGGAGAACATGCAAACTCCTGGCAGGTAGTGTCATGGTTGGGATTCAAACCAGTGACCCTTCTTACTGCTAGGTGAGAGTGCTAACCACTACACCACTGTGCTGCCCACAGCACACACAAATTCCTGTGCTGTCAGAGAAGAGAAGACAGATCACGTGTTCCTACAAAGTAGGGACAGCTATCTGTTATCTCTCCTAGTTAGTCCTAACCCCACACAGAACACAGTGAGGGAACACACAGTTAACCCCATGATCGCCCCCTAGTGTTAACCCCTTTCCTGCCAGTGACATTTATACAGTAACCAGTGCATATTTATAGCACTGACCTCTCTATAAATGTCAATGGTCCCAAAAATGAGTCAAAAGTCTCTGATCTGTCCGTCGCAATACCTCTAAAAATCGCAGATCACCACCATTACTAGTAAAAAAAAAAAAATGCCATAGATCTTTCCCATAGATTTTTTTTTTTACCAAAAATATGTAGAATACATATTGGTCTAAACTGATGAAGAAATTAGTTTTTTTTTAAATTGGGGTATATGTATTATAGCAAAAAGTAAAAAAAAATATTTTTTCTAAATTGTCACTCTTTTTTTGTTTATAGCGCAAAAAATAAAAACCGCTGAGGTGATTGAATAGCACCAAAAGAAAGCTCTGTTTGTGGGAAAAAAAGGATGCAGATTTCGTTTGGGTACAGCATTGCATGACCGTGCAATTGTCAGTTAAATCGACGAGTGCCAAATTGTAAAAAGTGCTCTGGTCGGGAAGGGGGTAAAATCTTCCGGGGCTGAAGTGGTTATCTATGTTTAGCACTGCAACACTTTTCTATAAACAACTTCACTCTACATTTTACAAAGATCAGTTTGCTGAAACCAAATTTGATGCTGTTATTTTTTGTTTGAAGGCAGGTAAGGTAAGACTGTCCGGCCATAAAAGAATTAGTGATCCTTGGATGCCAGTGTGCGTCATAATTAACCACTTGCCGCCCGCCCATTGTCAAATGACGGCAGCAAAGTGGTTTCAATATCCTGACTGGACGTCATAGACCGTCCTCAGGATTTTGAGCGCCCCTGGCACCCCGCAACTACAATCTCGGTAAAGTAAAGTGTAAATAGGAAGAGCCAGTGATCGGCTTTTCCTCACTTGCGTCTGTCAGACGCGAGTAGAGGAGAGCCGATCGGCTGCTCCTGTGACGGGGGGGTCTGTGCTGATCGATTATCAGCACAGCCCCACCCCCGAGGATGCCCACACTGGACCACCAGGGACGCCACCAGACCACCAGGGATGCCCAGCACCAGTTATGCCACCCTAGACCACCAGGGATGCCAGTCAGTGCCCACAATGGATGCCAATCAGTGCCCACAATGGGCACCACTGATTGGCATGCATTATTGTTTGGCGCTGATTGGCATCCATCAGTACAATACAATGCTGCCTATCAGTGCCCATCCGTGCCACCTATTAGTGCCCATTCATGCCAACTATCAGTGCCCATCCATGCCAACTATCAGTGCCCATTCATGCCCATATGTGCCGCCTAGCCATGCCCATCTGTGCCACCTATCCATGCCCATTCGTGCTGCCTATCCATGCCAATCTGTGCCAGCTATCAGTTCCAAATTGTGCCACCTATCAGTGTCCATCTGTGTCACCCATCAGTGCCACCTATCAGTGCCACATATCAGTGCCCATCAATGCCACCTCCTCAGTGCCACTTCATTGGTGCCACCTCATCAGTGCCGCCTTATCAGTGCCCCTCAGTGCCGCCCCTCCAGTGGCCATCAGTGAAGGAGAAAATATACTTATTTACAACGTTTTGAAACTGAAACAAAAAAAACATATTTTTTTTCAAAATTGTCTGTCTTTTTTTATTTATTTAGCAAAAAATAAAAACTGTAGAGGTGATCAAATACCACCAAAAGAAAGCTCTATTTGTGGGAAAAAAATTATAAAAATGTCATTTGGGTACAGTGTAGCATGACTGCGCAATTGTCATTCAAATCAAATTGTCATTCAAATTTACGACAGCGCCGAAAGCTCAAAATTGGTCTGGGCAGGAAGGTGTTTAAGTGCCTGGTATTGATGGTTAAAAAGATGACATGGCATACAGTGCCTTGAAAAAGTATTCACAATTTTCCACATTTTGTTATGTTACAACCAAAAACGTAAATGTATTTTATTGGGATTTTATGTTAGACCAATCCAAAGTGGCACATAAGTGTGAAGGAAGGAAAATGATAAATGGTTTTCAATTTATTTTACAAATAAATATGTGAAAAGTGTGGCATGCATTTGTATTCAGCCTCCCCAAGTCAATATTTTGTAGAACGACCTTTCGCTGCAAGTGTTTTTTGGAATGTCTCTACCAGCTTTGCATGTCTTGAGAGTGAAATTTTTGCCCGTTCTTCTTTGCAAAACAGCTCAAGCTATGTCAGATTGGATGGAGAGCGTCTGTGAACAGCAATTTTCATTCTTACCACAGATTCTCAATTGGATTTAGGTCTGGACATTGACTGGGCCATTCTAACACATGAATATGCTTTGATCTGAAACATTCCATTGTAGCTCTGGCTGTATGTTTAGGGTCGTTGTCCTGCTGGAGGGAGAACCTCCCCCTAGTCTCAAGTCTTTTGCAGACTCTAAAGCACCATACACACTATCAGTTTTTCTGCTGAGTTTTTCCTTCAAGTTTACCAAAACCATGTAGTGCAAGGGCCTGCCAGATTGCAAACAAATTGAAACTCCTAAGGTTTGACCTCATATTATATGGTTTTGGTAAATCTGAAGGAAAAACTCAGCAGAAAAATTAATGAATAGGGATGGAAGTGTGTGTGTTTGCTCTATTTTTTTTAAGTTTGTGACATTTCCTGTCATGCATTGACCTGTTGTTTGCTTCCCCTGAGTTTATTTGCTTTATCCAATCATCAGTTTTATTTTTTATTTGTAAATACCTTGTTATCATTAGTAATCAGTTGACCCTATTGGTTCAATTCTGTTGGTGGTGGTCTGACTGGTCGGGCAACACTGCCGGTGGTTGGACTTCCTCCTGTCCAGGAGCTGTGATGCGCTTGGTGTCCCCTCCCCCATCTGGGGGGGTGGATGCGCCGCCACTGCATGTCAGCGTCACGCAACCCACGTCGGACGTGCGTGCTCCTATGGACGCTAACGCGCTCGATGAGGTGGTTCTCCATACTCGCACACTACAGTGGCGGGGCGTTTGTGCCGGCTGGCCAGGCGCTATTGTGCCCATTTGGCGGTGCTTTTCGCCCCTCCCTGGTGTGTGCTGCCGTGACGTTGGTAGGCGGTCTTTGTGATGGCGCCCATATAGGCAGAACCACAGTTGTGCTGGCTTGCTGGCTCTTGAGGCTCCCATTACATTACATTACAACTTCACTGTCTAACCTGTCCTTCACCTCACTTTTTTCTCCTTTTTATCTCACTTTCTTTTTTAGCGGCACCTGGTTTTCTTCCATTTCCTATCCAGATTTCACCTGCACCCTCTCCAGGGTCACTTCAGCATTGGCTGCACTCCCTCTTTCCATCACGTTCCCTTCCTTCCTTCCCTTCACCACCACACTCACTCTGCTCACCCCAGTCCACTTCCTGGCATCACTCCTTGCTTTGAATTTTCCCCCCATATTTTCACTCCCTACACAGGTTTGCCTCGTAGGTTCATGCCAGCCTTGGATGATGCCTTGCGGGTTACCCCCACCGATCTGTCCACCTCAGCTCCCGGGGGGTTGTGCCTCCAAATGGCCGGCAGTGCCCGACATTCAGCCACCATCACACGAACCATAATGCGTAAGCATGTACCTTAGGTGGGGCTTTTCATACTATAGATAGATGCTATAGATCACTCTTATACCACATTTTTCATGTGGTATAAGAAACTCGCGCTTGCTCCTGACGAGTGGCACCCCAGCCACGATACGCGTAGAGCTACCAAATGTCATGTTCTTCACAATTTTATCTAATTTTCTACCATTGTTATGCAATTTCTACCTCACAGGAGATCTGAGCTACCTGTCATGCAGGCATTACATCATATTTTATGGTTTTATAACAACTTCAATTTGGTGTACTGTGGAGAATTGTTGTGTTCATATTATCATGTATTTTTGCTGTTATCACGCTAACGGTGAATACCCCCTCTACTTGTAATGGATTTTACTACTATATGCATGTTATACTTTTTTTTTATGAACCTAATACATTTTTCCCAATTGTTCACCAAATGTTATCTTATTGCACTCACGCACTTCATTCAAAGTCCCACCCTTGTTGCTCTCCCCACTTTGATTATTACAGGGATGGAAACACATGACCATACCAGGCAATTGTTTCATCTAAAGTCCCAAGGGATGGAAATATGTGGCCTTACTAGGCCATAATTTCACGTAAAGTCCCTAAATCTTCTCCCAATTAAATAGTGTGTATGGGGCTTAACAGGTTTTCAAAGATTGCCCTGTATTTGGCTCCATCCATCTTTCCATCAATTCTGACCAACTTCCCTGATCCTGCAGAAGAAAAGCATCCCACAATGTGATGCTTCTATCACCATGTTTCACGCTGGGGATGAGGTGTTCAGGGTGATGTGCAGTGTTCATTTCCTGCCACACATAACGTTTTTCTTTTTTATGCCAAAAAGTTTGATTTTGGTCTCAACTGACCAGAGCACCATCTTCCACATGTTTGCTGTGTCCCCCACATGGCTTCTCGCAAACTGCAAACAGGACTTTTTATGGCTTTTTTTCAACAATGGCTTTTTTCTTGCTACTCTTCCATAAAGGCCAGATTTGTGGAGTGCAGGACTAATAATTGTCCTGTGAACTGTCATCTCTCCCCTGACTTGTGGATCTCTGCAGCTTCTACAGAGTTACCACGGGCCTCTTGGCTGCTTCTCCGATTAATGCTCTCCCTTCACTCCGTGAGATGTTCAAAGCTTGGGATATTTTTTTATAATCTAACCCTGCTTTAAACTTCTCCACAAATGTATCCGTGACTTGTCTGGTGTGTTCCTTGGCCTTCATGATGCTATTTACTAAGGTTCTCTATCAAACCTCTGAGGCTTTCACAGAACAGCTGTATTTATAATGAGACTATATTACACACAGGTGCACTACGTTTACTAAATAGGTGACTTCTGAAGGCAATTGGTTCCACCAGATTTTAGTTAGGGGTATTCGAGCAAAGGTGGCTGAATACAAATCCACACTTTTTAGATATTTATTTGTCAAAAATGTTGAAAACCATGTATCATTTTCCTTCCACTTCACAATTATGTGCTACTTTTACTATTGGCTGTAACATGAAAAATTTGGAAAATTTCAAGGGTTATGAATACTTTTTCAAGGCCCTGTATATGGACTTTTACTCTAGCAAAATCTGACAACCAAAGGTAATCAACCACATAAGAAAACCTAAACTGAAAAAAATATGTTGTATGAATTTGCTTAATTCCTTCTGAAAAATGTTACTTGCTTCACTGCAAAGCTGATGCAATGGCCGAAAGCAAAATTTTGGTTTCCTGAACCCCTCCCCCCAATGGCAGTATTTTATGTTTTCATTATACTTACATTTTTTCAGATGTCCCCTGGTCAGTCATGTAATACTCCATATTCCCATCGCACATGTTTCTGGAGAAAGCTCTAGAGCAGTGATTCTCACCCAGGGTTCCGTGGAACCATAGGGTTCCTGCAAAGGTTGCTAGGGGTTCCTTCAGCATTGGGCAATTTCTGCCTCTCAGATAAGTTCCCACTGACACCATTGATCTTTTTAGCTATCTGTAAGGAGGTAATTCTTCCCAATGACCACAAGTGTAAGGGCCATTCTTCCCACTGACCATCACAACATTGTATCATGAGTTGTAGATTTCTATTTTTTAGCAGGGGTTCTCCCAAGACTGGAGAACTATTTCAAGGGTTCCTCTGTGTTGAAAAGGTTGAGAAAGGCTGCTCTAGAGTTTTGGGTGCTGAAGCAATCACCAGCTGGAGACTGGATCAGAGAGCCACAATGAAGATATTTGCCAGCACATTGGGGATCATCAAGTTGAGTCCAAACAATTGTTATTGAAGCATGACCACATCACAATAAAGACAGTGAAATGTTTCAGAGTCACGCAAAACCCCTTCATCAGGCATGATGTAGGGTTATGCCTGACTGAAACATTTCACTTTATTGTGATGTGATCATGCTTCAATAAAAACCAATTGGACTCAACTTGAGTTATGGTGTGCTGGCAAATATTTTCTTCATTCTGGTCAGTCATGTGACTGAGCAAGAATTCCTTGGTCCTCTCACCGTTAGTGAGCAATCATGGACATGATCACCACTCTGTGCAACAATACAATATTTCTGGGTAAATATTACCAACAGACAAGAGGCACGAGTATGGGGGCACCCTGGGCCCCATCTTATGCATGCCTCGACCTAGGTCTATGGGAAGAGGAGGTGGTTTATAAGTTCTCAATGTACCTCGGCCACTGTCTTCTGTGGCTGAGGTATATCGATGACGTGCTCATGGTATGGGCAGGGACAGCTGAACAACTTATGGACTTTATGTCCCAATTAAACATTAATGAAAGGAACAGTCCTTTGACCTACTCGTGCCATGTTGAGACACTTTCTTTTCTCACTTTGCAACTCAGTATATTGGGTGAAAGGGTAATCACCAGTATTTTTCAGAAAGAGACAACAGCAAACACTCTCCTCCTAGCACAGAGTCATCACCCAAAACCACTCATTAATGGTATACCTACAGCACAGTTTCTGAGAATTTGGCAAAACTGCTCTGAGGATGAACGATATCAAAATGAGGCACGTGATATGTATCAACGATTTAGACAGAGAGGTTATTCACATCACCCTCTTAGAAGGGCCAAAAGTAAAGCAACAAAGACAAAACAAGAGGACCTCCTTACCCATCAAAATAAACATTTATCGGAGTTGAAGAATAGTGAGCAAAATTACCTGAGGATTATTACGAGGTTCGGCTCGAAGTGGGCGGAGGTACAGGAGATTCTTGGCAAGCATTGGCATATCCTGACATCCGCTCCACTGGTGGCCTATATAGTAAGTCCAAGACCTCTATTGACTGTAAGGAGAGCACGTAATTAGGGTGCTGCCCTTGTCCACTCTGAGTGCACAAGAACTGTGAATGACAATTGGCTGACTAAGTCTAAGCCTCCACTGGGTATGCATGCTTGTGGACACTGTATCTGCAGGTATATACATCAAACTGATGTGTTCACCAATCCATGCGGTGAGAATTTTTTAAAAATTAAACAGTTCATCAACTGTTCAACTACATGGGTCATTTATATGTTGACCTGTCCCTGTGATAAAATCTATATAGGTAAGACTAAACGTCAACTCCACATTAGGATTGGCGAGCACATCATTGGCATTACGAAGAAGGATGATGATCGTCCGATCCTTTTACATTTTACTAGGTACCATGAGGGTGACCCAAAGGGCCTTACAGTTAAGGGAATCTATGTGTTGTATATACCCTATAGAAGGGGAGATTTTGATACCATTCTTCTTCAAAAAGAGAAGATGTGGACTTATTATTTGGATTCTATGGTCCCTAAAGGGTTAAACACAGAATGTAGTTTGCAGCCTTTCTTAGAGAAATGACTCCCAGAATATAGCAGTGTGGTAAATGAATAACGTCTGCTATTTAATTATTGTAGATTTGCTTACTTTATGTGACTGGCTTGATTATTAGATTTTTTTGATGTTTGCAATCTGTATCCAGTGGTGGTAATTTTTTTCTCTACAATAATTTTCTTCCTTTTCTGTTGTATTCAGTTTTTTCTGTGTTTTTCTTGTTTTTTCTTTTCTCTGGTTTTTCTGTCTACCTTGTGAAGATCTTTTATTAATGTGGTAGGTCTATCGATTTTCTCCACTTGCCGTCAATGAGAGTCTTTTGCTCCATAGTGCACTGTATTTAGTAACCGTGCTGAATGTTCGGTTTGAGAGTTGCTGTGGGTGACATCTAGTGGTATATGACAGCAATTACACTATTGATAAGCTATTTATACCCGTCTGTCCCACTCCTTGCTCTGAGGAAACCAGCATCCATTGGCTGGTGAAACGCGCCAACACGTCACAGCAAGACCACGCGCTGTTTAACTACGAGTGCCAGCATTAGCTAAACAGCTGACTGCTTGCCCATGGACATATATGGATACAAACCATAGGTCGCAGCTCCACAGAGTGGGATCTTTCTGTTCATCCATATACAGTTATCTTATTGACACAGAAAGCGGCTCTATGCTTGAATTACCCAGGGGTAAAGTCACCTTATTGGAAGATGGCCGGAGGCTGCTACGGAGTGGGTGAGAGTATCTATATTCCCCCTGTGTATTGATGCAATTTGAAGATGCAAAGCAAGAAGATATAATTTTCCTAGCCGTCCTCAAGTACTGCCCCGTTAATGATTGCAATCAAATGTCTGAATACTAACTTTGCTGCCAAAAGCCTGTGTGTATCTCTCTACGAAAGATGAACTTTTGAAATCAGCTGTTTATTGTGATACATCACGCCAACATGTTTGCTACTTTTTGATGAGTTTTGAAACTTTAGGTCAGCAATGACTTTGTGATATTGATACTTCTTTATTCTCATCACTGGCACTCCTAATTATACACCCACCCTTTATACCACCTGTATGGTTTATGAACTGATTAATTCGATTTCTCAGGAGTATAAATTCTCCGTGATTATTTATCAATTTTCTATCAGATTTTGCCTAGGGTGATTGTGGGGTGTATGTGGGATGTGTCACCGTGGATGTTTATGTTTTTAAATAGTTTGACAACGTTGTCATATTTTTAATCGGTTTGTACTAATCACTTATCTGTGCCCCTTCCTTTCTTTAAATTAATTGGTTGTGTAATTTTGTATAAACAAAAGTGAGTTTTTATTTACTATAGTGTTCTGTTCTTTACCCTCTTAGGAGAACTTTATTCTCCTAGTTGCTTTTTATATGCCTGTAGGGTAACCAGAACTGCATCCTACATGTTTAGTGTGGATGAGGGTTTACATACTTACCCCCTAACCTTTTTATACATATTCAATAATATTTAAGGTTGATCCAGGCAATCATCTGTTATTTTCGTATGTTTGGTATAATGCTGGAAATACAAAATGTGCATATACATCTGTAAACTCAACGCGTTTCACGAGCTCTGCTCCCTTCCTCAGGAGTTGATGCATTTGTCTTGAAGGTTGAGTGAGCTTTAGGCATCATTGAGTCAAGAAGTCTGAAGACACCTTGTTACAAGGAAGAGGTACTGTAGGGGACACTGTAGGATTAAATGTGAGTATTGTAACTAGAGCTAGAATTTAAACATTCTAAGGCACTGATCTGGAACAACAATTAAAAACACAACATGCAGCTAAAAACATGTAATATGAACAGCTAGAACTTTTAGACTACTTATAAGAGGAAAGAACAAAAAAAATCTCATCCATTCAGTGCTTAATCAGAAAAGAATTCAACTTCCCAGGAAAAAAAAAACATTCAGCAATAAATAAGTAATGTGAATAGCTATATACCATATATTTGGACTGGTTACAGCAGGACAGAACAGGGAGGGTCTCACCCTTTGGTGATCATTCATAGGAATTAAGGTTCACACAAAAAAAAACACAACATTCAGCAAATATATTTGATGTTAAAATTATATATGTATATACAGTTGTGCTCATAAGTTTAAATATCCTGGCAGAATTTATGATTTCTTGGCCATTTTTCAGAGAATATGAATAACAAAAAACTTTTCTTTCACTCATGGTTAATGTTTGGCTGAAACCATTTATTATGAATCAACTGTGTTTTCTCTTTTTAAATCCGAATGACAACAGAAACTACCCAAATGACTCTGATCATAAGTTTACATAACCCAGTTCTTAATACCGTGTATTGCCCCCTTTAACATCAATGACAGCTTTTGTGGTATTTGTGGATGAGGCTCTTTATCTTCTCAGATGGTAAAGCTGCCCATTCCTCTTGGCAAAAAGCCTCCAGTTCCTGTAAATTCTTGGACTGTCTTGCATGAACTGCATGTTTGAAATCTCCCCAGAGTGTCTCAATGATATTGAGGTCAGGAGACTGAGATGGCCACTCCAGAACCTTCACTTTATTCTGCTGTAGCCAATGACAGGTCAACTTGGCCTTGTGTTTTGGATCATTGACAGCTTCATGGCTGATGAATGCAAATGTTCCTCCAATATTTTTTTTTATAACATACTGCACTCATCTGGCCATCATATTTGACCAAATTTCCTGTGCCTTTGAAGCTCACACATCCCCAAAACATCAGCGATCCACCTTCGTGTTTCACAGTAGGAATGGTGTCTCTTTCATCATAGGCCTTGTTGACTTCTCTCCAAATGTAGCATTTATGGTTGTGGTCAAAAAGCTACATTTTGGTCTCATCACTCCAAATGACTTTGTGCCAGAAGGTTTGAGGCTTGTCTCTGTGCTGTTTGGCTTATTGTAAGTGGGATACTTTGTGGCATTTTCATAGTAATGGCCTTCTTCTGGACCATGCAGCCCATCCTTCTTCAAGTACCTTCTTATTGTGCATCTTGAAACAGCCACACCACATGTTTTCAGAGAGGCCTGTATTTCACCTGAAGTTTTGTGGGTTTTTATTTGTATCCCAAACAAATTTCCTGGCAGTTGTGGCTGAAATTTTAGTTGGTCTACCTAACCATGGTTTGGTTTCAACAGAACCCCTCATTTTCCACTTCTTGATTAAAGCTTTAACACTACTGATTGGCATTCTCAATTCCTTGGATATCTTTTTATATCCCTTTCATGTTTAATACAGTTCAACTATCTTTTCTCGCAGATCCTTTGACAATTCTTTTGATTTGCCCATGACTCAGAATCCAGAAATGTCAGTACAGCACTGGATGAAAGATGCAAGGGTCTGTCAGGAGTACAGAAACTCATTGACATTTATACACACACTCTAATTACAAGCAAACAGATCACAGGTGATGGTTACCTTTAATAGCAATTCAAACCCCTTTGTGTCAACCTGTGTGCATGTTATCAGGCCAAAATCAGGGTCACTTTTGATCAGGGTCATTTGGGTAGTTTCTGTTGCTATTATGATTTAAAAAAGAATAAACACAGTTGATTGATGATAAATTACTGAGGAAAAAACAATAACCACGAGTGAAAGAAATGTAAAAGAAATGTTTGTGTAGCACTGACCCCCGAAGGAGCTGCTGTTTTTTTATTGGACTTACCGTTACCTCACCTCGCTTCTCCGTCTCAGGGGTCCCATTGGAAAGTAGCCCAAAGAATGTTAGATCCAACACTTAGTCCTTTTTCAAAGATTTATTTGGGATAAACACAAAGTCTTTCAATAGAGGGTCAACAGGTTAAGGGGAGTTCAGGCACCTGATAATTGCGGGTTAGAGATATTTTTCGGATCCAGAGGACAAACAGCTCCACAGACTGGATCCAGCAATCACCGGATAGGCCCCTCTCACTGGTCTAGCAGCCGGTGGGATGCTCAAACAAAGTCTCTGCCACAGTCAATTGAACTGAAATATTCTTGAGAAATTTAAAGAACTGCCATACAGTACCAGTTTCCTTTCAGCTGACCCGGCGATACTGTATGGTTATTGACCCTGGTTGCGTCCTCCAGCTGGGTTTCCAGGCTCCTCCAGAGATACTAGCCTTGTGCTCGGTCCTCTCCTAGAAAAGTCCTCCTCTGGATCCTCCAGTCGCTTGGCATCTCCCCGCAGGCAAGACAGCACCGGACCACCCCTGGATCAGTAGGCTTCAAGACTCTTGGGCCTACTCTGTCAGTTGCCAAGCCTCGAGCCAGCTGGCCCAGAGGCACAAAATCATGCGACACACACTCCAGGCCAGGAGGGCCATGAGGCTAGTGAACTCCCGCAAAAGAGACCCCACAAAATGGCGTCGGCACCTTAAATACCCTCTCCTAGAATGCACAGTGGAGAAACCACTCCCACTGGGCCATTTCCGAGCAAAACGTGGTATTCAATGCACCCAGCTTGCTGCATTTCTAAACCTACCGGCGGTGACAGCGACACCTACTGTTAAGTGGAAACTAGTGCAACCCAGCTTAACTGGTACAGCTATAATTAGTTAATTAGTATTAGAATAATTAGTCTGAGCCCAAATACAGCTTCAGACAACTTAGATTTGAAAACAATAGCGTCTGCTCATTAGGAGCAGGGCGCTACATTTGTATTATCATTCATATTATCTGAAAAATGGCCAAGAAATCATAAATTCTGCCAGGGTATGTAAACTTATGAGCACAACTGTATAATGCCTAGGTAGTTAGCACCTTTAGGTCAGCAATGACACACTTCATATTTCAGTACAGGTTTGCTTTAATCCTTAGGACTAGACAGCTGTAGATTTGTTTCTGATTATATTTGTTAGCTATTAATTTCCATATTAATGTGATGTGAATGGGGGCAAAATGAAGAAAAAATTTAGTGCCACACAGATGAATCAATCTCCCTGTCACGGCCAAATCGAACTACTTGTTGGTAATCAAATTAAACTAAAGCCAATGTATTGATAATTAAGGTGATAGTCAACAAATGGTTAAATCAAGAGATTTCATCACTGTGCTGCCCTAGGTTTACAAAGAAATCTGAACCCGTTTCTATTTTCCTATCTTCCGTCCTGTATTGTTGATTTGTCAAGAAAAAGAAAACTATTTCTTCACTGTTGCATATTCATCAAAAAATCAGGTTCCTGCAAGGTGTTCAATCAGTCCTCCTCAGTTGGCAACATGAAGTCCCCGATAACAGGGTAGATTATGAAGGAGAATAAGGGACATGTGTAAAGTGGTAAATTATCGATTGGCTGACCTCTTGCCTTTTTTTTCTTCCGCTAGACTTACTTCAGAAGCTGGGCTACATTTTTAATACACAATCACCAACAATAAATGGATGCTTATTTTTTTAATAAAGTTAAAATTTTTTTTAAAGTACAAGAATGTTGAAAATGATTCACATAATGCAGGACAATTGTTAGTTTGTTCTATTCATCTCATCATCTAAGCAGGTGGGAAATGTACTGTATGTATTATAGCATACATTGGTTGATAATTATAGTGTGTGATGCTTCCTTGTAGAGGTATCGATGTGTAGCAGACATGTCAATAGTCAGCTAGAGCCAAAGTGTCTCATTTATGAGAGGTGTAGGTCTGTAATATATTGTCCTATTGATTCCCTCTCGGCCTATGACACAAGTCTTGTAATCTGCAATAATTATGAGATGTCTCATGAAGGAATAGGAAGTAGTGAGAAAATGAGAAAGAAAAAAAAGTTGTCAGACAATGTAAAATACTCTTATGCCCCGTACACACGAGCGGACTTTTCGACATCCAAACTCCGACGGACTGAGTCCGGCGGACTATCCGATCGTGTGTGGGCTGCAACGGACTTTAGCGAAGCTAAAGTCTGACGGACTTTAGAAATGAAGCATGCTTTAAATTTTCCCGACGGAACTCCGCCGGACCCGGTCCCCTTTGAAAAATCTGCTCGTGTGTGTGCTACTCCGACGGACTAAAACCGACGCTAGGGCAGCTATTGGCTACTGTCTAGGAACTTCCTACGTCGAATCCAGTCGTACGTCATCACGTTCGACTCCGTCGGAGTTTGGTGTGATGGTGTGTGGTCGAAAAGTCCGCCAGAACTCCGGCGGAACTCCTTTGGAGGTCTGTCAGACTTAATCCCTCTCGTGTGTACGGGGCATTACTCTTTCCTTTCCCATACCTGCCCAGATGCGCCCCCCCACCAACTAGGTCATTTTATGTCCTGACAGGGTGAGTTTGCTGACAAACATTCAACATTTGGTTTCTCATTCTTCAATGGCAAATACAGTTTGAAGCAACATTTGTAGTATTTATAATATGGTTATGTTGTTTACTGGCAATGATAACTTTAAAACAGCTACTGTAATTACGAATCATTGATCTCATCAATAATTCATCATTGATTCCCTATGGAAACCCTCTGTGCTTCATCTGGTTCACCTAAAACCATATTCACTGCTCATTTGACACACAGAAAAATGGAAGATTGTATCAAATACTTATGCCGCGCACACACAATTGGAATTTTGGTCGGAAAAAGCTCTGATGGTTTTCCCGAAGGAATTCCAACGGGATTTCGCTCAAGCTGTCTTGCGTACACGCGGTCACACCAAAATCCGATTGTCAAGAATTCAGTGACGTACAACACATACGATGGGATTAGAAAAAGGAAGTTCAAGACCTATTACGCCACCTTTTGGGCTCCTTCTGCTAATCTTGTGTTAGTCGAAGTTTGGTGAAAGACGATTTGAGCTTTTCAGACTCCTGCTTATTCCGATCGTTTTACTGCTGTTCAGTTTGTGCTTGTGGGTTTGTATCGGGTTTTCAGTGTGTGTAGTCAGTTTGTATCTGTTTTTCAGTGCATTTTTGTCTGCTCGTTTCTGATTTTCAGATCGCTCTTCACAGGCCTTGCTGCTCTTCAGTGTGTTCGGTTAGTTTGTTCCGACCAGCCGACCGCTTTGAAGCCATGTTGCGGTCACGTACTTGTCGTAGAGTTCGTGCTCTACAGGGGCTTGGTGTTGGGGTTTTTACTTTGACACAAGCCCAGTCCATGAACAGGGTGAGCAGGAGTTCATGGACCAAGAATTGGTCCAATTGCCTTTGCTGCATGAGATCCAGGAGAATAACCCTGATGATTTCAGGAATTTTCTCTGGATGATGGACCCCATTTTTCACTGTCCGTTGGCTTTGCTCACCCCTTATTTTATGAAGCAGGACACCTGCATGCGGAAAGCCATCACTCTGGAGCAGAGGCTAGTCACCACCTTGCGGTACTTGCCGACTGGGAGAAGTCTACAGGACTTCAAATTCTCCACAGGCATCCTCGCCCAGGCTCTGGGGATCATTATTCCAGAGACCTGTTCTGCCATCATTCAGGTCCTGCAGAAGGACTATATTTGGGTAAGTTTTATCCTTTAACACCACATTATATGTATTTAATGTTTGCTAATGTTTTGTATTTATTTCATCATTCCATAATTACCCTGTGAATGTCCCCTTTGTCCTCATGCATGCTTGAATCTTTTAATGCTCCTTTTTTGGCCTACATGCATATTTGCCTTCACTAACCTCCCCAGAATACTATCCTGGGCCCATACACACCTAGCCTAGTCACTTAATGTATTTTGTCAGCTCCATCGTAGTGCTTAACCCTAAACACCCCCTATAATGTGTACAAATGTTATTGTTGTCCTTAAATTAAGGCAGAGTGAAAAGCCCCATACACACTATCAGATTATCTGCTGATTTTTTTCTTCAGATTTACCAAAACCATGTAGTGCAAGGGCCTGCCTGATTGCATACAAATTGAAACTCCTAAGGCTTGACCTCATATTATATGGTTTTGGTAAATCTAAAGGAAAAAAAAAACAGCAGAAAATCTGATAGTGTGTATGGGGCTTTAGAGACTTTTTTTGGGCTTACAAACTCATTTAGAACCCCCCCCCTCTAAAATTTGGACAATGGGCCATCAGAGGGGGTGAGGAATCTAATAAGTGGACCTTATTTTTTTGTCTTTAAATACGCATTAAAATCAATGTTATACTGATGTTGGCCAAGAATGTTTGTGTCTAATCTGCTTGCAATGCGTATTTTGCCTCCACAGTTTCCATCAACGCCACAGGAATGGCAGACTTTGCCCATCATTGGGACTTTCCCATCTGCGGAGGGGCAACAGATGGGAAGCACGGCCACATCATCCCACCACCCCATTCAGGGTCATACTATTTTAACTATAAGGGTTTTCATAGTACCGTGTTGATGGCGATGGTGTCGGCGACTTATGAGTTTCTATATGTGGACATGGGGAAGAATGGCCGGATGTCGGATGGTGTCTTGGGATTGGCACCTGCGGAAGAGAACGTCGAAGGACTTCCGTTTGTTTTTATTGCTGATGAAGCATTTGGTCTGGGCAATCACATGATGAGGCCATTGCCCCAGAGGACCCTCACCCCAGAGAAGAGGGTTTTTAATTACTGGCTGGCCAGAGCCTGAAGAGTCATGGAGAATACCTTTGGGATAATGGCCAGCCGGTTCTGCCTATTTCTAACGCCAATCAACCTGGCGGAGTACAAACTGAACCACATTGTTTTAAACTGCTGCATCCTGCACAACTTTTTAAAAAGAAATTCTCCAAATTATATAGCCTTAGTTGGGGCTGAGGCCAGATTCGGGAAACAATACTGACATCCCTGGAAGCTGTCCGTCCTGGCTTGCCCCCCCAAAGCGCCCGTGAAGTGCGTCAAAGATATGTGGAATATTTTATGGGTAGGAGGGCCATTGCTATGCCACCTAATTTGTAAATATTTTTTAAATAAAAACAAAAATGATCTGATCTTGATTTGGATTCACTGCTTGGGTTTATTTTATCTATCTCCTAGGTTATCCTAGTGCACTTGTAGTGCCAAGTGGTTTTCACATTATTTAAATAAACACCCATTGTCACTGTAAACACTAACTTAATTCAAAAAGTGTTATTGAGCATTAAAAAATGAAGCCACACATTTTTGAGTAGAAAGCCTTTTACTCCATGCACATGTGCGTTTTATAAAACATTTGGCAGTAAAAAAAATAAATCATTTTATAGTGTGAAAAAGGTCTTGATCTTGCCTTCAGATATGGTGAAGTCACCCCTGTAAAAGTCAAATTTAGAAGATGCACACAAATTGTGAGTAAAAATGGGGATTTCCTTTCTGATCCCATACCTAATGTCAACATGTTCTATCTCCCATCATGGGAGATCAATGGATGTGTTTTTGGGGTGCAACCACTTCCTCTGACCTACTAGAGTTGGGAGGAAGGGGTTGCACCCACAAAATGTGTACATTGAAATCCCCTGATAGCAGATAGCACATATTGACACACTGTGTGCCTCTTCCAAATTTGGCTTTTAAACTGTATTAAAACTAGATAAACAATGATTTAAAAAAAAACACAGGAATCTTTTTAGGATTTATATTCTCCCTAGTACATCAATCATGTTCTTCAGTCTTTGTTTAATCTCCTTGGTTTTTTGTTTGATAAGGTCCAAATCCAAACTGCAAGACATGATTTCCTGGATAAGCCGCTGTGCACTGTCACTGGTGAAATGATTGTTTTTTTGGTACCACAACCTGAACATCACCTAAAAAAAAAAAAAAAACACACCATGTCTTAAAAATATGCAGGCAAACACCTATTACCTGAACCTGTGGTGTCTGACACTGACCTGTTGTGGTGCCTAATTCCAGCACTTCCTCCACCTCTCCTTCCTCCACATCCTCAGGTACCACCAAACTCTGCTCCCCTTCTTGAGGAGGTTCATGTTGTCCTCCTATGGAGCGAGTCTTTTCTCCCCTATAAGAATGAAACAAAAGGTGGCCAGAAATATGAATGTGAAACATTGCTTGGAAGTGGTGTACAATTGTCTGTTTGGGCAGAGTTCCAAGTTGAAGACATCATTAATTCCCTTTTAACCAAGCTGGAATACTTGCCTTTTTTGGACAAGTTTCACAGATGGAGACACCCCAAGTATCCACTGGAGCACCTGTGTGGGTCACCCTAAAAAAGTCCAGATGTGTAAACAGCTGCTGAGTGTCCTCTCTTTACATTCAACTGAATCAAGTTTGCAATTCATTCTAGTTTCAAAGACATCTAGAAAATAATGTCCTAAACTGCTTTTAATACAAATTAGCATGACCAAATCTAGTTAATCCTGTATCAACTAAAAACATCGGATTTAGTTGGCAAACGAACAATGTTTCCTATGAACGATTACTGTGCCCACGAACATGAAAGTAGCCATTTAAAACTGTACAACAGTAAAGAAAAGCACATGGAGCAGCATGCAAGTTAATAATCATAATAGGAATGCACGACAAGTACTTACTTTTTTTAAGCACTTTCTTTATCCTTCTGTACAGTTCTGGCTCGCTTAATTTGATCGTCGTCTCCCAAATTTCTGCTGCAGACTCTTCACTAGTTTCATCATGATTTTGGCCTTTCGCAGATTGGGGTTTGGGTATGGCCCATTCTTTCCATCATAGTCGGCCCTCTTTAATATGTTTACCATCTCCACCATCTCCTCAAAGGACATATTGGAGGCCTTAAACCTCCTCCTGGATCGGGACGTTTTGGCCTCCGGCTTTCCTCCTCGTTACTACTAGTAGTAGTCACCTGCTGTGTCTACGTCATGTTCCTCTCCCACTGCAACAAAAGAGGGGGGCGGGGAATCTTCGAGAAAGAACATCAGGGGCGGGTGACGGGGGCGGAGTTTCACACATGCGTAGTGTATATACAGTTAAGACGCATGTGTTGTAAGTACATTCCGTGTGCTTAAGAAGGAGGACGAACATTCTAACAAAGGTAACATCTTAACTTTGGTACATCAGTGGCCTATATTGATTCTAGATGGAGGCCTATATGGGGATAAGATTAGGAGAGTTTAGCCTAATATTTAGGTTTTTTTTGTCTTGTGTTTCGTCTTGCAGCAAATATGAAACAATTCAAAGACCCTGAATTTATGGCCCACTTCATAGACAAATACAGGGATATGCGAAATTTGTGGGAGGTTAAAAATCCTGGAGAAGCTGCTGGAATATGTGAAGACGCAGGTCCCCAACGCAGACATTGACTTTGTGGAGAGGAAAATTGTTAGCTTGAGAAGCACATATAGGAAGGAGCTTAATAAGGTCCAGGCTTCCATGAGATCAGGAGCTGCAGCAAAGGATGTGTATATACCCAGTCTGTTGTACTACAGCAGGATGCGGTTTCTGGAAAACCAGATGGAAGCCAGGGAATCCCTTTCTACACTTCCATCCACCCTTCCCTCAACCCCAGCTGAGGCTACCGAGGACCAATCTGGGCCTTTCATCCTGGAAGAAGTTGAGAAGCCCAGCTGGAGCCAGGTATAGTATTTTTTAACATATTTATTGACCAAAAATGATTGTTAACTAGATTCTTGCTAACAAATCAATAATTTAACAAAAAGTGTTTGACATATCAATTGACAGTAGGGGCCAAAGGAGTGTGACAAGAATGAAAAATGCTGGGGTCAGAATGATAGTCTTTACTATTTCTTCACATTCAATTTGCAACAGTTATGAGCTGAAATTTGGGTATGATTGATGAACCGAAAACTAAAAATATGTCCCTTTTTCATACACAGGAAGACCTCAGCCAGGACGAGACTCTGGAATGTGTCAGCCAGGAGGAGGCAGGGGTAAGTGGCAGCCAGGAGGTGCCAGGGCCCTGTAGCCTCACCCAATCCCAGGTGCCTCCCCTCCGCCTTCCAACAAAAAGGGCCAGGAAGGGGAGTAACGTGGAGGAGGCAGCACTAGGCCTCATTAAGGATGCTAATGTGGTCCTGAAAAGCACCCTCAACACTGAAGAGGCCTATATTGCGGAAAATGGAGGAGGGCCAACTCCTCAGGTGTTAGAAATTTGTTTTTGAGGCCATTCAGAAGGGGTTGAGTGGCCAAATAAGTGATAACATGCACTTATGTATGCTCGCCCATCCGCCTCCTCCTCCTCCTGCCACAAGTCCACCTCCAGAGCCACAGCCTCCAAGGAAGACTGCAAGGAAGGCTGCAGGGAAGGTTGCAAGGACGATAAGAAAGTGATGGCCTGAAAGAAGACGCAGGCTGGTAGTACCACAGACTGGGGACATATATGTCATCTGCTGCTGTTCATGGTCTCTGTGAGTCCTAGACCAGATTGTGCTCCCCATTATATAGACTTCTCAAGCTACCAATTTTATTTTCCAAATAGTTGTTGTGTGTCCTGGGGTAGAAAGGCTTCCCAAATTCCAGCAGTTTCTCCAGCATTGCCTTCTTTATTTTGTTATAAGCCAGAATAAATGGAGTTTTTTTCTTTTTTTTTAGAAAATACTTGCCCAAATTTGCTTTTCTTCAAATAGGACAGTTTGTTTTTGCGAGTAGACAGGTACATTTCAAAAACATAATGTCAAATTAACAAGGGACACCAACCAACCTCCTTGAGCTTTAAAAAGACAAGATAATAATGTTGTTGTGTAAACTTGACACACACAAAAAAAAAAAAAAAATGGAGAGGACTAGAAAATAATTAAAAAAAAGTTATTGATTAAAACAAAACAAAAACGCTAAAAAAAATAATCCAAACATTATTATGGAGATCTGGCTTTAAAAACAAAAAAGATTATTCATGAGATCAGAAGAAATAATAAAGAAATACGTTTGTGAGAACTCTGTGTGAATATGAGCAGCAAAACAACTTCATTCTTCTAGCATTGTAAAGAAGAGGAGAATGCACTACATTAAACTATTAAAATGAATTCAGCGTGACGAATGTGCTATGTCCATTATTAACGGTAGTTTTACCAGACCGATCGCTTCCGTCTCCTAGTTGAATCTGAGCATGCGTGAGTTTTTGCACGTCGGAATTGCATACAAATTATATTTTCGGAGAGGAAATTTTTCTGACCAAAAAATTGAGAACATGCTCTCAATCGTTTGCTGGCCGATGGAGCATCCACATGATCGCATTTTCTGACCAAAAGCTCTTATCGGTCTTTTGCTGGCCGAATTTCCAATCGTGTGTACGCAGCATTACCGTAATTTTCCTTTCCTGAGACCCCTTTCACACCAGGGCGTTTTGCAGGCGCTATAGCGTTAGAAATAGCACCTGCAATCTGCCCTAAAGAAGCTGCACCATTGTATGTAGTGTGAAAGCTTGAGGGCTTTCACACTACAGTGGTGCGCTGGCAGGACGTCAGAAAAAAGTCCTGCCAGCAGCTTCTTTGGAGCGGTGAAGGAGTGGTGTGTTTACCGCTCCTCCACCACTGCTTCCCATTGAAATCAATGGGGCAGCGCTGTAATACCGCCGGCAAAATGCCGCTATTGCGGCATATTGCCAGCGGTTTTAACCCTTTTGCGGCTGCTAGCGGGGGGGTAAAAGCGCCCCCGCTAGCGCCCGAAATGCGCCGCAAATCCGGCGGTAAAACGGCGCTAAATATAGTGGCGTTTTACTGCCGACACAAAGGGCGGTGTGGTGTGAAAGGGGTCTAAATGCCAATACATGGCAGCACACATGATATAGCTCCGCCCCTCCACCCACAGGACCCGTTTAGTTCTATAAAAGTCTGAATGAGAGCTACCTCCCCCATTCCCCATATAAAGCACAAAGATCAGAGGGAGGGTTCGTATGCTGCCATGTTTTGGCATCGGGAAATGAAAATTAGTAAGTATTTGATACAATTTTCCATTTTCCTGACGCAAACATGGCAGCGCACATATGATAAATAATGAGCTTTTGAGAGGGAGGATTTAATGCTGCAAACTTAGTCTTTATTTAACAAATATACATAGAAGCTTGGATAGTTTTACCCCCAAACTCTACTGTAGTAAGAGCTGCTGGATGCACCCTGTAGTTTAAGAACGTATGATGTGATGACCAGCTAGCCACTTTGCAGACTGTCTCCAGAGACACTCCTGCTGTGCTGCCCAAGAAGAAGACGACATCGTCCTGGTTGAGTGAGCTCTAACCACCTCCAGAGGATCCTTCCTGGCCGCTCTGGCCGAGGCCTCTTTCCCTGAATTTTTATAATTTTTGAATTTTACGGTAGGTAGAATTGCAAAAAGTCTGTCAGAGCGTCTGAATGTAGAAGTAGCCTGGAAACAGACTGAGCATTTATGGAATGTCCATCTCATGCAGATCAGCATCTGATTCCACTGGGAAGGCTGGAAGCACCCATTGACTGGAGAGATTAAATATTGATTTCACTTTTGGGACAAAGTGATCCAATGGTCTCAGCATAACCCTGTCTGGGAAGAACATGGAATAAGGTTCGGCTGCCCCCCAAAATCTTTGAGTTCCGACACCATTCCCCCTGAAGTTATGGCTATTAAGAAAGCTGTTTTTAAGGTGATATCCCATAATGAACAGTCTTCTTGTTGGAGCACAAGGAGGGTTTGCTAGAAAATTGAGGACTACTGCCAGGTCCCATTGAGGGAACCTATTTCTCTTAGTCTAAGTCTCGCTCTCATGAAGTGCTCCACCAGCAGGTTTGCTGCCCCTTTCTTTTGGGTAAAAGCAGAGATGGTTGAAACTTGCACCTTAAGCGAACTTAGGCTGAGCCCCAATCCAATCTAGATCAATCTAGCCCCAAACAGGAAAGACAGGATTTGAGATACATTTGGGTCACTAGGGTCAAACAGACACCCAGCTGCAAAGCTTGTGAACCTATTCCATATTCTGGAGTAGATGGCATTGGTTGACCCCTTTCTTGAAGTCTGTAAAGTTCCAATAACCTCTGGATAACAACCTAACTCTTGTAAACCTTGCCTTTCAATCTCCAGGCCACTAAGGCCAGCCGTGATGGTTGCAGATGATGGATATCACCTTGTGGCTGGAGAGGAAGAGTCACCAGCAGAGTGATCGGTGGGCACACGCTAAGATCCATTGCCAGAGAGAACCAAGGTCTGTGAGGCCAGTAAGGTAATACTGTAATGGCTGTCAAATTCTCTGTCAACAATCTCCTCAAGAATTCCCGGATTAATGAAATTGGAAGGAAGACAAAGACCACTTGTGCAAACCATGGATGGGTCAAGGCATCCGTCCCCTCCGCTAATGGATCAGGGTGGCATGAGAGGAACCAGCTCACCTTGCAGTTGGTTGATGAGGCAAAAAGATCCAGTTACGGACACCCCCACTCGTGGGTGATCTGTTTGAACACTTCGGGGTAAAAGGACCATTAGTTGGGATCCTCAAAAGTTTCCAGTGAGCCCAGGGGATCATCAGGATACATGAAACCATTGTCCTGAGAAGACTCATGCACTGGGATGTTGACATCACTGGTGCAGCCAAATACTGTTGGAACATCTTCCTGATTTTGGGGAGTTTCTGAAGTGGCAAAGAAACTATGGCTGCCTGAGTATTGAATTGGGCCCCTAGGTAGACCATATTCTGTGTAGGCTCCAGCTGGCTCTGGTAAAACCTGTCCCCCAACGCAAATCTGAGGAACTGCTGGTATGACTGAAGGATATGCTGGTAGGCATCCTGCAAGTCCACAGAAATCCTCCAGTCTCCTGGTTGAATAACCTGCATTATGGTACGGAGAGACTACATCTTCCCATTAAAAGATAGTTTACAGCAATTCTGCTTTGAGGATGGGTCAGCCGCCCAGGGTTTTAGCCACAATGCTCTTTTGGCTGTCACTGAGCTGCGCATGGCTCTGAAGGACCATTGCATGATGTCTATAGCTGCCTCACCTGCAAAGTCCGCAGAGAGTTTTATCTCATGAAGAGCCTTGATGATTTTTTTCTTTTGACAGCTGGTTTTTGATCGCATATTCCAAGTTCTACGCCCATACTCGCATATCGCTTGTTCCGAATGTGGACCAATGGCAGACATACAAGCATCAAGGATATCGTGAAAGGAGTAAGAGTCATCCATCAGAAGTGTCACATTCTTGGCCAGTCTGGTGACTGCCGCATCCACCGTTGATGGGTTAGATAAAGGAGCCGCAGCCTCCTCCGTGAGTGGATACAACTTCTGCAACCTATTGGTTGAGGAGGATTTTCTCTCCCTTCTCTAATTCCTCCTGAAACAGCCCTCTTATTTATGTCATAAAAAGGAAAAGTAGCTACCCGTTTCTTTAGGTTCCTCCTATGGAACCCAAAGGCTTGTTCACACTTGCAGCAGGCTTTGCTATTGCACTGAAAAGCGATGTGCTTAGGTCACTTTTCAGAGGCATTTGATATTATCACGTAGAGGGGATAATCGTTTCCGCTATGCGATTTTCAAAGAGCAATTTGCACGCAATGTTGCAACTCGCATGAGCCTTTTCACTTGACTTCCCTACGCATGCAAAAAGAGGCCCCTGCTCCTATTTAGGCTTCGCACAATGTTTTAAAAGGCGTGTTCTCCCACATGGCAATCACAGCAGAATTGCATTGCTTTTGGGGTGCCCTGAAAGCATAAAGGCACCTAATGCATGTTGTGCAGCAATTTCCACACAATTTAAAATCAGATTATATGGTGCTTTAAAATAAGTTTTCTCCTTCTTTGGAGGAGGTTCCAGATCCTCCCATTCCAGTGCAGATTTTACTGCCTTAAAAATGGTGGTATCAACGCAAAATAAAAACTGGAACTTCAAGATCCTCTGCCGAGGAGGAGGTGGTATCTTCTCCCTCTGCCTGGAAAGTTTGCTGTAATACTGGGTCTGGGGAATCAGCTCACCTAATCTGCTGGGCTTGAGTCATTCCTGAAGTGCCTGGTACCCCTCTAGTTAGAGAGGGTTGAATGGCTTGGTTTACACCGGGTGCAGGGCCCACACTCTGTTCGTCCGCTTCTGTCCCTGGTTGTCCGAGGCGACCAGAAAATTCTTCCAGGAAGTCATGGACTACTTTCTTGAGCAAGGTTGACACCTGCTGACTCTTGTACTCCACTGGCAAGCTGCCTGAAGCAGTTGCTGCAAAGTAGCTTTCCTGGCATAGGGTCATCGCCACATGACCAACATTTGCCTTTCAGAGGAGAAGCTGTGTGCTTTCTCTTAAGCGTATATTTGTGCCCCTTGTACTGGGTCTGCCAGGACTGAATGAGTCACTTACTTCCCTGGAAAAATCCTGATGATCCAGAGTGCCTCTGGACTTCCTAGAGTGGGAGTGTGAGCGGCCAGGGCTGCAACAGACATGAAGGCACACTTGTCCAGGCTTAATGCACTCTTTTTCCCGCATCTTATTACCCAAAGTTAACCCTTACCTGGTATTGTGGTGATCTTTGTTATGTGGTGTTAGGCTCATGCTGGCAGAAGAACCAAAAGGTACAAGGGGTGCTGCATGGCAACAGAGAGAAATAGGGGAAGCGAGAGAGGGAAAAAAATATTTTTGGCAAAGAGAAACAAATTTAAATAAAATAAATCTTGGCAAACCCCCACCCCAGTAATACATTCTTCCTTGCTCCCTCTCCCCTCTATCCCCATTACTAGAATAGCAAGACTTACCTGTTCCTCAGAATAAGATGGTGTCTCTCTGTATGCCTGCATTGCAAAGGCATCCATTACCTGGCATTTGTGCCCTTTAAATAGAGCACCTGAGAGAGAGAATCAGTCCTCCCCAGCCTCTGCTCTTATCAAAAAAAGGGCTAGTACAACGCCCATCCACACAAAAGGACACTTTTAACCTGGCTACACATCATGCAATCCTCTGCAGATTTTTCCCCTCAGATTTACCAAACCACATAATATGAGATCAAACCTTAAAGCGGAGGTCCACCCTAAAGTGGAGCTTCCGCTCATTGGAACCCTTCCCCCCTCCGGCGCTACAATTGGCACCTTTCAGGGGAGAGGGGGGTGCAGGTACCTGTACAGTACAGGTATCTGCACCCACTTCCGGCGTAGATTCTGCAGAAGCTACGCCCCTTTCCGCAGAATCTATGCCCCTTTCCGAAGGCCCCCCGCTGCCTGCTGGGAAACACACGGATCCCAGAGACAGCGAGGACCATCCTTATTGCGCATCGCGACTCGCGCATGCACAGTAGGGAACCGGGAAATGAAGCCGCAAGGCTCCACTTCCTGATTCCCATACCCAAGATGGCGGCGGCAGCACCCGAGAGACGATCGAGAGATCGGCTTCGGGGTGCCGACATCACGGGCACGCTGGGCGGGTAAGTGTCATTATTTTAAAAGTCAGCAGCTGCAGTATTTGTAGCTGCTGGCTTTTAAAAAAAAAAAAAACGTGGACTCCCGCTTTAAGAGCCTCAATTTGTATGCAATCAGGCAGGCCCCTGCACTACATGATCCCAGCTAATCCAAAGGAAATCTGGCAACAAAAGCTGCACAGTGTATATGGGGTCTTTAGAGACATGAAAGCAAGAAAAAGAAAAAACTTTTTATAGAGATTGACAGACCTGGAAAGCGTTCCATAGGAGAGACATCATGCAGTCCCAGGACTCCAATGCAGGCATGCCACAAGAGGATTGTAGTCTCTGATTAGAGAACACCTTGACCACCAGAATTGGTTCCCCACCTTGTTGGTGCATTTAGAGCCTAAGATTTGGGACTGCGAGTGGCTTGTACACAGACGGACTCCGACATAGTCGGCAGGTAAGAACTTATCCTGAGTGTAAGCCCTTGTACACATGGTCAGAGAATCCGTCGGAATGTGTCCTATCGTCGGATAATCCGACTGTGTGTGGTATGCATCGGACTGATTCCGTCCGAATATCCGTCTGACCCAATTTTCCAACATGTTGGAAATATTTCCCGACCAACTGGGCCGGTCGGACATACTCCGATCATGTGTAGCGAATTTTGTTCGGACCAAGTGCCACGCATGCTCAGATCAAATTCCTACATCAAAGCTATTGGCTACTAGCCTGAATGTAGTCCCATCGTAACGAAATTACGTCATCACGTTCTGAAAGATCTGATTTTTCGACAATTTAGTCCGACCGTGTGTATGCAACAGTTTCGGATACAATCCGTCGGACTAAATCCGACGGACAAAATCTGACGGATTTGGTTGGCAGAATCTCCGACCGTGTGTACAGGGGCTAACAGTCTGTGGGTGTTGATCTTTGAGGACAAAAGGAGAATGGGGGAGGTAGCTCTCAGTCAGACTTTTATAGAGGTAAACCGGTCCTGTGGGTGGATATAGGGGCGGAGCTATCATCATGTGTGCTGCCATGTTGGCATCAGGAAAATAGAATTTTAGCCCAAAATACTAGTTTGCATATGATGATATTTTACATACTGATGCTTTAAATTATAACATTAATCTAGAGATCAAATGGGATTTAAAGTAGAACTATAGGCATCTATAGGCATTTTTTTAACATTTATTTTGGATAGAGTAAGAGAGGGTTATAATCCCCGTCAGATTATTTTTTGCCATTTGTGTCCTATTCCAGAGATTTCCCTTCACTTCCTGTCCCATAGCTAAACAGGAAATGAGAGAAAATCCCTGCAAATTAAGGGAATTCCTCTGGGACCCCCAGCTCACCAAAACTAGTGCCCCCACTAGAAGATTTACCCTCTATTACTTTTCTGGGGACAACCCAAAATGTGGGATTTTCTTTTACTTTCACTTTCAATGATAATGGTAAACAGGAGAAATAGAGAGGGCGAACCTCCATAATGGGGAAACAGACAGCAATAAAAACTGACAGGCGTTCTAATCCCTCCCCACTCTACACAAAAAAGTTTTGCCTTTAGTTATACTTTAAGGTATATATTGGCATATTTAAAGAAAATATATATGCACACGACCCTCTGATTCCTCCTGTATTGAATTGTATTGTAACTGTACTGTCTGCCCCCATGTTGTAAAGCTCTGCTCAATCTGTTAGCGCTATATAAATCCTGAATAATAATAATAATAATTTGCAGTACAATATGTTCAATATACACTGAGCAAAATTATAAACGCAACACTTTTGTGTTTGCCCCAATTTATCATGAGCTGAACTCAAAGATCTATGACTTTTTCTTTTTGCCATGTACACAAAAGGCCTATTTCTTTCAACTATTGTTCACAAATCTGTCTAAAGCCCCATACACATTATCAGATTGTCTGCTGATTTTTTCCATCAGATTTACCAAAACCATATAATATGAGGTCAAACCTTAGGGGTTTCAATGTGTAAGCAATCAGGCAGGCCCTTGTACTACATGGTTTTGGTAAACCTGAAGGAAAAAATCAGCAGACAATCTGATAGTGTGTATGGGGCTTTAATCTGTGTTAGGCTGGCCATACATTATACAATTTTCTTCTATAGATTTCCTTTAGATTTACCAAAACCATATAATATGAGGTCAAATCTAAACACTTTCATTTTGTGTGCAATCAGACATGCCCTTCTACTATACAGTTTGTAGGTAAATCTAAAGGAAATTGAATAGGAAAATTGTATGGTGTATGGCCAGCTTAAGTGAGCACTTCTCCTTTGCCGAGATAATCCATCCACCTCACAGGTGTGGCATATCAAGATGCTGATTAGATAGCATGATTATTGCACAGTTGTGCCTTAAGCCCCATTACACACTATCAGATTTTCTGCAGATTTTTTCCTTCAGATTTACCAAAACCATATAATATGAGGTCAAACCTTAGGGGTTTCAATTTGTATGCAATCAGGCAGGCCCTTGCACTGCATGGTTTTGGTAAATCTGAAGACAAAAATCAGCAGAAAATCTGATAGTGTGGGGATTTAGGCTGGCCACAATAAAAAGCCACTCTAAAATGTTCAGTTTTATTTCACAGCACAATGCCACAGATGTTGTAAGTTTTGAGGAAGCGTGCAACTGGCATGCTGACTGCAGGAATGTACACCAGAGCTGTTGCCTTTGAAAGGCATTTCAGAGAATTTGTCAGTACATCCAAACGGCCTCACAGCCGCAGACCACGTGTAACCACACCAGCCCAGGACCTCCACATCCAGCATTTTAAACTCTAAGATCATTTGAGACCAGCCATTTGGAAAGCTGCTGCAACAATCGGTCTGCATAACCAAAGAAGTTCTGCACAAACTGTCAGAAACCGCCTCAGGGAAGCTCATCTGCATGCTCGTCATCCTCATCAGGGTCTCAACCTGACTTCAGTTCGTCATCGTAACCAAATGGCACTTTGGAGAGGTGTTCTCTTCACGGATGAATCCCGGTTTTCACTGTACAGGGCAGATGGCAGATATCGTGTATGGTGTTGTGTGGGTAAACAGTTTGTTGATGTCAATGTTGTGGATCGAGTGGCCCATGGTGGCAATGGGGTTATGGTATGGGCAGGGGTATGCTATGGACGAACACAGGTGCATTTTATTGATAGCATTTTGAATGCACAGAGATACCGTGACAAGAGACCATTGTTGTGCCATTCATTCACGACCATCACCTCATGTTGCAGCATGATAATGCACTGCCCCATGTTGCAAGGATCTGTACACAATTCCTGGAAGCTGAAAACATCCCAGTTCTTTCATGGCCAGCATACTCACCGGGGGGAATGTCACACATTGAGCATGTGCTCTGGATCGGCGTATACGACAGCATGTTCCAGTTCCTGCCAATATCCAGCAATTTCGCACAGCCATTGAAGAGGAATGGACCAACATTCCACAGGCCACAATCAACAACCTGAATAACTCTATGCGAAGAAGATGTGCTGCACTGCGTGAGGATCCTGACTGGTTTTCGGACCCCCCTAATACAGTTATACCGGCTAATTTACTGTGGCCTTTTATTGTGGCCAGCCTAAGGCCCACCTGTGCAATAATCATGCTGTCTAATTAGCATCTTGATATGCCACACCTGTGAGGTGGATGTAGTATCTTGGCAAAGGAGAAGTGCTCACTAACACAGATTTAGACAGATTTGTAAATAATATTTCAGAGAAATAGGCCTTTTGTGTACGTAGAAAAAATCGGAGATCTTTGAATTCAGCTCATGATAAATAGGGGCAAACACAAAAGTGTTGTGTTTATAATTTTGCTCAGTGTATGTACATTTTCATGTGTTTTATTCTTTGAAAACCCTACAAGTACAGAAAATGACCTGCTGATCCAGAAATGCACTCCTGAGCAGTAGCGTTGTTAGATTGGGGTGCAAGCCGCACCTGGGTCACACCCGCGGATTGCGGCACCGCTAACACCGCCCGCTGCCCTGATGATCTGCTCTGTGTCAGTGGAACAGACTAAAGCCACCGGTGCCTCCTCCTCTCTGTTTACATCCAATGAGGAGGAGGAGCCCGAGGAACACACACCGCTGTGTGTATACGTCCGCGGCCGAGCTGTTCTGAGGTCTGTACTGTACACTTTATTATAAGTAGATGGACATGTGCGAGGGGCGCTATGGGAGGCGAGAGGGGTGCCTATGCTGATGGGTGGGGGGGTCTGCACTAAAGGGGTGTCTATACTGCGGGGTCTACACTAAAAGGGGGTGTCTATACTGTGGGGGTTTGCATTAAGGGGGTGTCTATACTGTGGAGGTCTGCACTAAGGGGAATTTTATACTGATGGGGGGGTCTGCACTAAGGGGGGTGTCTGCACTAAGAGGGGGGATTCTACACTGATGGGGGTGTCTGTACTGAGGGAGGGGGTCAGTACTTAGTGAAAGGGGTCTGTACTGAGGGGGGTCTATACTTAGGGAGGAGTGGTCTGTACTTAGTGGGGGGTCTATACTAACGGATGGTGGTCTGTACTGAGGGAGGGGGGGTCTGTACTTAGTGGGGGGTCTGTACTGAGGGAGGGGGGTCTGTAGTGGGGAGTGACTATAGTTGGTGGAGGGGGGTTGACACTAATGTTTTCCACACCAGGTGACACCAACCCTAGTGACGCCACTGCTCCCGAGTTGTGTTGTGGGCTGATAACAAACAGTATTTCTATGGACTGAATGGTGTCAGCCCTGTCCAATCATCTTTTGCTAAACTACTCGTACCATCCCAGCGTTTGGAAAGGGATGGTCGGCACTTTAGGAGGACATCCAAAAAATAGTATTTATTTTTGTTGAGTAAACATGTACAATGCTGTAAAAACAGCCCACGTGTTTCGGACGTTAGTCTTTAGTCATGCCATGAGACTAAGGAATCATGTCCGAAACACATAGGCTGCTTTTACAGCATGTTACATGCTTACATAATAAAGAAATACTATTTTTGGATGTCATTCTGAATGCTGACCATCCCTTTCCAAACTCTGTTACACTGGAGAAGTCAGCAGCCTCAAGGTGTGATCACCGGGCGGAGCTGTTATGTGGGAAGGTTGCAGCCTATACACCTGTTTTCACTCAAACCATCCCACTCTACAACTCTATAACATAGAACAAAAAAAAAAAATTCTGACATCACCCAGTGACCACGCCCCATACTTATATAAGTCGTTGTGCACCGATCACGCGGAATTACAGCGGGAGAGAGTGTCGTGTCAACATTGGAGGAACAGAAGAGGGAAGAAGACGACGCAGAAGACCAGGCCAACGCTAGCAAAAGAGCTGGAAGAAAAGAGCGAAGGAGCCGGCAGAAGAACCGGGGAGCGGGAGAAGAACCGGACAGCGGGAGAAGAGAGCGGAGAAGTCGGAAGAGACCCCCCAAAGTCAGAAGAAGACCCCCGAAGCTGTCTAATAAATTACTTTAAAAACCTGTGTAGTGTGTTTTTTTATTGACACTTTTTTTCCCTCAGGTGAATGGGTAGGGGTACGATGTACCCCATACTCATTCACATAGGGTGGGGGGCCGGGATCTGGGGGCCCCCTTATTAGAAGACCCTCTGCCCACAGGCCCTGACAACCAATGTCCAGGTTTGTCGGGAAGAGGCCCTTGTCCTCATCAACATGGGGACAAGGTGCTTTGGGGTGGGGGGGCCGCTTCCCCAAAGCACCCACCCCCCATGTTGAGGGCATGCATGTGTAGACTACAGTGAGCTCTATAAGGTCACAGTCAAGAATAGATACCCCCTAACTCTGGTACCTGAACTATTCCAAAGGCTTAGGTCAGCAACGGTCTTCACAAAGCTGCATCTCCAAGGGGCATACAATCTGGCCAGCATAAGGGTCGAGGATGAATGGAAGACAGCATTCTGTACGAGATTTGGGCATTAAGAATACCTGGTGATGCCCTTTGGCCTGTGCAACGCCCCTGCTAGATTCCAGTGTTTTGTCAATCACATTTTCTGAGATTTTTTGGACCTTTTTGTTATCGTCTACTTGGATGATATTCTGATTTTTTTCCCCTTCACTAGAGATTCATCATGGACATGTGAAAATGGTGCTGACCCAACTTAGACAACATGGCTTATATGCTAAACCAGAAAAATGTAAATTTGAGCATCAGAGCATCCAGTTCCTGGGATTAATAATCACTACAGAGGGCATAAAGATGAAGCCCCAAAAAGTCACTGCCATTTTAGATTGGCCAGCTCCCACACTTAAAAAAGGAATACAGCATTTCTTATGATTTGCAAACTTCAGTCGGAAGCTCATCAAGGGATTCTCAGCCATCATTTCTCCCATCACCCAACTGACCAAGCACAGCAACAGGTTTTCCTGGACTCCTGAAGCCCAGTCTGCTTTCGAAACCTTAAAAGAGTTGTTCACTTCTGCATCTATTCTAAGGCAACCTGACCCAATTCTACCATACGTGTTGGAGGTTGATGCATCAGAATAAGCAGTAGGGGCAGTGCTTTCGTAACGCCAGGAGGCCAAGGCCACCAAGGTTCTTCTCTCTTCTTTAACCAGCAGAGAGGAATTACGATGTGTGGGAGATTGTGAACTTCTTGCAATAAAGGCTACACTAGAAGAGTGGAGATATCTTCCGGAAGGGGCAGCTCACCCAATACTAATTTTCACTGATCATAAGAACCTTGAATACTTGAGGACAGCAAAACATTTGAGGTCATGTCAAGCCAGGTGGGAATTGTTCTTTTCAAGGTTTTCTTTCCACATAACATATAGGCCTGGGTCAAAAACACTAAACCCGATGCTCTTTCCCGCATGTTTGGTGAGCTGGAGGCATCTTGGCTCCCTGACACCATTCTGTCCTCTGGAAACTTCCTCCTATTGCAAGAAGATTTAATCTCTCAAATCAAACAAGCCTCTGTGGGCGTTCTCTTACCTCCTGAGACATCCTTACAAATGAAGGATGGACTATTATGGCACCAAGATAAAAACTTTGTACCAGAAGAAATACGTGTCTTTGTCCTGAGCTTGTGCCACGACCATGCATTAGCAGGACACTTTGTGGCCAGTAAAACAACCAAGTTAGTTCTACGTACATTTCTATGGCCCTATCTGGAGAAAGACTGCAGGATATATGTGAAGGCATGTAAACAACATCCACGCCAGAAGACATTCAAGCATTCAACCAGGCCTACCCAGCAAAGATGGCATCCGGAAGCTGCTCATTGGGAGGGGACAATGCCAGGAAGGCTTTGTCAGAAAACAGAATAATAGCCCTTGAAAAAAAGGAGCGTTAGCACGTGCAAATATGCAAATGCATATGCAAATGCATATGCACATGCGTGGAAATGCAAATATGTGTACGCATATGCGCATGCGTGGTGCATTCTGTGGCAGGTAAAGGCAAATGGGCTATTTAAGCTAGATCAGCACCCAAGATCAGTGCTGTCTCATTGACAGCGTTCTGTGAGTATCCTGTTACCTGTATCTGCTCTTGAAGTATTGACCCGGCTTGTTTATGACTATTCCTGTTTTCCACCTGCATCGATCCCGGCTTGTACTTTGATCATTTTCCTGCCTCCGCATCTATACTTGATCTGATCATTTGGGGGATGACCTGGCTTGTCTAACTCTGCTTAAGTTCCAGCCTCTACAGAGCTACCAATTTGCTAGCACCTGTCCAGCTACCTTTTTGGCTAAGTACCAGCCTGTTCCTGCCCACGGAGACCAGCTGCCATCTGGCGAACCACTGGATCAGCAGCCCAACAGCAAGCACGTTTAACTGGCATTCGTGCGACTCTGCACTCCTGCACTACCTGTATACACTACCAGTGCAAGAGAGGCCTTCCTTTGTGTAACCAGCCTCTACCCACCAGGTACGTGACATACGGATATAGGTGTGACACCCACTATTATTATCACTCCTATGCTGGCCAACCTGGTCTCTGCATCGGTGAACTGTGTTTTATTGTTAACCATTCTTTTCTTTTCAGGTATGCCTTTCAGCTGCAGGGAAAAGGAGCCATGTAGGGAGGCTACATTTTGTAAGGAGTGTAGAAGTGAAAGAGGAAACAAATGATAAAAAACTCTTGGCTGGTATAGGGGCAATGTATTGGTTTACATAAATTCCAGATAAGGCTATTTCTGCATAGTTACATGGTCCAGCTTAGACCAATAAAACTATGCATGTGCCATACCAGAGCAATCCAAGTACTTGAATTTGATGTGGTATCAGCATTACTAGGGCAAGCTCAATTAGAGAAAAGATGGCAAAGTGCCCCACCCCGCCTTCCCAGCCAAATTGGCACATAAATGTGAAGTGTAAGGAAAATGATAAATGGTTCTCAAAATTTTTGATAAATAAATGTGTGAAAAGTGTGGTGTGCATTTGTATTCAGCCCCCTTTACTCTAACACCCCTAACTAAAATCTAGTGGAACCAATTGCCTTTAGAAGTCACCTAATTAGTAGAGTCCACCTGTGTGTAATTTAATCTTATTATAAACACAGCTGTTCTATGAAGCCCTCAGAGGTTTGTTAAATAACCTTAGTGAACAAACGGCATCATGAACACCAAGGAACACACCAGACAAGTCAGGGATAAAGTTATGGAGAAGTTTAAAGCAGGATTAGGTTATAAAAAAGAAATCCCAAGCTTTAAACATCCTATGGAGCATTGTTCAAATCTATCATCTGAAAATGGAAAGAGTATGGCACAACTGCAAACCTACCAAGACATGGCCGTTCACCTAAACTGACAGGCCAGACAAAGAAAGCATTAATCAGAGAAGCAGCCAAGAGGCCCATGATAACTCTGGAGGAGCTACAGAGATCCACAGCTCAGGTGAGAAAATATGTCCACAGGGAAACTATTAGTCGTACACTCCACTAATCTGACCTTTATTGAAGAGTGGCAAGAAGAAAGCCATTGTTGAAGGAAAGCCATAAGAAGTCCCATTTGCAGTCTGCGAGAAACCATGTGAGGGACACAGCAAACATGTGAAAGAAGGTGCTCTCGTCAGATGAGACCAAAATTTAACTTTTTGGCCTAAAAGCAAAACGCCATGTGTGGTAAAAAACTAACACTGCACATCACCCTGAACACACTATCCCCACCGTGAAACATGGTTGTGGCAGCATCATGTTGTGGAGATGCTTTTCTTCAGCAGGGAAAGTGAAGCTGGTCAGAGTTGATGGGAAGAGGGATGGAGTCAAATACAGGGCAATCTAATGCCGAGTACACATGACCGAACTTCTGGCAGACTAGGTCCAACGGTCTTTCCTTGCGTCGTATTTGGTCCATCGGACCAGCACACAGACAAACAGTTTTCCAAATTTTAGTCCGTCGGAATTGAATCCATCAGATAGATTTGAAACATGTTCTATTTTCTAGGTCCCCCCCCCCCCCCAATAAGAAAGGGCTGTGCTGTGTGGCAGAGCTGTGTAAATCTTAGTACTGGATGAACAGAAATGCAAATCCTTTAGTAGATAAACAGCTCTTGAAAATATTTTTTTTTTTACCGTTTGGATTCAGTTTTTATTGTGAAGTTGATCTAAATGCAGTTGAAAGCAGTCACAGCAAGAGCAGAATGAAGAAGGCACAGATAACGGAACATACTTCACCCCTTCCTGCTTATATTAATCCCCTTCACAGACTGAACTTTTGAGGACTCCAGGATGAAGCACACTGATTGATGTAACATACTACATTTTTTTGTTGGCAGTACACCAGTTACTTCTCTGGTATCATGAAGTGAATAAATCCAGTAATTCCAAACCACAGTAGATCTGGTCTAATGCTGACACCTATGCTCCAGAAAGGCTCCATACAGTACATCATCATGGTTTTACAACAGACACCATGCAGCAGATTTAAATGTAGAAACAATTCTCCCATATACTGTATATGTATTTGACTGTGTTATTTAAAGTACTTAGAGCAAATTAATAATATAGTTAAGACAATCGAATACCAGGCAGCTTCTACACAGCAACCAGCAAACTACAAAATAAACACCTACTCAGATAGCAAGCAATTGTGATGCAAGTTTGAAAATGACTTCCTAAGCTATGGCTAGCCTTGCCAGACTTCACAAGTTTGTTGCAAAAAAGCAGCAAGTCTGCATTGCATGACTCCAGATCAACTTTCTTTGCAAACATTCTGCAAGTCTGCTGCAAGTTCTGGTTCAGTTATGTTGTGCAATAGTAATCCCACCACGGGGGGTCACTGTGGCTGAATTTGCATGCTGTAGGCTCACAGAGCTCTTGCTGTAGACTCACCACTGCAACTTTGCTCTTGCTAGAGACTTGCCACGCAAATTTGCTTCAAGTTGGAAAAGTGTCAACTAGAACTTGTACTTCAACTGCTCTTCAAGTGTACAACTTGTCAGTGAAAATGTGTAAGTTAACAACTTCAGCCCCAGAAGGATTTGTCCCCTTCCTGACCAGAGCATTTTTTCGATACAGCACTGCATCGCTTTGATGCACAAAATTGACGTTTTTTTTACCCACAAATAGAGCTTTCTTTTGGTGGTATTTGATCACCTCTGTGCTTTTTATATTTTGTGCTATAAACAAAAAAAGGAGAGCCAATTTTGAAAAAAAAACATAATTTATTACTTTTTGCTATAATAAATAATGCCCAAAAAAATATAAAAAAAAGTCTTCCTCGGTTTAGGCTGATATGTATTCTTCTACATATGTTTGGTTAAAAATAATCGCAATAAGCGTACATTGATTGCTTTGTGCAAAAGTTATAGCATCTACAAAATAGGGGATAGATTTATGGCATTTTTATTATTCATTTTTTTTATTAGTAATGATGGCGATCTGCGATCTTTATCGTAACATTGTGGCGGAAAGTGCGGACACTTTTGACACTATTTTGGGACCATTGACATTTATACAACGAGCTCTAAAAATGCACTGATTACTGTGTAAATGTGACTGGCAGGGAAGGGGTTAAACACTAGGAGGTGATCAAGGGGTTAAGTGTGCTCCCTCAGTGTGTTCTAACTGTAGGGGGGGTGGGCTCACTAGAACATGACAGATTACTGCTCCCGATCACTGGGAGCAGTAGATCCCTGTCATGTTGCTAAGCAGAACAGGAAAATGTCTTATTTACATAGGCGTCTCATTTCCCCGTTCTGCCGCTCCTTGTCGCGATCGTGGGCCACCAGCGGACATCAAGTCTGCGGAACCTGCAGGCACGTTCCCACGGCGCGTTGCGATTTAACCCCTTCCCGCTGAGCGTACGCAGATGTGCGTACTCGGCTTCCGGGGGGTATACCGGGATGATGTCCGCACCTGCAGGCATCATCCCGGTACCGTTTAGTTCAGCTGGCGATTGGCTATCCAGCCATAACAACCGAAGCGGCTAAAAGCCGCTCGGCTGTTATGCCAGAGGAGCGGGAGGGGACGTCCCCCCTCCCGCCGCTGTTACTGGTGCTCCCGCTCGATCGGGAGCACCGATTCAAGATCCGGCTGCCGGGGAGGAACTTGAACGAAGCCGATTACGGCTTCGTTCAAGTATCCTAATCGTAAACACGGAAGCGACGTCATGATGTCACTTCCCGTTTACTCGGCTGCCAATGGCGCCGGTTTTAAAAATATATACGGAATTTAGAATCACAGTTTTTGGCGATCTGAATACATTGAAGTGTGTAAAGGAGGGGTGGGGGGTCTTTTAGACCCCCGATCCCTCCATAAAGAGTACCTGTCACCACCTATTACTGTCACAAGGGATGTTTACATTCCTTGTGACAGCAATAAAAGTGATCAAATTTTTTTATTTTTTTTTAAAAACAATTTATTAATTTTCAAATAAATAAAATAAAATAAAAAAATTTTAAAGCGCCCGCCGTCCCGCGAGCTCGCAAAGCAAAGAAAGCGCATACGGAAGTCGTGCCCGCATATGTAAATGGTGTTAAAATCACACATGTGAGGTATCGCCGCGATCTTCAGAGCGAGAGCAATAATTCTAGCACTAGACCTCCTCTGCAACGCTAACCTGGTAACCGTAAAAAAAAATTAAAGCTTTGCCTATTGAGATTTTTAGGTACCGTACTTTGTCGTCAATCCACGAGTGCGTGCAATTATAAAGTGTGACATGTTTGGTATCTATTTACTCGGCATAACATTATCTTTCACATTATGCAAAAAAATTGGACTAATTTTACTGTTTCGTTTTTTTTTTAATTCATGAAAGTGTCCCTTTTCCCAAAAAATTGCGTTTAAAACACCGCTGCGCAAATACCGTGTGACATAAAATATTTCAACAATTGCCATTTTATTCTATAGAGTCTCTGCTAAAAAAATATATATAATGTTTGGGAGTTCCAAGTAATTTTCTAGCAAAAAATATGGATTTTAACTTGTAAACACCAAATTCCAAAAATAGGCTTAGTCATGAAAGGGTTAAAGGGGATGTACGGGTACACCCATTTGTGCAGCCATGCTATTCTGCTGACACATATAGTTGTGCGCTGGATGACAAGCAGTTAATAAGACTTACAATTCAATACTGCCACAAATTTGTGGCAAGTTATCCCTGCTATCTGGGTAAATTCAAATTTTCTTTCAATAAAGCTGACTTGACATGAAAGAAAAACAGCTAACTTTGCTGAGTTTCTGAAAATGTTAGATTCCTGGCTGCCTCTCTCTGAACAAGTCTGCAGCAAGTGATATAAGGATTCCCCATAAGGATAATTATTCTGGGTCAGTGACCCAAGTTGGGTACATACTGTATGAATTAGCTACCTGTATGATGTTGGTGGGCCTGTCAATCACTTTCCTTCTAATTTCTTTCAACTGAAAAAATCAAAGGAGCCAGGTAGAAAAACTGTTGGTTGAAATCTGTAAGGCCTTGTTCACACTTGCTCAAAAAGCTGATGCTTAACAAACATGCCTATAACATTAATTTGAGTTGTTGTTGAGCTTGTGTCAGTCACATTTAACGCATGTTAAAAATGCTCCCTAAACACGTTTGATGAGCGTTAAAAATGTATCCAAGATGCCTAGTTTTTTTCTTGCCCGTTGTGAACAAGACCACAAACACATGCCAGTGCGTTACCATAGACTTAAAAAGAAGTTGAGATGCTTCAACTTCTTCTAAATGCCACACGAGGCTTCATTTTTTAAACTCCAGTAACCCAAAAAGTGAATTTTAAAAGAGAAGTATGTTTTTTGTTTTCAGATTCACACTTACCTAGGTGCATCTGTCCCCCAGCCCCTCTAACACCGAGAGCCGACCGATCGCTTGATTCCCCGAGCAGAGAGCTGGACACTGCCAGCCAAAGCCTCTCAGCTCTGCCCCCTCCTCGCTCACTGGAGAGCTGGGCTGTGGAGAGGGACGGGATTGGCCGCCTCAGGCTCTTAACGGCTGAGCCAGGTGTCGATCCAGGGATGTGGGTGGATCCTGACTCCATGGCCGTGATGGCCTGGACTAACTCTGTGACATCAGCAGAGAGCCGACTTTAGCCCACTCTCTGCTGAAAATGGGTCACAGGAGTGCAGTTTGTACAGCTTTAGCTGTACTTCTCATTTACAGTAAGCTTGAATGGAGAAAATATGCAACTCTAGCACTCCTAAACCTTTTGAAAATGCTTGAGGAAGATGCACTTAGTTTAGTTGAAGCATTGACAATAAGGCCTCATTCACACATGTGTACAGATCTGTACACCCACATGGAATACACAGGTGTTCTGTGCAGGAAATCCTATTCATGTCTATTGGGACACAGCAGTGCTGAACGCAGATGGTGAGCATTCAGGGCTGTTAACCTGTACTCACACACTAAAACCATCTGCTGTGTCCCAGTAGATATGAACGGGATGGCTCCACAGGGATGTACAGAACACTGATGCACCCCACATGGGTGAAGGCAGTCCTCCTCGTAGGTGTACAGACTGGTACACCCATGTGAATGAGGCCATAATGTTGTTCCTTTGACTTATCTCTATTGCAAGACCCATCAGTGCCTCTATACCTATTTGATTTATTTTGAAAATGGCAGTCAACTAGTTGTCACGCTGACAGAAAGACTTCAATACTCTCTGGCTTATTGCCTTTCTGAGGTAATTCAAAGACCAGAAACAGAAAAACAACTAACATAAATGTGTCTTATTTCTTTCTCCCCATTCACAGTGAAGAATAAATTATGAAAAAAAAACATATTGTCATTGGTGGGATTTAAGGTGCATAGAGAGAAATTGAAAATGATATACAAAGAATAATATATAATAATATATATATAATATAAAGTTTGGCAATATCGAAAGGAAAATAATGAATGGAGCTAAAGATAAAAAAAAATGTACACACACACACATATATATATATATATATATATATATATATATATATACACACACACACACACAATGCTGTGAAAAAGTATTTGCCCCCTTTCCGATTGATTTTTGCATATTTGCTGCACTTAAATTACTTAGTTCATCAAACAAATTTTATTATTACACAAAGATAACCCGAGTTAATACAAAATGCAGTTTTTAAATGATGGTTTCATTAATTAAGACAAAAAAGCTGTCCAAACCTGCCTGGCCTAATGTGAAAAGGTGATTGCCCCCTAAACCTAATAACTGGTTGTGCCACCCTTGGTGGCAACAACTGCAATCAAGCATTTGCGATAACTGGCAATGAGTCTCTCACATTGCCGTGGAGCAATTTTGGCCCACTCTTCTTTGTAGAATTGTTTTAATTTAGCCACATTGGAGGGTTTTCCAGCATGAACAGCCTGTGTAAGGTCATGATACAGCATCTAAATTGGATTTAAGTCTGAGCTTGGACTAGGCCACTCCAAAACCTACATTTTGGGTTGTTTGAAACATTTGGAGGTGGACTTGCAGTTGTGTTTCAGATCATTTCCCTCTGCATAACCTAAGTGCACTTGAGCTTGAGGTCACAAACTGATGGCCGGACATTCTCCTTTAGGATTTTCTGGTAGAGCTCAGAATTCATGGTTCCATCAATTTTGGCCCAGTGTCTTTCTTATTGTTGAATCATGAATACTGATCTCACCAGAGGAAAGTGAGGCCTGTAGTTCTTTAGATGTTGTTCTGGGTTCTTTTATGACCTCCTGGATGAGTCATCGTTACGGTCCTAGAATAATTTTTGTTGGTTGATCGCTCCTGGGAAGGTGCACCACTGTTCCAAGTTGTCTCCATTTGTGCATAATGGCTCTCCCCGTGGTTCACTGGAGTTCCAAAGCCTTAGAAATGAATTTGAAACCTTTCCTAGATCAATACATGTACATTACTTTGTTTCTAATCTGTTCTTGAATTTTCTTTTAGATTGTGGCATGATGTGTGGCTTTTTGTGATCTGTTAGCATGCTTCACTATATGTTTTCCTAAATCAACAGGTCTGGCAGTAATCAGGCCTGGGTGTGGCAAGTGAAATTTAACTCAGTTTTCCAAGAAATTGTGGTTAATCACAGTTCATTCATGATTCAGCATGGGAAGGGGCAATTACTTTTTCACATAGAGACAGGCAAGTTTGAACAGCTTTTGTTCCTTAATAAATGAAACAGTAATTTAAAAACTGCATCTTAGATTTACTCGGGTTATCTTTGTGTAATATTAAATTTGTTTGATTCTGAATCATTTAAGTGTGAGAGATATGCAAAAAAAAATCAGTCATCACTGTATATCATCATCACTGTATATCTATCTATCTATATATATATATATATAGATAGATAGATAGATAGATAGATAGATAGATATACAGTACATCTATAGACATGTGTTATATATATATATATATATAGAGAGAGAGAGAGAGAGAGAGAGAGAGAGAGAGAGACAACCCTAGGGAAGCCCAAAATACAGAATCTCACAAAAGTGAGTACACCCCTCACATTTTTTGTAAATATTTTATTATCTTTTCTTCATGTGACAACACTAAATAAATGACACTTTGCTACAATGTAAAGTAGTGGATGTACAGCTTGTTTAACAGTGTAAATTTGCTATCCCCTCAAAATAACTCAACACACAACCATTAATGTATAATCCGCTGGCAACAAAAGTGAGTACACCCCTGACTGAAAATGTCCAAATTGGGCCCAATTAGCCCACATGACACCAGGGCACTCCTGGTGTCATGTGACTCGTTAGTGTTACAAGATCTCAGGGGTGAATGGAGAGCAGTTGTGTTAAATTTGATATTATCGCTCTCACTCTTTCATACTGGTCACTGGAAGTTCAACATGGCACCTCATGACAAAGAACTCTCTGAGGATCTGAAAAAAAAATGTTGCTCTACATAAAGGCCCAGGCTATAGGAAGATTGCCAAGACCCTGAATCTAAGCTGCAGCACGTCAGCCAAGAGCATACAGAGGTTTAACAGGAAAGGTTCCATTCAGAACAGGCTTCTCCATCGTCGACTAAGAGATTGAGTGCACATGCTCAGTGTCATATCCAGAGGTTGTATTTGGGAAATAGACATATGAGTGCTGCTAGCATTGCTGCAGATGTTGAAAGGGTGGGGGGTCAGCCTGGCAGTGCTCAGACCATACGCCGCACACTGCATCAAATTGGTCTGCATGGCTGTCACCCCAAAAGGAAGCCTCTTCTAAGGATGATGCACAAGAAAGCACGCAAACAGTTTGCTGAAGACAAGCAGACTAAGGACATGGATTACTGAAACCATGTCATGTGGTCTGATGAGACCAAGATAAACTTATTTGGTTCAGCTGGTGTCAAGCATGTGTGGCGGCATCCAGGTGAGGAGTATAAAGACAAATGTGTCTTGCCTAAAGTCAAGCACGGTGGTGGGAGTGTGTTACGTACCTTGCAGCGGAGTCAGACTGTTGAGGGTGGCCTCTTGTACGGTTCCGGTCTCCACACCCCTGGAGGTGGGAACAGGGAATGTGAAGACAGCGAAAGGGTGCAGGTGCCTGCAGGTTGAAGTTGAAGGCCTGGAGATGCTGGGTCCTCACAGAGGAAGAGGTGTAGGTCGATCACGCAGGAATACAACGGAAGCCAAGCAGGCGTAAAGGAAACACTGCACGTCTGGAACAAGCAAGGTCGGCAACTGGCTGGCAACGAGGTACAGGAACGAAAGGCAGGTGCGTAATCAAGGACGACAAGGGTCTGGTAACGTGCTGGCAGTGAGGTACAAAATCAGGAAGCAAGCCGAAGTAGTAAGTCCAAGCCGAGGTCAGTAATAGTCCAGGAGATAGTAACAAGGAGTATCCAAAGGAATAGGCGAACGTGTCGGGTAATCAGGAACAAGGTCACAGGAACCAACAACGATCAGGCGTCTCAGGAATAGCTGAAGACGATCCAGCACTGGTATCAGGCCAGGATCCCGTTTATATAGGGAGAGATGTGCCAGGATTGGTGGAAGTGGCCGTGCGTGCGTGCGTGCGTGAGTACGTACATACGTTCGGTTTGCATGGGTGCGTCCGCGTGTTCGGATTGGCGTACGTCCACGTGTTCGGATTAGCGTGCGTCCGTTCATTCCGGAACTCGTACGCCTCTGACGGGGACACCGCGCATGGCGCCTAGAACAAAGGTGAACCGCTGCTACACGGGGACGGACATTCACATGGTGAGTTCCCTGACAGTGCCCCCCCTTAAGGGCAGCCTCCGGGTGCCTCTTTGAACCAAACTTTGAGAGCGATGAAAAGCCAGTATGAGCCTCTGGGCATGAAGGTTCGCTTCGGATTCCCAGGAATTCTCTTCAAGACCAAAGCCTTTCCATTTGATCAAGTATTGGTTTTGTCCTTGACGTTTCCTGTAATCCAAAATGGCTTCGATCTCGAACTCCTCCTCTCTATCTACCAACACAGCTTCTGGAGGGCCTATCTCCCGATCTGGAAAGGAATTGGGTACATCAGGCTTAAGTAAAGAAGCATGGAATACAGGATGGATCTTGAATGAGCCGGGAAGTTCAAGTTCATAGGCCACTGGATTGATTTTCTTTTTAATTGGAAAAGGTTCCAAATATCTGGGTCCCAATTTTTTAGAGGGACATGCCAGTTTCAGGTTTGCAGTTGAAAGCCATGCATGATCACCGACCTTTAAGTCCAATTCCCCCCTTCTTTTCTTGTCGAAAAATCTTTTATTGTCTTCCTGTGCCTTGGAAATGGTTTCTTTAAGTACCTGGTTGTTAACAAAGAAATTTAGCCTATCCTGGACAGCTGGTACAGGAGAATCCAGTATAAACATTGGCAGAAAAGAAGGATGAAATCCATAATTAGAAAAGAATGGTGACTGGTTTGTGGCAGAGTGAGTAGAATTATTGAATGCAGATTCTGCCAAGGGTAATAATGAGGCCCAATCCTCCTGGGAAAAGGAAGTGAAACAATGTAAGTACTGCTCCAACGTCTGATTAGTACATTCTGTCTGCCCGTTTGTTTGGGGATGATAGGCTGAGGAAAAATTTAGTTTGATACCTAGAGCTTCACACAACGACTTCCAGAATTTGGACGTGAACTGAACTCCACGGTCAGAGACAATATCACTGGGAATTCCATGGAGCCTAACAACTTCTTTAATGAATATTCTGGCTGTCTCAGTTGCAGATGGAGTTCCCTTCATGGGAATGAAGTGTGCCATTCTAGAAAAACGATCCACCACCACAAAGAAAGAAGAGAACCCTTCAGATGGAGGGAGCTCAACAATACAGTCCATTGTGATTTTATCCCATGATCTTTCAGGGATGGGTAATGGTCTCAATAATCCCCAGGCTTTATTTTTGCTATTTTTATTCCGGAGGCAGGTTGGACAAGAGTTGACATAGTTCCTACAGTCCTTTGCAAGATTTGGCCACCAGAAGTGTCTTTGAACTAAATTCATAGTCTTGTGACCCCCAAAGTGACCTGCCAGGGGATAGTTATGACAAGCCTGTAGAACAGAAGTGCAGAGATTTTGAGGGATGAAGAGTTTGTCTCCTTGCCAGAAGAGACCATCCTTCTCTTGGAGGTTAGTATCTGAAGAGACTGATGCTCCTCGGGACGACTGACGAACCTGTGATAGAAAACTAGATTGTGTTAGTAAAAAATTTCCAGCTTGCAGAGTAGTGTCCAGAGGGGATGAGACTTCAGTTTCTGTGAACATACGGGATAACGCATCAGGTTTACTGTTTTTGGATCCTGGTCTGTAAGTTATATGGAAACTAAAGCGGGAGAAGAAAAGAGCCCATCTTGCTTGCTGGGCCTGAGGCGTTTGGCCGTTCTGAGGTATTCCAAATTTTTATGATCTGTGAAGATCAATATTGGGTGTGTTGCCCCTTCCAGGAGGTACCGCCATTCTTCTAAGGCCGATTTGATTGCCAGAAGTTCCCGATCTCCCACATCATAGTTCTTTTCCGACACACCTAGTTTTTTGGAAAAGAAAGCTACAGGGTGCATTAATGACTTAGGCCCTTGGCGTTGGGACAGAATGGCTCCTACAGCATTCTCTGAGGCATCCACTTCCAGAGTGTAAGGTAGAGCAGGGTCAGGATGTTTAAGTATTGGGGCAGATGTGAATAGTCCTTTTAGTTTATCGAATGCAGCTTGAGCTGCAACAGTCCATTGAAACCGATTTTGTTTGCTGGTGAGTTGTGTGATAGGTGCTATAACACTGGAGACATTTCTGATAAACTTTCTATAGAAATTAGAGAACCCAATGAAACGTTGCACCCCTTTTTTGTCAGTTGGAGGTGGTCAGGACAAAATGGCTGAAACCTTCTGAGGATCCATTTCTACTCCCTAAGTTGATATCACCAGACCGAGGAAGTGAATGGTCTGACGTTCGAACTCACATTTCTCGGCTTTAGCATAGAGCCCATTTTGCCTTAGTCTGAGAAGAACCTGTTTTACATGGTCACGATGGGCTTCTAGGGAGTTTGAAAATACCAAGATATCATCCAAATAAACAATTACGAACAAATCCAAAAAGTCCCTGAAAATATCATTAACAAAATGCTGAAAAGTAGCTGGTGCGTTGCAGAGTCCGAATGGCATGATCAGATACTCAAAGTGGCCAAAGCGTGTCCGAAAAGCCGTTTTCCATTCGTCCCCTTCACGGATTCTGATCAAATTATAGGCCCCTTGTAAATCTAGCTTTGTAAATATTTTCGCTGACCGAAGTCTCTGGAATAATTCCGGGATCAATGGAAGGGGATAGCGATTTTTAATTGTCACCTTATTCAAATCCCTGTAGTCGACACACGGGCGGAGCGAATGATCCTTCCGATGAGGAGGAAGAGTGTTAGCCTTTCGTTTGTCAAAAACGTCTAGGAAACTATGATATGTGGCTGGGACCAGTCTCTGGGTCTCAGATGTAGGGCCTGAGCAGGCAATGACTGGGACCAGATGGTGTGAGATCTTGAGGCAATTCTGAAGGCAGTAAGTGGGCTGAAAAACCACCTCACCAGTCACCCAGTTTATTTGGGGATTATGGGCTTGTAACCAAGGCATTCCCAAAATGATTGGAAATAGTGGTGAAGAAATGACGTCAAGGCGGAGTAGTTCTTGATGATTGGATAGGATGTTAGCGGATAACGGTTGAGTCTCATGGGTAATGGGGCCAGATCTGATGTTTGATCCATCCGCTAACCGTATGGAGAGTTGACGTTGCTTGGGTATCAATGGAATATTGTGTTGAAGAACGAGAGTATGATCAATGAAGCAGCTACAGGCGCCAGAATCAACTATAGCTTGAACCTGGAGTGTTCCTTCTGGAAGCTGTAAGGAAAGGGGAACAGCGATGTGAATCGATTTTGTCAAAGGTAATGTATTGGGTTCAAGAGATGAGATTTTGAACTTACGGATCTTGTTTGGACACGTATTTGCATAATGACCAGCTTCTCCACAATAGAGACAGAGATTGTTCTGGCGTCGGCGTTGTGGGACGGATCTGGCCGATTCTCTCAGATCTCCATTCCCTGAGGCGACGATCGATTTGAATTGATACTTGTATTAGGTCCTCCAAAGAACTGGGAACTCCGATACGGGCCAACTCATCTTTTAGAGGCTCGGAAAGTCCAATGCGGAACTGGTAACGTAGGGCGGCTTCGTTCCACTGAGTATCAGAACTCCACTGCCTGAAGTCCGTTACGTAATCCTCTACGGGTCTGCGACCCTGCTGCAGAGCATGGAGACTGGCCTCAGCAGTTGTGGCATGCTGAGGGTCATCATACAACTTAGCCATCTCATTCAAGAAAGAGTCCATAGTATCAAGCAGAGGGCTGGCCTGTTCTAATAAGCGGTGAGCCCAGGTTTGGGGTCCCCCCTGAAGTAAGGAGACGATGAATCCCACCTTTGTGCTCTCCAAGGAGAAGGTACAAGGCTGTAGCAGAAAATATAATTGGCACGCATTTCTGAAGGCACGGAATTTGCTGCGAGCTCCGGAAAACCTCTCTGGAGTGGGAACTCGAGGCTCGGGGGGTGGCACCACTACTGCAGGTGCAGATGCTGAAGTTGCCGGACCAGCAGACCGGGATGCTGTGGCCCCTTGGGAAGCAGCGGTGCTTGGTGTTAATGACTCCACTCTCTGCTTAAGTTGATGATAACCATCTTGCAGGCCCTGGACTGCCTGGGTAAGGGCGGAGATCTGTTGGCACAAGGCTTCCAAAGGTGAGGTCCCCCCATCGGATTCCATTCTGGCTGGATCGTACTGTCATATACCTTGCAGCGAAGTCAGACTGTTGAGGGTGGCCTCTTGCACGGTTCCGGTCTCCACACCCCTGGAGGTGGGAACAGAGAGGGTGAAGACAGCGAAAGGGTGCAGGTTGAAGTTGAAGGCCTGGAGATGCTGGGTCCTCACGGAGGAAGAGGTGTAGGTCGATCACGGAGGAATACAGCGGAAGCCAAGCAGGCGTAAAGGAAACACTGCACGTCTGGAACAAGCAAGGTCGGCAACTGGCTGGCAACGAGGTACAGGAACGAAAGGCAGGTGCGTAGTCAAGGACAAGCAAGGGTCTGGTAACATGCTGGCAGTGAGGTACAAAATCAGGAAGCAAGCCGAAGTAGTAAGTCCAAGCCGAGGTCAGTAATAGTCCAGGAGATAGTAACAAGGAGTATCCAAAGGAATAGGCGAACGTGCCGGGTAATCAGGAACAAGGTCACAGGAACCAACAACGATCGGGTGTCTCAGGAATAGCTGAAGACGATCCAGCACTGGTATCAGGCCAGGATCCCGTTTATATAGGGAGAGATGTGCCAGGATTGGTGGAAGTGGCCGTGCGTGCGTGAGTACGTACATACGTTTGGTTTGCGCGGGTGCGTCCGCGTGTTCGGATTGGCATACGTCCACGTGTTCGGATTAGAGTGCGTCCGTTCGTTACGGAACTCGTACGCCTCTGACGGGGACACCGTGCATGGCGCCTAGAACAAAGGTGAACCGCTGCTACACAGGGACGGACATTCACATGGTGAGTTCCCTGACAGAGTGTCATGGTCTGCCGGCACTGGGGAGCTACAGTTCATTGAGGGAACCATGAATGTCAACATGTACTGTGACATACTGAAGCCGAGCATGATCCCCTCCCTTCAGAGACTGGGCCCCAGGCAGTATTCCAACATGATAACGACCCCAAACAAACCTCCAAGACGACCACTGCCTTGCTAAAGAAGCTGGGGTTAAAGGTGTTGGACTGGCCAAGCATGTCTCCAGACCTAAACCCTATTGAGCATCTGTGGGGCAGCCTCAAACAGAAGGTGGAGGAGCGCAAGGTCTGTAACATCCACCAGCTCCATGATGTGGTCATGGAGGAGTGAAAGAGGACTCCAATGGCAACCCGTGAAGCTCTGGTTAACGTATGCTCAAGAGGTTTAAGGCAGTGCTGGAAAATAATGGTGGCCACACAAAATGACGCTTTGGGCCCAATTTGGACAGTTTCACTTATGCCACGTACACACGATCGGACTATCCGGTGGACTTAATCCGGCAGACAAACCGCCGAACTTTGCAGCTGAGGTCCGCCGGACTTTCCGAACAAACCTGCCCACGCATGAGCAGACTTTTCTGGTGGACAACCCGCCGGACTTTTGAAATGAATGGATTTGCCCGCACACGGAGTAAAGTCTGTTCATTTTAAACGTGGCTCCGGGTAGACGGGACTAGCGAAGGAAGTGAATGTCGCCAACACCATCGGCGAGAATAACACCTTGTGAGCCCCGTCGCCTGGTATGGATTAAAAGGGGAACACCTACGCCGAAAAAAACGGCATGGGGTCCCCCCAAAGTCCATAGCAGACCCTTATCCAAGCACGCAGCCTGGCCGGACAGGAAAGGGGGTGGGGACGAGCGGGTGACCCCCTCCTCCTGAGTCGTACCAGGCCGCGTTCCCTCAACATGGGGGGTGCTTTGGGGAAGGGGGGGCCCCCACCCCAAAGCACCTTGTCCCCATGTTGATGAGGACAAGGGCCTCTTCCCGAAAACCCTGATCGTTGGTTGTCGGGGGGCTTATCGGAATCTGGGAGCCCCCTTTAATAAGGGGGCCCCCAGATACTGGCCTCCCACCCTATGTGAATGAGTATGGGGTACATTGTACCCCTACCCATTCACCTGGTGAAAAAAGTGTAAACACAAGTTTTTAAAATAATTTATTAGACAGCTCTGGTGGACTTCTTCTGTCTTGGGGGGTCTCCTCTGCTAGCTCTTTTACTAGCTGAGGATCCTTTCTTCGTTCGTCGTCGCCGCCATCCGGGGTTCTTCTTCCGACTTCAGGGTCTTGTCCCGCTCTTTGGGGGTCTTGTCCCGCTCATCTTGCCTTCATTATCTTCTTATAGCTCTTTTACTAGGGTTGGCCCGGTCTTCTGTCGCTGCCACATTCTTCTCTTCTTCTTCCTTGTGATGTTGACACAATGCTCTCTCTGGCCGCAATGGCAGGGACGCGTTGTGCGGCAACTTATATAAGGATAAGGGGCGGGGTCACCGGATGATGATGTCACATGGTGACCCTGCCCCCTTATGATGTCACAGTCCCAGCATCCTCCGGGTCAACACTGCAAGGAAAAAGAACAGGGCAAACGCTAGTAAAAGAGCTATAAGTAGATAGCGGAGGCCCAGAAGAAGCGAAGAGCGCGACAAGACCCTGAAGTCGGAAGAAGACCCCGGACAATGATGAAGAAGAAAGTCGGGCTCCTCCACTAGTAAAAGAGCTAGCAGAAGATAGCGGAGGAGTCCGGCAAGAAGACCCCCCAAGACGGAAGAAGAGAAGACCACCGGAGCTGTCTAATAAATTATTAAAAAAACTTGTGTTTTTTTATTTACAGTTTTTTTCACCAGGTGAATAGGTAGGGGTACAATGTACCCCATACTCATTCACATAGGGTTGGAGGCCGGTATCTGGGGGCCCCCTTATTAAAGGGAGCTCCCGGATTCCGATACGCCCCCCACCCGCAGACCCCAACAACCAACGGCCAGGGTTGTCGGGAGGAGGCCCTTGTCCTCATCAACATGGGGACAAGGTGCTTTGGGGTGGGGGGGCTGCAGGGCCCCCCTTCCCCAAAGCACCCCCCCATGTTGAGGGCATGCGGCCTGGTATGGCTCAGGAGGGGGGGGGGGCGCTCACTTATCCCCACCCCCTTTCCTGACCGGCTGGGCTGTGTGCTCGGATAAGGGTCTGCTATGGACTTTGGGGGGGACCCCCACGCTGTTTTTTCGACGTAGGGCTTCACCTTTAAATCCATACAAGGGTGACAGGGCTCGTGAGGTGTCAATCTCGCCAATGGAGGCGGCGACATTCACTGCCTTCCCTAGTCCCGTCTACCTGGAGCCACGTTCAAAATGAATGGACTTTTCTCCGTGTGGGCAAGCCCATTCATTTCAAAAGTCCGGCGGACTAGCACACAGACGGGCGGATTGTCCGCCAGACTGCCAAGTCCGGCGGACAATTTTGAGTCAAAACTTCTTTCTAAGTCCGCCGGACTTTTGGAAAGAAAAAGTCCACCGGAGCCCACATACGGGCAGACCAAGTCCACCGGATAGTCCAATCGTGTGTACGCGGCATTATGGGTGTACTCACTTTTGTTGCCAGCGGTTTAGACTTTAATGGGTGTGTTGATTTATTTTGAGGGGACAGCAAATTGACACTGTCATACAAGCTGTACACTCACTACTTTACATTGTAGAAAAGTGTAATTTCTTCAGTGTTGTCACATGAAAAGATACAGTGCCTTGCAAAAGTATTCACCCCTCTTGGCATTTTTCGTGTTTTGTTGCCTAACAACCTGGAATTAACATGCCCACAACTTTGAAGATGTGTTTTTTTTTATTATTGTGAAGCAAACAACAAATAGGACAAAATAACAGAAAAAGTCAATGTGCATAACTATTCACCCCCCTAAAGTTAATACTTTGTAGAGCCACCTTTTGTGGCTATCACAGCTCCAAGTCGCTTTGGATAAGTCTCTGAGCTTGCCACATCTTACCACTGGGATTTTTTACCATTCCTCCTGGCAAAACTGCTCCAGCTCCTTCAAGTCGGATGGTTTGCACGTGTGAACAGCAATCTTCAAGTCTGATTACAGATTTTTTATTGTGTAACGGAAATTTGTAAGTTCTGTATATAATTGTATTCTATTTTATATGTATTGCACATGGCACTAATAATGTTTTCAGTAGAGGTTTTGCATTCTTTCGAGTCCTGATTAGAATTAGCCTGCCTATGTAACGCCCTTTGTTACCATAAACGTACAATTGTAATATTAATGTGATACCTCCGTAATCATGTGTATAAAATTCTTCAAATACGTCATAATAAAGGAGAACAGTTATTTGGAAAGATGCGGAGTGTATCTTTTGTGTCTGTTCCCTACTGCAGTAGTTATTATTAATTTGTAACCACTAATCAATATGAGGATAGAAGTTGCCTATCTACAATATATCTATTTCAGGTGGTGAGCTTTGCTGAGGGGGGGGGGTTTCCAGGTGCCCCTGAGTATCCGAAACGAGGAGCTTGAGACGATCCGGGAATTTTTGATAATCAGCCAGCTGAGGTAAGCCTTTTGCTTACATTTGAGTTATCAGACTTCCTTGATTGGTAAGGCATTTTCGGGACAAGGGGTGCCTATTTTACTCCCCTTAATTGAACTGTATTGATTGGTGGTTATATGTTATGTTGTCACTGTCTACTGTCCATCAGAGTGTTAGAGATAAGAAAGGGAAGAATAGTGCTGTTCACAGGTATTTGTAGTACATCTGCTAGATAAAATAGTTTAGAGGCAAGAGGGTATAGACACACATAGAGAAGACTGGCTAGTCATTATGGGCATTAAATGAAGTGACAATTAGGGAGACAATTAACACTAGACAGAAAGGGACATTTTGATGTTAAGTTGTGGGTTGAATTTGGGGTCAGGCACTACAACTAGTATAGTCAACTAACAGTAATGAGAGTTAAAACAGAATGCTTTATATGTTGTCAGAGGGAAGATGGGATGAGCACTATGGCTTCCCGTCTGATCATAGAAGGTACAGTATGTGAAGTATGGTATTACAATACATTGGATGCACACAATATCAGAGCAAAATAAAGAAAGCAGAAGTTTATGTTTGTGAATGCTGGAACCTTTAGTTCTATCACTTGTCTGTGTCATGTATGCAGATGTGGCACCCTCCTTTGTGCTCTCATGAAAGAATGTGACTGGAATGAGAGGTTGTGATAAGCTGGAAGGACACCATGCCAATTTCAGTTTTTTAGACAAAACATTTATAACAAAATGTGCTGGGTTAACAAATCTAATGATAAACAATGTGATCACAATTATTTTTGAATCTGTTTTCCAAACATGGTAAAATGAAGGTTACATTTAGCAGTGTCTTACACAAATTGAATATCATTTGATAGTGGAAACAGTGCATCTAAAAAAAAAAAGTAAAATTAAGTAATATGTCCCCCTTTAAGGACATTTATCTATGCATATATATTAGTGTGTGATATTGAAATTATCATATGAGTATTCATTTCTAATATGAGTTTAACAATTTTATTAAATATTGATATATTGAAACTGGTTTAGACAACCTTTGGTTGGAAATTAAATCCAAGTTAATGGAGAAATTGGTAAAATTGGGATTAGTTTAGATTAAGATAATAATTTTGTAATTTTAAATTTATTGAGTGGAAAGAAAAAAAGATTAAGATGAGGTTGTTAATTTGAATACAGCTGCCATAAGGTTTAACAAAGCCAAGATGGATGGGATACATAAAAAGTTTTTCTACAAAAATGAAATCTTAAAGTCTGATAATAACTTGATGTGCGGTCCATGATGTGAGATTAATAATAAATAAAATTTAAATATAACAGACCCATCACCTGAATCCACACACCCTGTTAGGATAGATGCTGCCTGCAGCCAGTTGTTTTATAGTTTTTGATGGCCGAGTGCTTTCTGGTCGATCATACATATTGTTGGTCCTTTTGTTTTTATGTATTTTTTATTTTTGAAATCCAAAGCAGAATGTGTGGATTGTGAAATGATGTGCCCCTTTTCCTTGTAAGTGCAGTGGCTATAAGCAGAAGAATATTTTGGATTTATGGACATCTATGCATGACCGCAGGGTATTGTTATCATTTATTATAATATTGCAAGGAAAAAGTTGTCTTTTTGAAACTGGAGTTCTTACACAAACAGCATGATAGAAAACAAGCCATTGTTATATTTATGCAAGCTGGACCCAGTAATGAACGGTTCACCCCAATATATCAGAGCTGTAGCTTTATGCAAATGTGCTATTAGACAAAGTTACAGACATTATTTTGGTCAAATATTTATTTTTTATTGGTCCGACATTCTGCACAGCAAATATATAGCTAACTAAATGTTTGCCTAATGAAAGGTTCAAAATATGAATTTGTTTTGTTTGTTTATGTACAAATCTAACAATGAAAAATGCGTACATTTGAATCCAGCCACCGTATTGCCTCTATTGGAGGAGGCTGGAGACAAAGAAAAAACACATATGTTAAATTGATGATGTAGGAATCAGCTGCTGTGAGCCCAGTGCAGGACACACTCCCTAAAGACCTGAGTATTTCATTTTTTGTAGAGTTATTCCCGGTTTTATACTGAGTATGCAGTTTATCACCCAGAAGGATACTCTGTATTTAGAGTCATTGGACCCCTTTTCCCCAGCTCAAGAAGCAGAGCTCCATGTTTTACGTGAGCTATAAAAAGAGTATATATTTATATAGATAGTCGAGATATAGAGAGCTTTTGGTTCCATTTGAAGGGCCAGAAGTTTGCTTTTACTTCGGCAGGTAAACCAATCAAGCATGCTAAGTTAATTTGATTGGTTGTTTTCAGCCTTCCAGGTTCTTGCTGAGGTAGCCATATTAACATTAAAACTTGCACATGGAAGCAGACCAGGCGACTCGAAGGATGCTGCATTTACAGCCTCGGACACTGGCTGGGTCTGTGCAACTCACAGATTCCACCCTAGTTCTGGCCCAGTATAGCTGGGATTAATAATTCAACTTTAAGGACCCCAGAACAAGAAGAACAAGTGGACCACAGAGGGCAACTTCTTACGAAACAAGACTTTGGAAAAGGTGATCATTTATGTCTGCCAGCCACTCTTTTCCCTCCAGCTTGACACATGGACCGTGTGTCAGGTCACCTGGAGGCAAGGTGACAGATGCACACCGTAGGGATCAGGAGTGCACCGCAAGGTTGTGGACCCTACGGCTGACTGCTGCGGAGGGGAGACAGGTCCCACCGGGGTTAGAACGTAAGATTCCCTGGGGCGCGGAGTCTAAGAGCCAGCAGGTGTTCACCAGAGCCTCAAGTGGTGAGGATGGACTTGGCTGCAACTGGCTCCAGGTCACGACCCCCAGCTCACACCCACAGTAGGCAACAGGAGGATAGGGATGGTGAGGGACAAAGCCAAGGTCAGGGCCACAAGCAGACAGCAATAGTCAGGGACACACCAAAAGGTCAGGATCACAGGCAAACAGGGATAGTCAAAGACATGCCAAAGTCGGTACTGGAACAACAGAAGAGCACACGGCAGGTAACAGGAAGCTAAACACACAAAGGAATACACAATGGTTGATCAGCACTGATGGCCTGCAGTGCACAGGCTAATATAGGGCTCCCTGATAGGGCCTGGGGTGGAGCCATGCTTAGAGGAGAGGTATAAAAACCACCAGGTGGAAGTGGCTGGCCTCTTAGCCTGAACACATGAGGGGAGGTAAGCAAACACAGGAAGATCACTGCATAACCATGACACTGTGTCATCAGTTACAAGCAGTTATGGCTGCCTTAGTATCCTGAGCATGGGATAGAGCCAGGGTTCACCACAGTTTTTATAACATACCACTTCTTGTTTTACCTGTTACCAAAGGTGTTACCAAAAGCTAAATATCCCTTTCAGAGATAACAAAGAGATATATCCAGATGCCCAAGTCAGGATCTTACGAGTATGTATTTTGTTTGTATGGGAATTTTTCTGGATGTCCAGTGGCAAATGCTACTGCAAAGGCCACAGTAAAAAAAAGTGTTATCAGAAGTAGTTTTTAAGTACAGAGTGCAGAATCTAGAGTAACAGAGGAAATCATTTTTATAGGAGAGTTCTTACTAGAAGTGTTGAGGTTTAATTTTTTAACCCCCTACTGTCTTCAATGTAGCGGACAAAGTAGAGTAAGAAACTAGAAAACTTTTGCCTGAATGTTTTATTATATTTTATCAAGCCCCTAAGGGGGTGTTGGCCTCTCTCCCTATGGGATTTGGTTTGGGATTTCTTTTGGGAGTGTGTTACTCACTTTCTTATATTTTGTCTCATCAGCTGAAGTCCTCCATTTGGATCTCACAGAGAATGCTGCTGATCTTTGAAGGTTTTTGACAAACTAATTTATGTGTTTTCTCCCCAATTCCAGATCCTAAAAGTTTGGAAGGATCTAAAACTAAAGCCAGGTGACTGGTGTATTGTTAAGAGACATTTATATATAAGGAAATGTTTGGAGACTCAATACAGCATCTATTTCATGTACAGTTTTGCAAAACTTGAAGGAAAAGTCACCTGTATCCACACCAGACATTGCAAAAAATGACTAAATTAAAGAAATCTGTGTTTGATTTGTCTCCCTCTTGCGATAACAGTCTAGGGCAGTGATGGTGAACCTTGGCACCCCAGATGTTTTGGAACTACATTTCCCATGACGCTCATGCACTCTGCAGTGTAGTGGAGCATCATGGGAAATGTAGTTCCAAAACATCTGGGGTGCCAAGGTTTGCCATCACTGGTCTAGGGTACTTTAAGATTCAATTACTTTAACTGTAAGGGAGATATATATATATATATATATATATATATATATTTGAAAAGTAGTTTAGCCATGTTGAAGTCATATTTGTATTTTGTACCTCTTCCATTTTATGTAGAGTTGTCTGTGTTTACATATGCTGATAAGTCAGCATACCAACAATTAAGCTAGAAGGCCATTCTGCCCACAGGAGTGTACAGCCAGTACTCTGTAAATATGTCTTATCAATCATTTGTTTTTCACAATGAAAAGTCATTTTGTAATGAAAAAAGCTGCTCGGCTATTATTTTCTCCACAATGGAGTTTTGCCTCTTTGGCCAGGACTACCTTCACCTAAGCGTGTGGAGGTTACAGGTTAAAGGCGATAGCAGGTATGGTTAGTGATCAAAATATTGATCAAAAGAGAGCAGACTGTAATGGAAATTTGTAAGTTCTGTATATAATTGTATTCTATTTTATATGTATTGCACAATGCCCTCACTGTGCACACGGCACTAATAATGTTTTCAGTAGATGGTTTGCATTCTTTCGAGTCCTGATTAGAATTAGCCTGCCTATGTAATGCCCTTTGTTACCATAAACGTACAATTGTAATATTAATGTGATACCTACGTAATTATGTGTATAAAAACCTTCAAATGCATCATAATAAAGGAGAACAGATATTTGGAAAGATGCGGAGTGTATCTTTTGTGTCTGTTCCCTAGTGTAGTAATTATTAATTTGGAACCACTAATCAATATGGGGATAGGAGTTGCCTATCTACAAAATATCTATTTCAATTGGATTGAGGTCTGGGCTTTGACTAGGCCATTCCAACACATTTACATATTTCCCCTTAAAGCACTCAAGTGTTGCTTTAGCAGTGTGTTTAGGGTCATTGTCCTGCTGGAAGGTGAACCTCCGTCCTATCCTCAAATCACACAGAGTGGTTACAGGTTTTGCTCAAGAATATCCCTGTATTTAGCACCATCCATCTTTACCTCAACTCTGACCAGTTTCCCAGTCCTGACTGCTGAATAACATCCCCACAGCATGATGCTGCCACCACCATGTTTCCCTGTGGGGATGGTGTTCTTTGGGTGATGTGTTGGGCTTGTGCCAGACAAAGTTTTCTTTGATGGCCAAAAAGTAAAATTTTGGTCTCATCAGACCAGAGCACTTTCCGTTATACATTTTGGGAGTTTCCCACATGCCTTTTCACAAACTCAAAAACGTGCCATTTAGTTTTTCACTGAAAGTAATGGCTTTCTTCTATCCACTTATTGTCGTCGTATGTACAGATATTCCAGTCTCTGCTGTGGAACTCTGCAGCTCCTCCAGGGTTACCTTAGGTCTCTGTGCTGCCTCTCTGATCAATGCCTTCCTTGCCCAGTCCATGAGTTTTGGTGTGGGGCCATCTCTTGGCAGGTTTTCTGATATCCACTGTTTTGTTAGCTAGGATCTGGGCACAGGACTGCTAGGATTTGGTACTAAACTGCTGGTTTGCACATTACCATTTTCAAATTTATGCAATTTGTATATGTATTTGTCTTTTTTCTCAGGCAGCGTAGGTATATCAGCCTTCCTCAATCAGGGTTCCTCCAGAGGTTTGGGGGGGGGGGGGTCTTTAACCAGTTCCGGACCAGCGCAATGTATGTCGGCAGAATGGCACGGGCAGGCATATTGGCGTGCAGGTACGTCCAATCTTTAATGCCGCCCTGCCATCGCCAGCTCGCCGCCGCCAGCGGGCTCGCGTGCTGGTCGGGACCCCCGTGAGTCCGGCCGCGGGTCCCGCGGACTCGATCGCCAAGGGCATACCCGCGATCATGTGACGGGGCGGCTGATAAACAGCATCTCCCCGTTCTGCCTAGCAACAAGTGACGCTGATCTCTGCTCTATGTGATTGGAGCAGAGATCAGTTTCACTAAATGAAAGCCCAGCCCACCACAGTTAGTAACACACCCCTAGGAACACTTAACCCCTACACTGCCACCCACTGGTTAACCCCTTCACTGCCAGTGTCATTTACACAGGAATCACTGCATTTGTATAGCAGTGATTGCTGTATAAATGACAATGGTCCCAAAAATGTGTAAAAAATGTCTGATGTGTCCGCCATAATGTCACAGTCACAATAAAAATCACTGATCGCGGCCATTACTAGTAAAACATTTTTTATAAAAATGCCAAAAAAAATCCACTATTTTGTAAACGCTATAACTTTTGCACAAACCAATCAATAATCGCTTATTGCGATTTTATTTACCAAAAATATGTAGAAGAATACGTATCAGCCTAAACTGAGGGAAATTTTTTTTTTTTATATATATTTTTAGGGGATATTTATTATAACAAAAAGTAAAAAATAATGCATTTTTTTCAAAATTGTCCCTTTATTTTTGTTTATAGCGCAAAAAATAAAAACCGCAGGGGTGATCAAATACCACCAAAAGAAATCTCTATTTGTGGGAAAAAAAGGACATCAATTTTCTTTGGGAGCCACGTCGCATGACCACGCAATTCTCAGTTAAAGCGATGCAGTGCCGAATAGCAAAAAGTGGTCTGGTCTTTGGCCAGCAAGATGGTCTGGGGCTAAAGTGGTTAAAGCAAATCTCCACTACCATCTGAGCACCACAAACCAAAAACACAATTTAATTCATTTTTAATATTCAGAGCAAACTCCCCCATTCATCCCCATGCTTTATTTTATTGAGAAATCACTTTAAAAAACCCCCCCCCTGATATTGTCACCCCTGTCATCCATTTGTTTTTAATTATATTCTTCATAGAGGACTATGAGTTAAAGTGATTGTAAAGCCACTTTGTGTACTTTATAGATCCCCCTGTATACCTTATTTCAAAGCGCCTCCCAGCGTTCACGTGACTGTCTGCCGCTCTTCTCTCCCGATCTGAGAAGTATAGTGGGAGAGGCTGAGAATCCCTTGCCGACATCAGCCAGGAGGAGGGGAGGAGAGTGTCGAGCGGTCACGTGAGCGCTGAGAGGTGGCATTTTTACAGTGACAAAAACTAAATGAAAAGTACACCACATTATCATCCACTGATGAAAATCAATTCCGTTTTCCCTAACAAATGAAAACTAAATGAAAATGTGAGGCAGGGATGTTTACCTTTGTGAACTAACTTCCGGTTTCCACAGAGCTCCGCCTGCTCCTACTCCCAGGAAGTAAGCGACTGTGTGCAGCCAGCATTACAGGTCTCTGAGTCCTCTCCTCAGACGACCGTCCAGAGACCAGAGCAGCACTGTGCATTACAGGCCTCCAGAGTCCCAATGAGAGTCCCACTTCCTACTCATGACGACGACTGTCCAGAGCAGAGAGCATCCACTGTGAATGTGTACATTACAATTACAGGCCTCAGACCACCATCCATCCAGAGCACTGTGTGTGCATTACAACCTTCCTCTGACCACCGGGATCCAGGGCACTGTGCATTACATGCCAATGGTGTCAGTGCCACCATGCAGTGGACATTTACATGAACTTTAACAGTTCAAGAAACTGAACAGTTTGTAAGCTTTATTATATCAAATGTGATCTTAGCACGTGTTCTTGGTGGATAGCTGCTGCACCGCAGGGTGGCGTCTGATCCTCCGGTTATGTGGTTGCTGGGATATCGGACTCTGCTGGACCCATACACTATACTATGATTTTTGAGATGCTGGCAGCGTGGATCGCTATGCATGCTTTTCTAGTTTGGATCGTCTGTGGTGAGTTTCCACTGGAGATCTGTCCCAGAGTATCAGAAGGGGTTAAGACTGAATAGACGATTATCTATAAAGTTGCAAGTCCCTGGCATGCCTATTGAGAATGACATCTAGGCGTGACTACATGGCTTGCTGCACTGGTCCACTGTGTGCAATCTCTTCCCAGGAATTGCCGCAGATGAATTGACCTTCAGAAGCGGTGAGAGAGTATCAAATGACGGCACACAGTGCGATATTTTATTGAATGCTGATTTTTAATCGTTGTTTGTAAGTGCTTAGGGTTAAGGGGGGGAGTCGATATATAATAAAATCTTAACAGAATTACGCTATGAGGATTGTTTTCCTTTTTGTTTGAGTCAGAGGAAATACCTATGATTACATGAGTGAGATTAATGTGATTTGGAGTGTACCAATCCATGGTCTTGGTGATTTATACGATATCCTGGATGATCCCTTGATATTGTTTGGGCATAACATATCCAAAGCGTTATTTGACATATTTCTGGTAAGTGCAATTCTTGTGGGAGTGGAATCACGTGGTGTGGTGAAGGTAGATTCTTAATACACCTGATGAATTTCTATGAACTATTGCCCAAGCATTTTGACCAAATTTGTCGCACTGGGTGTCTTGTACTATTGTCATCAAATGGTGTACAATATTATTTGGAAGCGCTGCTTTGCCTTAACCATTTCAATACCAGGCACTTACCCCCCTTCCTGCTCAAGCCAATTTCCAGCTTTCAGAGCTGTCACTGTTTAATTGACAATTGCGCGGTCATGCTACACTGTACCCAAACACAATTTTTATAATTTTGTTTTTAAAGGGTTTCTTTTGGTGGTATTTGTTTTTATTTTTAATTTTTTGCTAAATAAATTAAAAAAATACTGGAAATTTTAAAAAAAATAAAGTTTTTCTTTTGTTTCTGTTTAAAATTTTGTAAATAAGTAAGTTTTCTCCTTCACTGATGGGCACTGATAAGGCGGCACTGATGGGCAATCATGGGTGGCACTGATAGGCGGCAGCACGGCTGGGCACTGACAGATGGCACTGATAGGCATCGCTGATAGCACTGGCAGGCATTGCTGATGGGCACTGATTGCCATCTCCCTGGTGGTCCTGGGCGGGCTATCTGCATCTGTTGGGGGGGCTGCACTGATAAACAATCAGCACAGATCCCCCTCATCAGGAAAGCCGATCAGCTCTCCTCTACTTGTGCCTGTCACGCAAGTGAAGAAAAGCCGATCAACGGCTCTTCCTGTTTACATTGTAAACAGCCCTGATTGGACACGGCTAATCATGTGGTAAAAAGCCTCCGTCAGACTGACACAACAATCGCCACAATGCATGTCCGCATGGGTGCGTGTTGGCAGTTATTCTGCTGTTATTCTCTATGTCATATGATGCCCAGTCAGGATAACAGAACCACCGTCCGGCCATAATTCTGCTATAAGCCGGGCGGGAAGTGGTTAAAGACTTTTTTCGGAATTAACTTTATGGCTTATGGATTATATTGAACAGAACTTCTGTTCAGTTTCTTGAACTGTTAAAAGTTCATGTAAATGTGCAGTGCATGGTGGCATCATCATGCAAAGTGTTTTTGTTTTTATTTATTTTATATTTTAACGTTACACTTCTGTCAAAAAAGCTATATTCTTGTAACTTGTACTACCATTAATAAGAACATAAGATTTTTCACTCCAGGTGTATATAATGCGTTTGGAAATTGTAGAGAAATGCTTAAATATTGCATTACAGTTTACTGTAATTAAAGCCATGAGATTTTCAATGACTAAAATTAGTTTTAGTCGACTAAAATGATTTTAGCTGACTAAAATGTATTGGAGATTGTGGCCGACTAAAATTGTATGACATTTTAGTTGACTAAAATTGTATGACATTTTAGTTTACTAAAATTGTATGACATTTTAGTTGACTAAAATTGTATGACATTTTAGTTGACTAAAATTGTATGACATTTTAGTTGACTAAAATTTACTGGAGATTTTAGTCGACTAAAACTAAAACAATTGCAGATGACTAAAATGGGACTAAAACTATAATGGCATTTTAGTCAAAATACTAAAGCCTCATACACGCGATCGGATTTTCCGACGGGAAACGTGTGAAGACAGGCTATCGTGTGTATGCTAGCAGGTTTTAAAATTTTCAAATGTCTGTTGTCGGATTTTCCGAGCGTGTGTACACAAGTCCATTGGACAAAAGTCCAAAGTACAAACACGCATGCTCAGAAGCAAGGATGAGCCAGAAGCAGTTGGTCTTCTAAACTAGCGTTCGTAATGGAGAATTAACATTCATGGTGCAGCAAATTATGAAATCTAGAAATGCAGCGCACAATTCTTTTAATGGGATAATAATGAAGCTGCTTTAGTGGTGTGATGGGGTTATTGCAAACACATTTTCAAAGGCTTTTTTATTCTTTTATTCTAGTGATATTAAGAATAATATTATTATGCTTTTTTATTTGGGCAAGTTACCACAACATCATTATCCCATAGTTTTTAAGATCAAAGATACAACTATGTTGGTGTCCCTTGTTAGTTTTACATTGTATTATTTTAAATGTAACTGGCTACTCACAAACTGTCATTTGAAGTAAAACACGTAGCCAGGTGTTATTCTACACAATTTTTTTTATTGTGCATTAAAAAAAGAAAACAAATAAAATTAGACATGCTATCTGCCAATAGAACTTAACCAAAAAGTGCATTCTATGCATCCAAAAATATAGAAAACATACCAAATCAAATCATTATTTAACCCAAAAAATAATGTCAAAGCAATAACTCCAAGGCCAATACTAAATAACACGTTATCTCCTCCGATCCCGCAACATGTCTGGTTGACGAACGGCTGTTCAGAAACGCACTGAAAAGCACGGAATGAAAAGCGTGAATCAACACTCACCAAAATTCTAACATTAAATTAGCAGAAGGAGCCCAAAGGGTGGCGCAAAAGATCTGAAAAAGCATGTAGTACATCACTAAGTTCGTGATTGTTGGCCAACAGTTGTGTGCCATGTGTATGCAAGACATGTTTGGGCCAACACCCTTCGGACAAAGGTCCACAGTTTTGTTGGCCAACAAAACAGCAATCACAACAATCCGCTCATGTGTACGAGGCTTAAGACTGAAACTGAATCAAAATTTTCTGCCAAAATTAACACTGACATAAACTGACCACGGTATCAGGAGCTCAGCTACCATGATAAACGTGGTCAGTTTCCAAAGGGGAGGGCAGCACCACGCAGGATCAGCCAGGTATTTTAGATGATAGAAGGGACAAATTACACAGCACAAGAACTGTGCTGTTATTCCTGCTTTAAAGAAATAAGATCCTTTTTTTAGGGTTACAACCAGTTTAAGTAAAAGTGTCTCTGGGGCTGCTTTTCTGGTTCCTTGTGTTATTTGTTTTAGGTTACATGCTGCCTGCTGTAGCTAGGAAAATTTGACTCAGCTGCTGGGCATACAGTGGTGTGAAAAAGTGTTTGCCCCCTTCCTCATTTCCTGTTCCTTTGCATGTTTGTCACACTTAAGTGTTTCGGAACATCAAACCAATTTAAACAATAGTCAAGGACAACACAAGTAAACACAAAATGCAATTTGTAAATGAAGGTGTTTATTATTAAAGGTGAAAAAAAATCCAAACCATCATGGCCCTGTGTGAAAAAGTGATTGCCCCCCTTGTTAAAACATACTATAACTGTGGTTGTCCACACCTGAGTTCAATTTCTCTAGCCACACCCAGGCCTGATTATTGCCACACCTGTTCACAATCAAGGCATCGCTTAAATAGGAGCTGCTTGACACAGTAAGGTCCACCAGAAGATCCTTAAAAGCTACACAACATGCCGAGACCCAAAGAAATTCAGGAACAATTGAGAAAGAAAGTAATTGAGATCTATCAGTCTGGAAAGGGTTATAAAGCCATTTCCAAAGCTTTGGGAATCCAGCGAACCACAGTGAGAGCCATTATCCACAAATGGCGAAGACATGGAACAGTGGTGAACCTTCCCAGGAGTGGCCGGCCGCCCAAAATTACCCCAAGAGCGCAGCGACGACTCATCCAAGAGGTCACAAAAGACCCCACAACAACGTCCAAGGAACTGCAGGCCTCACTTGCCTCAGTTAAGGTCAGCGTTCATGCCTCCACCATCAGGAAAAGACTGGGCAAAAATGGCCTGCATGGCAGAGTTCCAAGGAGAAAACCACTGCTGAGCAAAAAGAACATCAAAGCTCGTCTCAATTTCTCCACAACACATCTTGATGATCCCCAAGACTTTTGGGACAACATTCTGTGGACCGATGAGACAAAAGTGGAACTCTTTGGAAGGTGTGTGTCCAAGTATATCTGGCGTAGAAGGAACACTGCATTTCATAAAAAGAACATTATACCAACAGTAAAATATGGTGGTGGTAGTGTGATGGTCTGGGGCTGTTTTGCTGCTTCAGGACCTGGAAGACTTGCCGTGATAAAAGGAACTATGAATTCTGCTGTCTACCAAGAGATCCTGAAGGAGAATGTCCGACCATCTGTTCGTGTACTCAAGCTGAAACGAACTTGGGTTCTGCAGCAGGACAATGATCCTAAACACACCAGCAAGTCCACCACCGAATGGCTGAAGAAAAACAAAATGAAGACTTTGGAGTGGCCTAGCCAAAGTCCTGACCTGAATCCTATTGAGATGTTGTGGAATGACCTTAAAAAGGCCGTTCATGCTCGAAAACCCTCTAATGTAACTGAATTAGGACAATTCTGCAAAGATGAGTGGGCCAAAATTCCTCCAGGACGCTGTAAAAGCCTCATTGCACGTTATCGCAAACGCTTGGTTGCAGTTGTTGCTGCTAAGGGTGGCCCAACCGGTTATTAGCTTTAGGGGGCAATCACTTTTTCACACAGGGCCATGATGGTTTGGATTTTTTTCACCTTTAATAATAAACACCTTCATTTACAAATTGCATTTTGTGTTTACTTGTGTTGTCCTTGACTATTGTTTAAATTGGTTTGATGTTCCGAAACACTTAAGTGTGACAAACATGCAAAGGAACAGGAAATGAGGAAGGGGGCAAACACTTTTTCACACCACTGTATCTTCAATCAGCTGAGTGATTGGTGACAAATTCTTTGGAAAGAAAACAGCTGGCCAATGAGTGCAGTGTTTTAAATTAGTGGATGGAGTCTGCAGTTACCTTAGGACTGTCATCTGTACTCCTTTTGGCTCTTTTGACCTGCTCCCCTGCACACCCTACTGGTTGCTGTATTTCTCCCTTGTGTAGCGCCCTCCTGACTCCCGGCATCAGGGAGGGCGGACATTTCACCTCAGGGTGCTAGTTCTTAGGCATGGTGGGTGTGGACAATTGTAGAAAAGATGGGTGCCAGACACTTTTAGAATGCAAAAGTGAGTTTATTGCTCACCACAGTAGAAAACTCAGAAAATAACAGCACAGGTAGACAATATTGGTATTAAGGTTTGAACATGCACTACAGAGATTGTCATTATATAATGACTTTATTTAAGCTAAACCAAGTTTTGTTACAAGAATATTGCTTTTTTTGACAGAAGTGAAAGGTTAAAATAAAAAAAATAAAAAAAACCCCCAAAAACTCTTTGCGTGATGATTCCACCATGCAGTGCACATCTTATCTTGACAGCAACAGCGTTTGCTCCCACGATACATAAAGCAGTGACTCCAGCACTGTCGGAGGTGATTTCACCATGTATGCCCATTATTAGAAGTGGGTGGATAAAGGGAGGTATTCTAATGGTGGGCATACCCACCATCTCTTTTTTTCCTACAGCCCACAGGCTGCATGAAAAAAAAGATTACAATATATGCCCAACAAGTACTGGCAGGTTGCTGGACTTTGAGTGGTTATACCAGAATGTTCATGTAAAAGCAAACCTAATGGCTAATTAGCCTCTAGACTGCTTTTACAAGCAGTGGGAGGGAATGTGTCGCCCCCCCCCCCCCCCCCCACCGTCTTCCATGATTTTCCCTGGCTCTCCTGTCCCAACAGGGAACCTAAGAATGCAGCCGTGGTTCCACCAGCTGACCATAGAGCTGATCAGAGATCAGAATGGCTCCAATCATCTCTATGGCCTAAAAAATCAGAAGCTATGAGCATTTCATGACTTAGATTTCGCCGGATGTAAACAGCGCCATTGGGAAAGAATTTTATCACACCGATCTTGGTGTGGTCAGATGCTTTGAGGGCAGAGGATAGACCCCAATTTTTTCAAAAAAAGAGTACCTGTCACTACCTATTGCTATCATAGGGGATATTTACATTTCCTGAGATAACAATAAAAATGATGAAAAAAAAATGAAAGGAACAGTTTAAAAATAAGATAAAAAAGCCCCCCCCCCCAAAAAAAAGCACCCATGCCCCCCCCCTGCTCTCGCGCAAAGGCGAACGCAAGCGTCGGTCTGGCGTCAAATGTAAATGGCAATTACACCATGCATGCGGGGTATCTCACCACAAAGGTCAGATCGAGGGCAGTCATTTTTAGCAGTAGACCTCCTCTGTAAATCTAAAGTGGTAACCTGTAAAGGCTTTTAAAAGCTTTTAAAAATGTATGTAGTTTGTCACCACTGCACGTTTGTGCACATTTTTAAAGCATGTCATGTTTGGTATCCATGTACTCGGCATAAGATCATTTTTTTTATTTCATCAAACATTTGGGCAATATTGTGTGTTTTAGTGCATTCAAATTTTGAAAAAGTATGTTTTTCCCCAGAAAATGTGCTTGAAAAATCGCTGCGCAAATACTGTGTGAAAAAAAAAAAAATTGCTTTTGGGGTTTCAAAGTAACTTTCTTGCAAAAAATAATACATTATTCATGTAAACAAAAAGTGTCAGAAAGGGCTTTGTCTTCAAGTGGTTAGAAGAGTGGGCGATGTGACATAAGCTTCTAAATGTTGTGCATAAAATGCCAGGACAGTTCAAAACTCCCCCAAATGACCCGATTTTGGAAAGTAGACACAATCTATTTACTGAAAGGCATGTCGAGTCAATGGAATATTTTATGTTTTGACACAAGTTGCGGGAAAAAGACTAATAATTTTTTTCTTTTTTTGCACAAAGTTCTCACTAAATGATATATTGCTCAAACATACCATGAACATAGGTGGAATTACACCCCAAAAAACATTCCGTTGCTTCTCCTGAGTACGGGGATACCACATGTGTGGGACTTTTTGGGAGCCTAGCCAGGTAAGGGACCCCGAAAACCAAGCACCGCCTTCAGGCTTTCTAAGGGTGTAAATTTTTGATTTCACTTCTCACTGCCTATCACAGTTTCGGGGGCAATGGAATGCCCAGATGGTACAAACCTCCCCCCCAAATGACCCCATTTTGGAAAGTAGACACCCCAAGCTATTTGCTGAGAGGTTTGTTGAGTCCATGGAATATTTTATATTATATATTACGAAGTGCGTAGGGCAGAGTCCGAGTCTGTTATGTTACCATGCGAGTCGAGCCGATCTACATGCGGACTAGTTCCCGGGAACCATTGATTTTCTTAGATGCTGGATTTTATCTGGAGTTCTTAGTATCATTTTCTTTTAATAAAATACCATAGTTTTATACTATGTGGACCATGTTTCTTTTCCCTATCGTTTGTGAGTTGGAGTGATTTTGATTGCCAGCCATGACTATTTAGCCTAAACAGAGGGAACCAAATGGTATAATTTGGAGTCAAGATCTCTAGTAAGCAAGCATTTCACATGATTCAAGGTGGAGGTGTGCCTTGGTGAAAATTCCACAAATTATTTGTTCACTCACATTGGATATTCACTTCAAGAGACTGTGTTCTGTTCACTTGGGGGGCGGACTAACAACTCACGGACCCCTCTGGCAATTTGAGATCATGGGGCCCCCTTTGTCCCCACCTGCACTAAAGCCATACCCACACAAAGCACCACCTACATATTGCACTGGCAATATCTCATATGTTCATCCTTTCCCTCTTTAGCTGCAGAGGCAGCAGCTGAGGATGTACACATGCTGTGGCAGGAATTATACACCCTGTTACTTTTGGTGGTTGATTGCAACCCATGTGCAATAATGCACGTGTGCAAGTGTGGGATCCAAGGGGTTAAAGCAGGTGATGAATAGGTAATACAATGCCTCCTCAGTGCCTGCTTTAACCCTTTGGTCACTGTACCGCACAAGGTAGCACGGCCTTTGCAGTGTGGCCCCATTCACTTGACTAAGTCCCGCTTGGCAGGCTCTACACATGCCAACCATGACAGTGTGTATAATTCCTGCTGCAGCATGTGAACACCCCACACCCCCAGTTAAAGGGGATGCAGTTGGGGGGGGGGGGGGTAAAACAGGGCTCAACTATGGGGTTTTACTGCCCCAAACTGCAAATGTAAACAAGGCCTTACTGTCCTTGTCCTGTGCCCCCTATCACAGTTGCTTTTAAGGGACCCCTAGGATGAGGGCAGAAAGGGGCCCTGGGATGAGGACAGAAAGTGTCCCTGGGATGGGGGCATAGAGTGGACCCTGGGATGGGAGCAGGGAGGAGCCCTGGAATGAGGGCAGAGGGGAACCTGGGATTAGGGTTTAGAGGGGACCCTGGGGCGGGGGCAGAGACAGGACCCTGGGATGTGGTCAGAGAGGGGCTCCTGAAATGAGGACAGAGTGGCTGGTGGCATCTCTTTGATTTGGGGAGGAGGGGGTAAGAAGATATGTGTTGGGGGTTGCTTTAGGAGAGCAGAGAACCCCACTTTCCAGCACAAGTTATCTCCCCTCCAAAAGCAACCCCCAACACATATCCTATTATCACTCCCCCATGTGGACATCCTTGTTACCTGGCCCCCCACCCCGCCATCCAAAAACTATGCACAGACCTCAGATAGATCAGCACGACTCCTGCAGTGTAAGATCTCTCCTCCTTCTCCTGTCTGTGTACATCTAAGCCCAGGAGGAGGATCCTCAAGGGAGCTGTGTGTGATATGCAGGCTCAGGGGGAGAGAATCCGATGACAGCTGCCACAGAGAGTGATTGATGTATGTGGGAGTCGGGGGGGAACCCCGCAGGAGATGCAGGGAAGGTGTTCTGAGTGCCTGCATTAGTGCTCCCCTGTCAGGCCAGTTACCGGAGCTCAGTGCTGGAACTTGTTATGGCACTGGGCTCCGGGATCAGCACAGATTCCTCTAGAAGACAGAGGTACCTTATAGGACCCCCTATTGGCCCGGGCAGTGCCCTAATGGTCAGTCCGCCCCTGGTTCACTTACATTGTATATTGTGGATTCTGTTATCACTATTTTTATTATTTTGATGGTTCAGTGCAACAACTTATGTTAAAATTGTTTTGTATCACCAACTGTCATGTTGTGTTGTTGCCAGCAGCTTATATAAATTTTTTATTACATTTTTAACTTTCTACCTGCGCAATAATATCTTTTCAATTTATGTTGCGGCTCCTGGCTGTGCCCCCGGCTCTCAGTAAATGTACTGTGGGTGGCCAGCGAGTGGTTAAAAAAAAAAAAAGTCTCCTCACTACCTACCCCCCAAAAAAAACACTTACTGGACACCTCTCATGAACCAGTGCTGTCTTGTTCTCCTCACTTTCTAGTCTCACAAGAGACAATGAGGGCAGCCAGACAGAGCCATATGATGCTGCTGCTGTCAAACTCATGTGAAGAGTAAGGCCCCTTTCACACTGGGCAGGACCGGATTAAGAGCATCATGTGCTTGGTGCTGAGGATTTTGGTGGGCCTTTTACTGGGCATCCTTCTGCTTTCCAAGAGCCTCTGCTGGCATGCCCCCAAACTCAAAAATGTGCAGCCGCACAGGCATAACACTAGGGAAGCCTGGCATTTGATTTGCCAAGTTTCTGTAAGGGCCGTGCATTGGCATGCACTCTGAGCTGAAAGAGTGCAGCTGCGCAGGCCTAACACTATGGAAGCCCCAGACTTCGGTAAGAGCCATGCATTGGCATGCCCCAGGCTTCTGTTAGGACTGCTCATGCAGTGCCCATTATCAATCCCACCACCATGCCCCGGAAGTGCATGTGGAATGCAGGGCCCTTCAGGGGAGATCTCTTCCCATTGACCCATTGCTTTCCATGTCCTTTTTGGGTGGCTGGGCCTATATTAAGGTAGGGGCCTGAAACTGCAGCTCCAATAGCCCCATGTTAATCCAGCCCTGTACTGGGGTTGTACGGGCATCGGTGGTAAAGCGGTAAAGATGTACCGTTGTTTTAGCGGCGCGGTTTTAACCTCTGCTAGCGGCTGAAAAAGGGTTAAAACCGCCCGCAGCGGCACTTTGCCGGTGGTATAGCTGCGCTGCCCCATTGATTTCAATGGGTAGGAGCGGTTTAGGAGCGGTGAATACACCGCTCCTGAACCGCTCCAAAGATGCTGCTAGCAGGACTTTTTTTACCGTCCCGCTAGCGCACCACTCCAGTGTGAAAGCCCTCCGGATTTCACACAGGAGTGAAAGGAGCCGCTTTTTTTAGGCGCTATTTTTTAGCACTGTAGCGCCTGAAAAACGCCTCAGTGTGAAAGGGGCCTAAGAAGCAGTGGAGTTTACTGGCACTGTGTGCACATGGCTTGCTGAGGGGATACCCACAGGAAGGAGCAGAGAGTACAAGCAGGGAACTCCAGGAGATGAGGTAAGGGACCACTCGGTACAATACCATTGGACATAGCAGATACGTAGAACATCTTTTTTATTTTGTTGGGAAATAACTTTAGCCTTTACAACCACTTTACAGTTTATTTCATAAACAAAATGTATTTAAACCCAATAAAAGCGGGTGATGCCTATAGTGTTTCCACAACGTTTACTTGCTTATTTAGGTATGTTATTATGGGTGTTAATGAGGTGTACAATCCCATGAGCAATTTCTGCCAATCAGATGATAACTGCCGACAACTACCTTCCCATTGATCACACATGGAAGGAGTATTTTTCACAGTGACTATCACTCTAATGTAGTGTAAGCCATAGATAAAGTCATCATTAACCACTTCCCACCCAGCCAATGTACATATACGGCCGGGTGGGAGCTGCCTCCTTCGGACTGGATGTTCAGGAATGTCCTTCAGAAGGAGGGGGATCGCCCGCGCACGAGCCTGCGCAGCGGTGCAATCCCGATGTGCTCGTGTCACCCAGACACGGCGCATTTCGGATCGGCAGGAGGGCTCTGTGATTGGCCCTCCTGATCACATGACGGCCGTGTCCAATCACAGCCATCATGTGATGTATACAAACAGCTAGTTGCTAGGCAATCGGCTCTCCTCTCCTCACACGGAAGTCGTCGCTGAGGAGAGGAGAGCAGATCGCTGCAGCCGGCTGGTGATCAGTGAGTATGAGCTGTTTTTACAGCTTTTTACTAACTGATCACCAGTCTAGTATAAACCTACAGTGTAAACACACATGTCACCACAATACACAGGTCCCCAAAACACACATGTCACCACACATGTCCCCAAAACACACATGTCCCCCACGTATGTCCCACTAAAATCACATGTTCCAATGATTATCTGCACACATATGTACGTGATCACCTGCACACATATGTACATGATCATTTGCGTACATATGTCTGATCACACAAACCAATTATTATACACTTAACGGAATTTTTTTTTTTTACAAAAAACATGTAGCAGAATACATTTTGGCTTAAATTTATGACAAAATTTGATTTTATTGGATTTCTTTTAAAATTGAAAAAATAAAAGTGTTTTTTTTCCAAATTTCCGCTTTTTTTGCGCTTATATCGCAAAAAATAAAAAACTGAGTCGTGAATAAATACCACCAAAATAAAGCTCTATTTGTGCGAACAAAATGATAAAAATTTCATTTGGGTACAGTGTAGCATGACTGTGCAATTGTCATTGAAAGTGCGAGAGCGATGAAAGCTGAAAATTGGTCTGTGAAGGAAGGGGGCGAAAGTGCCCTGTATTGTAGTGATTAAGTTACCGAAGAATGAAACGTTAAAAAGGCTGAAGTGCATACTGCTTTGTGTGTGCAGGCTACTGACTCAGAAGAGGGTCATATTCAGTATGCTTTCAGATGATTCTAGCTTTGATTTTTTTTCCTTTATTTGCCACAAGATGCTTTGTACTTACACTGACCTCTGGAAGAACAACAGCTAAGTCACAAACAAAACCCTTAAAGGGCATACATTTTGTGCTTTTTTTTTTACATAGGTTTCCGGGCAGATCTTGTTTATAAAAAAAAGAAGCAGCAGCTCTGGATAAAATGCAGAGGCATGAACACTTCCACCAACTATAATGGAACATAAGTTATTAAGCGTTTGTGTGAAATTTCTGACTTGCACGAACCGCAAAACACAGGGATAAAATACATATAAATGAAATGTTTGAACACAACTGAATATCATTTGGAAGGTTAAACAGTTTTGTGATCCAGGTACCCCCCATTAGCAAAAACAAGTTGAGGAGCTCATTCTTTCTCTACTGTACCTGCTGGGTCAATTCAGGCTGGCCCCTATGTAAAACATAAAAAATTAAGTGCCCATACGGTTTAAAATCTCATGCTGCCCTGCAAATTCTCAGTTCCTCTCTATGTTTAAGCACTGTGCACAATTTGTAGAGGCCAATCTGCTCCCAACCTAAAGATTAACTGCTGTTCAGGGGCTCTGGGCTTCAGCAAGATGGCTCCCTCCAGCAAAAAGCAAGAGAAGCAATGCTGGAGGCAATTTGCAGCATACACCAATTTTGGTAGCATATTTATTAATGTGGAACGTTCCTTAGACACACAACGTGCCCTCAAGGCCTACTTTATAACTGAGCTCTACGAATGGTGTATATCTAGCATAAAAAAAAGGATCTGGGAGTCCCTGGCCATGAATACATGAAAAAAACAAAGAAAATGTAACACCAGTTATGGACCAAATCTGGAATGGGTCACCTTAGCATGTATATACATGAATTTAAACCAATGTGTTGAATCACTTCACTTTATTGTACACAAAACATATACAACATATGTAAACATCACAGTTTAACTACTTGTTGATGATGTACGTCGGCAGAATGGTGCTGGTAGGCAAAAGGGCATAGAGGTACGTCCCCTTTAAGAAGCGGTGTCGTGGGAGGCGGGCACCGCAGTCTCCGTGACCATGGGTTCCGCGGACTCGATGTCCACCGGGTGCCCTCAATCGTGTCACGGAGAGGAAGAATGGGGAGATGATTTTGGAAACTAAGCATCAGCCTTTTGGCTAAGATCAAGTGTAGTATCTGTTCGTATCAGTTGCCAAAGGAGGCGCTGTTCCATCCCTATTCGAAAGGGTTTGGGCGACGCTCTTCGATGACGTAATTTGCATCCCGAAGGACGGTTTCGGTAGGGGCCACGTCGTGCCACCCGTCAGTAAACTGGGGGCCGATGCATTGTCGAGTCTGAGCCGTCTGGAAGGATGCTCCTGGTGAGGATGGGTGCTGCCTGGTCTGATCCAGAGGGTCGGGTACCTGGCCTTCTGGCCTGGATTAGGGTAGTTCTAGCCCCGGACAGTTTATCGGGAGGGAAAACCGGCTGCTCCCTATGTAGGGGGGGGAGGAGCGGTTAGTACTTCCCGAATGTAATTAGGAAGGAGTGACGGGAGCGACGGTGGAGCCTGATGGTAAAGGGCTCTCACCAAGCTTCCTGATCTTCATGCCTTCCTGTCTGGGGTGGGGGCTGCTGTGGTCCGGACTGTGGGTCAGGGCGGTCTTGAAAGCCTATGGAGTATGTGCCCCTGGAGTGGCAGTCCGGGGGTGCCTAAGAATCACTGTGAGTGAGGGTCACTTTGATTTTGGGCACCAAGGTCACTGCACCATAACATGCTTTTTTAGCACCTGCCTCTTGGGCCGGGCCTTTTGGCTGGGACTAGAGGAATTTTTTATTCCTGGCCGGAGGGCCTGGTCATTGTTTCACACAATGACCACCTTTTCACTCTCCTCTCCACTATCCCTTCCCCACTTTTTATTTATTTTCAGTGTGCGTTTTGTCATGTCTTGTTTTGTCACTTTGCACGTTTGCTGTGATGAGTAGGGTCACAGGTTCTAGGGCCTGTCCTGAAAGTCTGCGGAGGGGGTGGACATGGCCTTTTGGCTTCCTTCACCCTCTTCCTTAGGGTTGGGGTCTTCCTTCAGGGGAGCCTCACCTAGTATTTGGGTGGGTTTGTTTTGGCAGACCTTCCAAAGAACGGGGTCTGACTGGTTTCGGCCAGGAAGACCAAGTTTTAAGTGTCCTTGTCCCCGTCAGGAGCCTAACGCCCCGGGGGATTCAGGACAAGGTCCTCTGATTTTAGAGGACTTGTGTACCCGTCTGCACTTTTTTGTGTCACTCTTTATGTGTGTGCACATTTTTTATGCACCGGGTGAAGTTTTTTGGAGTGTGTTTTGCACGCCACAGGCTTTCAAAAAAATAAATAAAAAATCCCCATTCTGCCTAGTGATAGGACAGAGATCACAGCTCTAGCGTGTCCTGTGTATTAAAGCCCAGCCTCCTAACAGTTAGAATCACTCCCTAGGACACACTTAACCCCTTCCCTGCCCCCTAGTGGTTAACCCCTTCACTACCAGTGTAATTTACACAGTAACCAATGCATTTTTATAGCATCAATCGCTCTATAAATGACAATGGTCCCAAAATAGTGTCAAAAATATCCGATGTGTCCGCTATAATGTTGCAGTCCCGCCATTACAAAAAAAAAAAAAAAGTGAAATAAAAATGCCATAAAACTATCCCCTTTTTTGTAGACGCTGTAAATTTTGCGCAAACCAATCAATATACGCTTATTGTGATTTATTTTTAACAAAAATATGTAGAAGAATACATATCGGCCTAAACGGAGGAAAAAAATAGCTTTTTTTATATATATTTTTGGGGGTTATTATAGCAAAAAGTAAAAAATAATAGGATTTTATAACGGCTTACCTGTAAAATCCTTTTCTTTTGAGGTACATCATGGGACACAGAGACTCAGTAATTACTGGTGGGTTATAGGGTATCATTAGGTGATTGGACACTGGCACACCCTAGACAGGAAGTTCAATCCCCCATATAACCCCTCCCCCTACTGGAGGTACCTCGGTTTTGTAGCAAAGCAATAGAAGTGTATTATAAGAGGGGAGGGACCTCTGTGTCCTGTGATGTACCTCAAAAGAAAAGGATTTTACAGGTAAGCTGTTATAAAAATCCTATTTTCTTTCTCGTACATCACGGGACACAGAGACTCAGTAATTACTGGTTGGATGTCCCAGAGCAATGCTATCTGAGGGGAGGGGAACCACACAACATAGGGTCTACTCAGACCTGAGGACCCTGTACCGCTGCCTGCAGCACACTATGCCCAAAGGCGAAGTCCTCATGCCTTCTCACATCCACCTGATAAAATTTGGCGAATGTATGGATTGATGACCAGGTTGCGGCCTTGCAGATTTGAGCCATGGAAGCCTGGTGATGCACCAACCACAAAGCACTAATAGCCCTAGTGGAGTGGGCCTTGATCTGAAAAGGTAGAATCTTTTGCTTCAAACCATAAGCTTGAACAATTACTTGTCGAATCCATTTAGCTTTGGTAGATTTTGATGCTGCCTGTCCTCTCTTAGGACCCTCTGGCAATACGAAAAAAACATCCGTTTTGCGAACCTGAGCCGTCGCTTGCAGATAGGTTTTGACTGCTCTCACTACATCCAAAAACGTAGTGACTTCTCTTCCCTAGAACAGGGATTTGGAAAAAAGGAAGGCGGAAAAAAGGAAGGCAGAACAATATCTTGGCTTAGATGAAAACCTGAGACCACCTTCAGTAGAAAACTAGGATGAGGGCGTAACACCACTCTATCCTTGTGCATTATCAGATACGGTTCTTTACAAGAGAGGGCCGCTAATTCTGATACTCTTCTGGCAGAAGAAATGGCCACCAGAAAAATTAATTTCCTTGTCAACAGAACTAAGATAATCTGATGTATCGGTTCAAAAGGCTGCTTCTGTAAAGCTGCCAGAACCAAATTCAAATCCCAGGGGTTCAGAGGCGCCCTAACTGGAGGATTAAGGAGCGTTACCCCTTGTATAAAGCTTCGGACCAAAGAATGTGAAGCAAGTGGACGTTGAAACAGAACCGATAAGGCAGAGACTTGGCCCTTGATGGTAGTCAAGGCCAGTTTCATCTCTAACCCATTTTGCAGAAATTCGAGGATTCCACCCTCTGGGGTGCAAACCCCTGGATTCACACCAGGAGACATATGCTTTCCAGACTCTTTGATTCTTTGAAATCATTCTGGAAGCTGGCTTTCTTGCATTAATCAAGGTAGATATCACAGGGCCCCAAAGCCCACGATTCTTCAGAATGTGGGTTTCAATAGCCAAACCGTTAAATTTAGCGTTTATAAGGTAGGATGGAATACCGGTCCCTGGGATAGCAGGTCTGGACGGGACGGTAGGGTCCAAGGAGAGCCTACCGCCATCTTCATTATTTCTGCATACCAAGCTCTTCTGGGCCATGCTGGGTCCACCAGAAGCACCGACTTCTTTTCCTGCCTGATCCTGCAAAGCAGTCTTGGCAGTAGCAGAATAGGGGGGAACACATAAATCAGAGAGAACTGTTGCCATGGAGTAACCAACGCATCTGTCCCGCATGCAAGAGGATCCCTCATTCTTGACACAAAGTTGTCGACCTTGTTGATGAACCTGGACGCAAAGAGATCTACATCCGGAGCCCCCCCATCTCTCGCATATGGCCAAAAGACGTCGGGGTGGAGAGACCATTCCACTGGCACTAACTGCTGGTGGCTCAAGTAGTCCGCCTGCCAGTTCTCTACCCCTGGAATGAAGACTGTCGATATGCATGGCACATGTCTTTCTGCCCAGATTAAGATCTGGTTTACTTCTTCCTGAGCTGCACGACTCTTGGTGCCCCCTTGGTGATTGATATAAGCCACTGCTGTGACATTGCCGGACTCGATCCTGACAGGGCAACCCTGCAACCTGAGTGTCCAGGCTTTCAGGGCTAGATACGCTGCACGGATCTCCAGAATGTTCTGGACCATCTCCCTTGGACAGTCGACTGTTCCAGGACTGCCCCCCAACCCGAAAGACTGGCATCTGTTGTTACCACTGTCCAGGTAACTGGTAAAAAGGATTTTCCTTTCCGCAGTTTTTCGGGTATCAACCACCAGCTGAGGCTCCGACGCGTTGTAGGGGACAGATGCATCGGAAAATCGAATGTCTGAACCTTCTTGTTCGAGGCCGATAGGATACTGTTTTGCAGTAGCCTTGAATGAGACTGAGCGTAGGGAACTGCTTCAAATGAAGCCACCATCTTCCCCAACAACCTTATACAGAGACGAATAGAAGGACCCTTCTTTGCCCTGACTACCTGTATCAGTTCTCTTATACCACTGATCTTTGCTTGTGGTAGGAATACCCTCCGCTGGGCTGTATCTATGACCAGACCCAAATACTCTAGTCTTCTTACTGGTTTTAAAGAAAACTTCTCGAAGTTGAGGACCCAACCTAGGCGTTCCAGGTAGTTGATTGTGGTGACCAAATTTTGGTCCAGGCGGGCTAACGACCGGTCTATCAAGAGCAAGTCGTCTAGGTATGCTATTATTGTTATACTTTGGGCCCTTAATCTGGCCAGAGAAGGGGCCAAGATCTTTGTAAACACCCCAGGTGTAGTAGCTAGCCCGAAAGGCAGAGATATGAACTGAAAGTGGCGTTTTTCTACTTCGAAACGCAGGACCTTTTGATGAGCAGGGAAAATGGGTACATGCAAGTACGAATCCTTGATGTCTATTGATGCCAGTTCTCCTCCTAGTACGATGGAGACTACCGATGGGATCGATTCCATGAGAAAGGACCGTATCTCTAGAAATCGGTTTAGATCTTTGAGATCTAGAAAGGGTCTGAGATCTCTGCTTGGCTTCGGTACCGTGAAAAGGTTTGAATAAAACCCCATTCCCTGCTCTTGCATGGGAATTACCATGATAACTTTTTGCAACAATAGTCGCTCCAACGCTAGAAGGAGAGACTTCTTTTTCTCTGGGTCTCTGGGTACATTTGATCTGAGGAAACGAGGAGAAGGGAATTCTCTGAATTCTAGTTTTTAACTTAGAGTTATTGTGGAGACCACCCATTTGTCCCGAAATTTCTCCTGCCAGAGCCCTGAGAACTTTAGTAGTCTTTCCCCCACTGGAGTGAGCGGGGGCGCCCCTTCATAAGGAGGTCTTAGCGTTTTGTCTTGAAGACCTTCTCCCCCGGGACTTCTTTTGTCCCTGGGGTTGAGTTTTAACCTTAGAGCTTGACGGAGGGGGCCGTCGTGACTGCCTGGAGGCTAATGTCCCTGGCACTGGAGAAAGCGCCCGTTTAAAGGAGGGACGTTTACTCCTTTTCTTGACTGGTAAAAGGGTGCTCTCCAAACAGTTTTGCACCACGAAAGGAAAATCCCTCCAGGAGTTTCTTACATGGTGATTCGACTGACCAATTTTTAAGCCACAAGATTCTATGCATGTGTACCAATTCAAGCGTAAGGCGAGAGGTCTGAAGTATAGAATCTCTGATAGCATCAACAGCAAAACACAGAGCCGCTGGAAGGTTAGCTAACCCCCGGGCTTGCTGTTTAGATAAGGCTTTAAGCACCTGTTTAACATGGTCTCTCAAATATTGACAGACTCCAGTTGCTGCCACTGCAGGTTGTGCTACTGAACCTGCCACGGAGAAAACATTTTGTAATAGGAATCCCATTTTCTTATCAGTTGGATCCCTAAGCATCTGAAAGTTGTCAACAGGACAAGTCAGGCTTTTGTTTATGGAGGAAATGGCGGCGTCAACTGCCGGTATACCCCACATCTTAGTAAATTTTTTCTCCATAGGATAAAGTGTAGAAAACTTTTTAGGAGGAAAAAAATATTTATCTGGGTAATCCCACTCAGAATATATAAGCTTTTCCAGCAAACCATGAACAGGAAAAGCATGTGCTGTTTGAGGAGGTTTCAGTGAACCCAGAGAAGAAGTGGGTTCTTTAACTGACTCAGGTACGGGTAACTTAAACGTGGAATGGACCAATCCAGCAAGAATTTGCACCAACATTTTCTCATCCTGAGAACCTGAAGAGGGCCCTTCTCCACTAGATTCCTCAGAAGTGGAATCATCAGTTTCCACCCGATCCTCTGAGGGGGATTCCTCTCCTTTATCCCAGAGTTCCTCACTCTGAGGGACCTGGGTGACAGAGAGGGGCCTAGTGCGTTTTCTTCCACTGAGTGAAGATGCGATTAAGGCCACTAATCTTTCCTCTAAACCGTTTATGGTTGAGGAAAAAACCTCCTGTGTATTGTGCACAGGGGCTGAAGTGCCAGAAGCAGCTGCAGCCCCTGACCCCGACGGCTCTCCCTGCCCAGCCTCCCCGGGTCCTGCAGGGGGGGGAGGTGCTGCAGAGGGGGGTCCTCAGAGTCTGAAGGGGACCCCTAATGCCCCGTACACACGAGCGGACTTTTCAACATCCAAAGTCCGAAGGACCGAGTCCGTCAGACTATCCGATCGTGTGTGGGCTGCAACGGACTTTTGATTCGCCAAAGTCTGACGGACTTTAGAAATGAAGCATGCTTCAAATTTTCCCGAAGGAACTCCGCCGGACCCGGTCCCCTTCGAAAACTCCGCTCGTGTGTATGCTACTCCGACGGACTAAAACCGACGCTAGGGCAGCTATTGGCTACTGGCTATGAACTTCCTTATTCGAGTCAGGTCGTACGTCATCACGTTCGAATCCGTCGGAGTTTAGTGTGATCGTGTGTGGCCAAGTCCGTTCGGCCGAAAAGTCTGTCAGAACTCCGTCGGAACTCCGGCGGAACTCCTTTGGAAGTCTGTCGGACATAAGTCCTCTCGTGTGTACGGGGCATTAGAGCCCCTATTCTTCGGGGTACTTTTACCTCTTTTACCCATAGTGCAAAGCAACAAAAGGCAGAGGTACCACACACAAAAATGCACTGACTGCTGAGCCCTGTAGTTCAGCAACTGCCGCTGCTACTTAAGACTCAGTTTGGTGCCTAAGTAAATGCTGCCTGGGAATGCCTGTGTCTCCCACACTCACATGCGCCTGTCAGCTCTGTGTCCCGCCATAGGCTGTGTGCATCTGAAAAAGAGTGCACTTTAAAGCCTGTGTAGCCTAGTGCTCCGCCCTCCCTCCTCCGACCACTTCAGCCCCCCGGTCGTCTTTAAAAACGAGCGTTTACCGCACGAGCAGAGGCTCTAACCCTGCTGGCAAGCATGGAGGGGAGGCTGGGACAGAGGAGAGGGAAGGGCCGGTGGATGTGAAGCCGGTGTAATGGCGGCAGTGGACGGGGTGGACGGCGGCAGGTGGTGGGGTATATTACCGCTCTCTGCCCAGGCCTGTCTCAGCCCCCTAATCCGTGGAGGGAGAATCCCAGAAGGAAAAAAAAAACCCTTACCTTCATCCTTCCTGGAGCATGGCTGGAGGAGCATAGAGCATAGACACCAAGCAGACAGATCAGTCATAAGTTACCTTATCCAGCTGCAGGGTCTGAATAACAGACCCAGACTTCACCTCTCATGGTGGGCTCCGTTAGGAAACAACCTTCAGAGACTGGGGCCCCCTTGAATAGGGGGATCCGCAGTTCTGGGCCCGTAAAGCACCCTGCCAGGAATATGGCTGAAAAAAAACAAACACTGGATCCCAGCTCTCTAAAAAGAGAAGCATTACAGGTAAAACCTTGTTTCTTTGGAGACGAGGCTGGGGTGCCATCCAATTCGGTCTGGAAAAGACACTTTGAATGGATCCGGTTGCATAGCTGGCCCCAGTAAGGATATTTCAGCGGCGCTCAGCACAGCACATCTTTACTTGTGACCAACACCTAAGACACTGGCAAAAAACTGGAGGTACCTCCAGTAGGGGGAGGGGTTATATGGGGGATTGAACTTCCTGTCTAGGGTGTGCCAGTGTCTAATCACCTAGTGATACCCTATAACCCACCAGTAATTACTGAGTCTCTGTGTCCCATGATGTACGAGAAAGAAATTGCATTTTTTTCAAAATTGTTGATTTTTTTTGTTTATAGCCCAAAGAATAAAAACCACAGAGGCGATCAAATACCACCAAAATAAAGCTCTATTTGTGGGAAAAAAAGGACGTCAATTTTGTTTGGGTACAACATTGCACGCAATTGTCAAAGTGACGCAGTGCCAAATCTCAAAAAGTGCTCTGGTCAAAAAATACTGTAGAATAAGTATTGTACCTGGCGGACCCAGGAATGACCCACTCTTGGCCAAATGTCCTTATAAATATTGTGAATACAGTTCCTACTCATGAATCCATTTGTTCACAGAAGAGCAATCCCTCTGTACAGTGTGCTAGTATGGAAAATAAAAAGACATGCAGGGGGGTGAAACTTTGGGTATGACATCATCCAGCGGCTATCTTGCTACAGAGCGATTGTGTGTTGCCATGTACATTCAAGTTAGCACTGGCGGGAGTGCTTTACTCTGTAAGTGTAATACGTATATTTGACAGTATATATATTAAAACTTTTTAACAAGAGAGTACCGGTTGTCAAAAAATGCCTTGGAACTGTACCCCCTCTTCAAATTTCAGCTGAGCAAACACGGCAGATTGCAAATGTGGTGTCTTCATTAGAAACGTTAAAATATTTCCACACTGCAGACACGATCCCCCTTTGCTGGTAGCGCAGAATAGCATAGACTGAGCTATAGTGGGAGTGAAAAAAAAAAGACTACAAATGTATTTTAAAACTAAACCCCAGGCAGCTATAAATGAAAAAAAAAAAACCTAACCAATCATCATTATTTAACAGTGCAGCTCTCTTGCCATGCAAGTTAGTCTGTGCAGTGCATCTTGTACCAAATAATAAAAAAAAGTACAACATTTATTGATTGCATGCTATTTAGAAAGATATTCAGTAGTACGGTATGTTACTAGTATTATTACTACAATACTAACAGGGTAGCATGTTTAACCACTTGCCGACCGCCGCACAACGATATACGTCGACAGAATGGCACGGGCAGGCATATGGGCGTACCTGTACGTCCCTGCCTTCCCGCCGGTGGGGGGCCCGATCGGGCCTTCCCGCGGGTGGGGGGCCCGATCGGGCCCCCCCCGGTGCCAGCGGCGGTCGGTATCCGTTCAGGAGCGATCCGGGATGAGGGGGCGGCCATTCGTTCATGGCCACCCCCTCGCGATCGCTCCTGACGAATGGAAGTGAGGCGTGACATCACTTCCTCTCCTGTAATGTAAACACAGGCAGAGGAAGTGATGTAATCTCTCCTCCGTGTCGGTATTTTTCGTTCCGGCACCGAGGAGAGAGGATCGGTGAGTTGCACCAACACGACACTACACAGTAGAACATGCCAGGCACACTCTCACCCCCCCTTCACCCCCCGATCACCCCCCCAATCACCCCTGCCCCCCCAGTCACAGTGACACCAATTGCATTTTTTTTTTTTGCATTGGTGTCATTTGTGACTGCAATAACTGTTAGGGCAGTTAGGGTTAGCCCCCTTTAGTTCTAAGGTACCCCCCTAACCCCCCCAATAAAGGTTTAACCCCGTGATCACCCCCCGTCGCCAGTGTCACTAAGGCTGGGTTCACATTGCAGCGGTTTATGAGAACGGATGTGATTCGCACCGCACTACAGTGCAAATCACATCCGATCTCTGTGCGATTCGAGTTCAGCCATACAGACAGTATGGCTGAATTTGCGTCGCACCCGCCGCAAATTCGCACGGGACCCTTTTTTTGGTCCGCAGCAGAATCGGATCGCATGGGTGTTCACACCATGTGATCCGAGTTTGCAGATCGCACTGCGATATGCGAACTGATCTGGGGGTGTCATTAACATTTCACTGACACTCCCAGCAGTTCGCATAGGGCAGTGTGAACTGCCGCCGGGAGGCATGCAATGCGGGAACCCGCCGCGAATTCGTGGCGTTCCCGCATCGCTCCAGTGTGAACCCAGCCTAATAAGCGATCATTTTTCTGATCGCTGTATTAGTGTCACAGGTGACGCTAGTTAGGCAGGTGGGTATTTAGGTTCGCCGCAGCTTTTTATAGCGCCAGGGACCCCCATATACTACCGCATAAAGCCCCCTGATTGCCCCCTAGTTAACCCTTTCATCAGTGATCACCATATAACTGTTACAGGTGACGCTGGTTGGTTAGTTATTTTTTTATAGTTTCAGGGCACCCGCCATTTATTACCTAATAAAGGTTTAACCCCCTGATCACCCGGCAGGTGATATAAGTTTGAGGGTCAGATAAGGTCTGCGTCGCCCCAGGCAGCGTCAGGTTAGTGCCAGTACCGCTAACACCCACGCACAAAGCATAACCTCCCTTAGTAATATAGTATCTGATCAGATCTATATTAGCGTCGCCAGCAGTTTAGGTTTCCCAAAACGCATTGTTAGCGGGATCAGCCCAGATACCTGCTAGCACCTGCGTTTAGCCCCTCCGCCAAGCCCAGACCAGCCCACCCAAGTGCAGTATCGATCGATCACTGTCACTTACAAAACACAACACACATAACTGCAGCGTTTGCAGAGTCAGGCCTGATCCCTGCGATCGCTAACAGTTTTTCTTGTAGCGTTTTGATACAGTCGCTGACAGCCTAGGTGCTTTTTTACCTGTGAGTCTCACTAGTGTACCCCTAAATTTAGGGGTGTCTACTTTCCAAAATGGGGTCATTTGGGGGGGGGGGGGTTTGTGCCATCTTGGCATTTTATGGCCTTCAAAACTGTAATAGGTAGTGAGGAGTGAAGTCAAAAATTTACGCCCTTAGAAAACCTGAAGGCGGTTCTTGGCTTTCGGGGGCCCCGTACGCGGCTAGGCTCCCAAAAAATCCCACACATGTGGTATCCCCGTACTCAGGAGAAGCAGCAGAATTTATTTTGGGGTGTCATTTCACATATGCCCATGGCATGCGTGAGCAATATATCATTTAGTGACAACTTTGTGAAAAAAAAAAAAAAAAAGTTTGTAATTTTCCCGCAACTTGTGGCAAAATATAAAATATTCCATGGACTCAACATGCCTCTCAGCAAATAGCTTGGGGTGTCTACTTTCTAAAATGGGGTCATTTGTGGGGGTTTTGTGCCATCTTGGCATTTTATGGCCTTCAAAACTGTAATAGGTAGTGAGGAGTGAAGTCAAAAATTTACGCCCTTAGAAAACCTGAAGGCGGTGCTTGGCTTTCGGGGCCCCGTACGCGGCTAGGCTTCCAAAAAGTCGACCACATGTGGTATCCCCATACTCAGGAGAAGCAGCAGAATGTATTTTGGGGTACAATTCCACATATAACCATGGCATGTGTGAGCAATATATCATTTAGTGACAACTTTGTGTAAAAAAAAATAAACATTTTTTTGTCATTATTCAATCGCTTGAGGCAAAAAAAAAAAATATTCAATGGGCTCAACATGCCTCTTATCAATTTCCTTAGGGTATCTACTTTCCAAAATGGGGTCATTTGGGGGGGTTTTGTACTGCCCTGCCATTTTAGCACCTCAAGAAATGAGATAGGCAGTCCTAAACTAAAAGCTGCGTAAATTCCAGAAAACGTACCTTAGTTTGTAGATGTGACAACTTTTGCGCAAACCAATAAATATACAGTTATTGACTTTTTTTTTACCAAAGACATGTGGCTGAATACATTTTGGCCTAAATGTATGACTAAAATTGAGTTTATTGGATTTTTCTAATAACAAAAAGTAGAAAATATCATTTTTTTTCAAAATTTGCGGTCTTTTTACGTTTATATGGCAAAAAATAAAAATCGCAGAGTCAGTCAAATACCTTTAAAAGAAAGCTCTATTTGTGGGAAAAAAAGGACGCAAATTTTGTTTGGGTACAACATTGCATGACCGCGCAATTACCAGTTAAAGCAGCGCAGTGCCAAATTGTAAAAAGACCTCTGGTCATTGACCAGCAAAATGGTCCGGTCTGAAAGTGGTTAAAATGCACTACCCTGTTGTTAGTATAGTATAACATACTACTGAATGCTATTTAGAAAGAGATAAGAGAGACAGTATAGTATAAACAAACCTACTACTGGATGCTAACAACAGGATAGTGCATTTTAAGCATGCACTACCCTGTTAGTATAGTAGTAGTGGTACTAGTAACACTACTGAATATCTCTTTCTAAATGGTATGCAATCAATAAATATCAAGCGCTATGTACACCAACACAGGATGGTGCTATGAGTGTACACTATCAAGTAATACAGAATATAGATTGGAAATGGAAAAATTTACTTCGTAAGCACCACTGATCAAAATATATATACAGTGCCTTGCGAAAGTATTCGGCCCCCTTGAACTTTTCAACCTTTTGCCACATTTCAGGCTTCAAACATAAAGATATAAAATTACAATTTTTTGTGAAGAATCACCAACAAGTGGGACACAATTGTGAAGTGGAACGAAATCTATTGGACATTTGAAACTTTTTTAACTAATAAAAAAATGAAAAGTGGGGCGTAAAAAATTATTCGGCCCCCTTGCGTTAATACTTTGTAGAGCCACCTTTTGCTGCGATTACAACTGCAAGTCGCTTGGCGTATGTCTCTATCAGTTTTGCACATCGAGAGACTGAAATTCTTGCCCATTCTTCCTTGCAAAACAGCTCGAGCTCAGTGAGGTTGGATGGAGAGCGTTTGTGAACAGCAGTTTTCAGCTCTTTCCACAGATTCTCAATTGGATTCAGGTCTGGACTTTGACTTGGCCATTCTAACACCTGTATATGTTTATTTGCGAACCATTCCTTTGTAGATTTTGCTGTATGTTTGGGATCATTGTCTTGTTGGAAGATAAATCTCCGTCCCAGTTTCAGGTCTTTTGCAGACTCAAACAGGTTTTCATCCAGAATGGTCCTGTATTTGGCTGCATCCATCTTCCCCTCAATTTTAACCATCTTCCCTGTCCCTGCTGAAGAAAAGCAGGCCCAAACCATGATGCTGCCACCACCATGTTTGACAGTGGGGATGGTGTGTTGAGGGTGATGAGCTGTGTTGCTTTTACGCCAAACATATCGTTTTGCATTGTGGGCAAAAAGTTTGATTTTGGTTTCATCTGACCAGAGCACCTTCTTCCACGTGTTTGGTGTATCTCCCAGGTGGCTTGTGGTAAACTTTAGACGAGACTTTTTATGGATATCTTTGAGAAATGGCTTTCTTCTTGCCACTCTTCCATAAAGGCCAGATTTGTGCAGTGTACGACTGATTGTTGTTCTATGGACAGACTCTCCCACCTCAGCTGTAGTTCTCTGCAGTTCATCCAGAGTGTTCATGGGCCTCTTGGCTGCATCTCTGATCAGTCTTCTCCTTGTCTGAGCTGAAAGTTTAGAGGGACGGCCAGGTCTTGGTAGATTTTCAGTGGTCCGATACTCCTTCCATTTCAAAATGATCGCTTGCACAGTGCTCCTTGGGATGTTTAAAGCTTGGGAAATCTTTTTGTATCCAAATCCGGCTTTAAACTTCTCCACAACAGTATTACGGACCTGCCTGGTGTGTTCCTTGGCCTTCATGATGCTCTCTGCGCTTTCAACAGAACCCTGAGACTATCACAGAGCAGGTGCATTTATACAGAGACTTGATTACACACAGGTGGATTCTATTTATCACCATCAGTCATTTAGGACAACATTGGATCATTCAGAGATCCTCGCTGAACTTCTGGAGTGAGTTTGCTGCACTGAAAGTAAAGGGGCCGAATAATTTTGCACGCACCACTTTTCAGTTTTTTATTTGCTAAAAAAGTTTAAAATATCCAATAGATTTCGTTCCACTTCACAATTGTGTCCCACTTGTTGGTGATTCTTCACAAAAAATTAAAATGTTATATCTTTATGTTTGAAGCCTGAAATGTGGCAAAAGGTTGAAAAGTTCAAGGGGGCCGAATACTTTCGCAAGGCACTGTATATATATATATATATATATATATTTGTAACAATTCACATATAAATTCTAAAATGGCATATAAAAACAATACTGTAACAGCCTACAGTTGGAAACTTGATATATCCAGTGGTAGCTGTTTGAGTCAGGGATACAGAACCTGAATACCCCGATTCATAGAACATGGCTGGAGAGATTGAATAGTAACATTGGAAAAAGCTCTACGTGTTTTGCGGGAACTAATCAGTTTAATAATATTGTACACCTACAGTGGGGATCGATAGTTTGGGCACCCCAGGTAAAAATGTGTATTAATGTGCATAACGAAGCCAAGGAAAGATGGAAAAATCTCCAAATGGCATCAAATTACAGATTAGACATTCTTATAATATGTCAAAAAAAGTTAGATTTTATTTCCATCATTTACACTTTCAAAAATTACAGAAAACAAAAAAATGGTGCCTGCAAAAGTTTGGGCACCCTGCAGAGTTAATATCTTGTACTGCCCCCTTTGGCAAGTATCATAGCTTGTAAATGCTTTTTGTAGCCAGCCAAGAGTCTTTCAATTCTTGTTTGAGGTATCTTTGCCTATTCTTCCTTGCAAAAGTGTTCCAGTTCTTTGAGATTTCTTGGCTCTCTGTCATGCACTTCTCTTTTAAGGTCTATCCATAGATTTTCAATAATGTTGAGGTCAGGAGATTGTGAAGGCCATGGCAAAACCTTCAGTTTACACCTCTTGATGTAATCCCCTGTGGATTTTGAGGTGTGTTTAGGATCATTATCCATTTGTAGAAGCCATCCTCTCTTTAACTTCAGCTTTTTCACAGATGGCATCAAGTTACCATCCAAAATTTGCTGAAATTTTATTGAATCAATTTTTCCTTCTACTCGTGAAATGTTCCCTGTGCCACTGGCTGCAATACAACCCCAAAGCATGATTGATCCACCCCCATGCTTAACAGTTGGACAGAGGTTCTTTTCATTAAATTCTGTGCCCTTTCGGCCTTGTACACACGGTCGGACATTCCGACGGAAAGTATCCGATCGGGACAGTGTTGTCGGATAATCCGACCGTGTGTGGGCTCCATCGGACTGTTTCCGTCAGAATATCCGACCGACAAAGTTTTACAGCTGGGCTATATAATTTTCCGACAACATGGTCCGATGGGACTTTGTCCTATCGTTTGTAGAGAATTCCGATCGGACAAAGTGCCACGCATGCTCAGATCAAATTCCTAGACCAAAGCTATTGGCTACTAGCCTGAACGTAGTCCCGTTGTAACAAAATAACGCCATCACGTTCTGAACGATCGGATTTTCTGACAACTTTGTCCAACCGTGTGTATGCAACAGTTTCGGACAAAATCCAACCGATTTGGTTGTCAGATTGTCTGACTGTGTGTACAAGGGCTTCTTCTCCCAACGTAACTTTGCTCATTCCGGCCAAAAAGTTATATTTTAACCTCATCGGTCCACAGAACTTGTTTCCAAAATGCCTCAGGCTTGTCTATATGTTCATTTGCAAAGTTCAAACGCTGATTTTTGTGGTGAGGATGTAGAAGAGGTTTTCTTCTGATGACTCTTCCATGAAGACCATATTTGTACAAGTATCTCTTTATAGTGGAATAGTGTACCACAACTCCAGTGTCTGCCAGATCTTTCTGGAGGGATCTTGCAGTCAAACGTGGGTTTTGAATTGCTTTGCTCACAATCCTGCGAGCTGTTCTATCTGATATTTTTCTTGGTCTTCCAGATCTTGCTTTAACTTCCACTGTTACTGATGACTGCCATTTCTTAATTACATTCCGAACAGAGGATATTGACATCTGAAAACGCTTTGCTATCTTCTTATAGCCTTCTCCAGCTTTGTGAGCGTCAACTATTTTCAGTTTCAGTTTTCTAGACAACTGCTTAGAAGAATCCATGGTGCTGATTGTTGGGGCAAGGTCAGATTAATCTGGCCATTTAAAACCCTTGAGATTGACATCACCTGGTCTTCCCAGACGATGATTGAAAACAATCCATGACACTGGCAGGTCTCAGCTTTGCAAAGGGGGCAGTGCATGCTATAAATTTTTATAGCCCAAACTTTTGCAGATGCCATTTTTTTGTTTTCTGTAATTTTTAAAGTGTAAATGATGGAAATAAAATCTAACTTTTTTTGACATATTATAAGAATGTCTAATCTGTAATTTGATGCCATTTGGAGAATTTTCCATCTTTCCTTGGCTTCGTTATGCACATTAATACACATTTTTACCTGGGGTGCCAAAAATTTCGATCCCCACTGTATATTACACGCTTACATGCATCTTATTTCAATTACATATGGATTTTAAAGCAACACACAGATTACAAGAGGAAACATTTTTGGACAATATGATGATATTAACACAGATCCATCAGTGTGCATTACAGGCCCCTCAGACCATAATTGTAGTTACCTGTGTGAATAATTCTTTACCAGAGTTTTCAAGATCCTGTTCCAGGGAAAGGCATTCATTAGGGACTGGTGAAGCTGCAGAGGTTGATGGTAGAGTACTTATGGAAGCTCTTGCTTCAATCTCTTCAGTTAGGAATTGAAGACCTTCGAAGTACCACAAGCATGGTACATATACGTCATCCGTTCCTGCACCTGATTTTTGTGATGCTCTGATTTTATTAAGCTCTTTTTTATAGACATTCCTCAGGTTAGCAATTTTCTTCACCACATAATCCTTTGTTGGATTCGGGAATTCAGCTTTACATAAATCTATCAGTTTCTCTAGAGCCTCATGTCTTTTGTTTCAGTCATAGTATCCCTTTGACTTAATTTCCCAAAGGCAGGGTAGTTGCCGGTACATTTCTATAAATTGGGCAAAGAAATCAGGCCTGGGGAATTTGTGCGCCATTATACCTAGAAAGTAAAGCAAATAAATGGTCAGCACTTTAAACCAACATGCTTATTTAAGACATATATAGCGCCCCAACTGTCCCTGATTTTGGGGGACTGTCCCTGATTTGGATCAAAGTCCCTATGTCCCCCTTTCCTTCTCATTTGTCCCTCATTTTGGTCAGATCTATATAGTTACACATAAAATAGACTTTATATCTTTCAGCAAGTGTTTCTCAGTGCTAAACCTTTCACCCAAGTTCTACATTGCTGCATCCATAAATTTCATTAGTGGTAAATAAAAGCACTTGTGGGTATATCTAATAATTTTAATCATATAGTTCTCTACACACACACACACACACACACACACACACACACACACACACACACACACACACACACACACAGGGCCGGTGCTACCACTAGGCAAACTAGGCAGTCGCCGAGGGCACACTGCTGCCTAGGGCGCCCGCCCACTGGTGTTCCTACTCTCTTCTCTCTGCAGCAAGCAACTAAGTCTTAGTATAAGCAGGCAGCCGCCACTCTGTTCGCACATCGCACATTGACTCCCGAATGAATGAAAGCAAGCAAGCATTCATTGATGGGCACTGGTAGGCTGCATTGATGAGTGCTGGTAGGCTGCATTGATGGTCACTGTTAGGCAGTATTTGAGGGCGCTGATGAGGCTGCATTTGATGGGCGGTGGTGAGGCTGCATTTGATGGGCACTGGTGGGCTGTGCTTGATGGGTGCTTCGTTAAAAAGATGTGGTATACATGGGCAGGGCAAAGGGGATGGAGTTAGGGGTGAAGCCAATGAGGGGGGTCGCAAAATGAGGTTTCGCCTAGGGTGTCAAAAATCATTGCAACAGCCCTGCACACACATACATATATACATATACACACACACACTATCTCTCAAAAGTGAATAGAATATATATATTTGATATGCAGGCAGCTGTCACATTACACTGTCCCAACCAAAAACAATAGTTATCACACACAAGCAAAGTAACATAAATAAGGGAATCTATCTTCTTTCATTCGAGATTCCAATGCTGAAAGATCATGTTGGTTATCATTGGGCCTGAAGGATCGTTCTCCAAAATGGTATCCTTCAATGTTCTTCCTCATGCAAGACACTGTCCATGTGCTCCTAGATCTGCCCCTGTCTGATGAATCGTGCTGCATTGTACACGTGTTTGTGATGTGCCAACTGCGACACCAGCCACCGAATGGACCACGAGACACGATGGTGGACATGGCTTTTGAGAAAAAAAGTAAAGAAGGGCAAGCATGGCAGGAGGGACACAAAACGGTCAGCAAAGGAGGACAAGCGCAGCGACAGGGGTTACATTCATAAGGCCTGAGGAGACCAGACTTATGCAATAAAGAGCATAACAAGAGGTGGACATGGTGTTCATGCTTGAAAAACATGATTATGATGGCAAGAAGAACAACTATGAGAGGCTTAATATACCAGGAAGGATATAATTCTTGAAAAGGTGATTGAACTCCTCCAAAGGAAACATGGCATCAATCGTTCTAAGGACCAATTAAGGAAGCGCTGGTCAGACTTAAAACTTCGGGAACATGACCAATTTCAACAAATTCATGTTACTATCCAGAAAAGTAGGGATGCATTTTTTTACTTTAAAGATCATTATGGATACATAATTATGTTCTACTAATTTGTGACAGTAAAAAAAATATCTTTATAGGTATTAGTGATTACATGACTTGCAGCAGGTAAGCTATTTCATTCTCTTTATCTCTTTGGATTCGTTGGAATTATGATATTTCAGAATTCTAACATCAGTTACGGAATGCATCCTTTACAATAGAGATTGCATGAAAAGTATAGGAATAATAATTGATGACATGTTGAATATTAAAGCTTAGGTTATTGTCTTTTCAGATGAGATATCATTCATTCAAGATAATCAGCAATTTAACCACCTCAATACAGGGCACTTACACCTCCTTCCGGCCCAAGCAATTTTTCAGCTTTCAGCGCTTTCACAATTTGAATGACAATTACACTGTCATGCTACACTGTAACCATGTGAACTTTTTATCATTTTATTCACACAAATAGAGCTTTCTTTTGGTGGTATTTAATCGCTACTCTGTTGCTACTGTCATGTGAGTAGCCATTTGGCTGATTACACTACTAATAAATCATCATTTTAAACATACTGCACTTATTAGGCGCCCCTTTTTGTTTCTCACCTTGCCTTTCAGAGTCTGCTTTGCTCTTAAGGGAGCTGCCATCAGTGCTATTGTTTTATCTTTACATATGGACTTTTTGTTTTACATCGGGACGCTGTTCTTTTAGGTTGATCTATTTTATTATAGATTATATTATATCATGTATATAGAATTTTTTATATACGTATTCCTTCACTTATTGTAATTCGTCTCACAACACAGTGTTTGCACCCGTCTTTGCGCCATTCCTTCCTTTTTTTGGTATTAAATCAAGCCTGGGTTTTTTATTTTTCCTAAAAAAAAAAAAGACCAAAAATTTTGAAAAAAAAAAAAAAAAAGATTTTCTTTGTTTCTGTCAGTAAATTTTGTAAATAAGTAATTTTTCTCCTTCACTGTTGGGTGCTGATGAGGCAGCACTGATGGGCGCTGATAAGGCAGTACTGGTGGGCACAGATAGGTGGCAGTGATGGACATCAGTGATGAGCATTGATGGGCAGCACTGACTGGCATCACTGATGGCTGGCACTTGTGGACACTGATTGCTGGCACTTGTGGGCACAGATTGGTGTCAATTGTGGGCACTGGTTGTCACTGATTGCTGGCAATGGCATTTCTGGCACTTAATTGTAATCAGGGCACTGATAATAAATGCCCTGATTACATCCCTAGATGTGCTCTGTGAGCAGATGCCGCTGATCAGCTGTCTCTGTCAGTGTGAGGCGAGGAGCGCCGATTACCGGCATCTCCATGTTTGCATGTGACCGGCTGTGATTGGATACAGATGATCACATGGTTAAAGAGCAGCAGCTCTTTACACAGATCAGGGCAGCGCCGTGTCCTAGCAACACAATGTGGCCACAATCGCTGCGGACCCCCAGGGGCGTGGGAGAGTGGTCGTTCTGCAGGGCTGTCATATGACGTCCACCCACAATGAGAGCCGTGCCGCCCAGCCATCATTTCACGGCGGTTGGAGCAGCAAGTGGTTAAAGATGTACATACTTATGGTGATGGCACAATGTGCACCAACAATCCTGAAGATCTCTTGGAGAGCTCGTCAAGTTCACGTAATGTACAATCAATTATTTTAGTAATTTATTTTCTAAACGTATGTAAAACCTATAGGTAAAAATTGAGCTACGGAGCTTCAAGCAGAGTTTCACATTTGGTACCTTTCGGGGAGAAGGGGGAGCAGATACTCGTCTTTGAGGTACCCTGTCCGCACTTCTGGGAGACCTGGCCATGGCGTAGTATGTCAGCCACATGGTTCCCCTCCTCCTCCTCTTCTGCTGAACCAGCGAGAGCGCTCAGCATGCTCCGTGCATGCGCAGTAGGGACCCGGCTGTGAAGCCAAAAGGTTGCACTGCCGTGTCACCTTATAGGCAATGGATGCAACTGACAGCTGATGGAAACATAACAAAGAAAGATTCCCCCTAAATGGGTGGGATTTTAAATGACCATCAACACCAGACAGAAGTGCACAAAATTATACAAAATTGTATTATTCATTACAAAATTTACATAATATCACCAGAGGAACATCTAAACTAAAACATGTCCTCAGGGTGTGTTAACAAATGGACAATCACAGACAAAACAGAAATATAATTAATGAATGATTAAAATGCTTGTCAGGAATCCGCCCGTTCTGTGCGATCGGGTCTCCGTACGCGCACACGCATTCGTGCCGTGGGTCGTCGTGGGCACGAGCGTCTTCAGACGCGCGTGGGTGCACGTCGTTCGTATGTGCGCGCGGTACACGCACGGGCGCGCGTTAGTACGATTGGCGCCAGTGGCCCTTTTTAAAGGCACAGCTGCGGGGGTTCTGTGCTGTTCGTCTGCAGCTTGTACCCGAAGTGACCTGCTATTCTGCCTGAACCCTATCTGATACCTGACCCGGCTCCGTTTGACTCCGCTGATCTCTCCTGCTCCGACCCCGGCTTGTTTGACCCTTCTTGGACTGATTCCTGTTGCCGAACCTCTGCTTGTTACCTGATTCTTCTACTGGCTCCTGCTTGCTTCTGTGTCTGCTACCTCCTCATCCAGAGATCCACCCATCCTGGTTCCACGGTCCGTGGCCTTTCTCCACCAGCTGCCTTCTTGCTACAGAGAGCTCCTGCACCTGAGGATCTCCACCTACCTAGCATCTGCTGCTGCACCTGGCTGGACCCTCCTACCCCGCTGCGCTCCGGTCTCCCTGTTTCCATTCCAGAGAGACTAGAACCAGAGCCGTAAGAGAGGTCCCCTTCCACCAAGTCAGACTCACTATCTGAAGATCCTAACAGTACGAACAGCCATGACTGAGTCTGCGGAAGGGGCCTTCGCCATGAAGGAGATCTGCTCCCACCTTGCGGCTCTCACCCAGGCCGTGAAGTCCCTTCAGGATGGCTACACCAGGTTGGAGGAGCGTGTTCAGCATCTCTCTACCCCGGGTTCATCAGACACCGCACCTCAGCCTCCCCCTGTTCAGCCCGCCGCCCATTCGGCAATCATGATGCTTCCACCTGAACCTAGGGTTCCCATTCCGGAGAGGTTTGCAGGGGACCGCTCTAAATTCCGGGCTTTTCGCAACGCCTGCCAGCTATACTTTGCCCTCCAGCCCAGGACCTTCTCCCTGGAGGCAACTAAGGTGGGGTTTGTTATCTCTCTTCTGCAAGGAGAACCTCAGTCCTGGGCCCACCACCTTCTGGAGAATGACAGTCTCCTTACTCAGACTCTCTCTACCTTCTACGAAGGGATGGCTCAACTTTACGATGATCCTCAGCGGGCTGCCACCGCAGAGTCCGCATTAACTGCGCTCCAGCAGGGCCGTAGGACGGCTGAGGACTATGTCTCGGACTTTAGACGCTGGAGCGCAGATACCCAGTGGAACGAGTCGGCCCTAAGACATCAATTTCGCATGGGCCTGTCTGAGGGCCTCAAGGACGAATTAGCCCGTGTTGGTACCCCTGACGCCTTAGAGGACTTAATTGCCCCGGCCATTCAGATCGATCGAAGACTTCGCGAGCGTAGGGCCGAACGCTCCGCCCAACCCCAGAGACCTGCCTGGATGACCGCCAGAACCCCGTCTTCCACACCTTTCTTCTCTCCTCCCCCTCAAGGGGGGCCTGCCAGCGTTTCTCCCACTCCTGAGGAACCCATGCAGCTTGGATTACTCCGGCCTACCCTGTCTCCTGAAGAGCGAGCCCGCCGCCAACAGATGAACTTGTGCCTATACTGTGGCGGTTCCGGACATTATGTGGCCAACTGCCCCGTTAAGACACGTAAGTGCCTCTCTTCAGTGTCTCACAGTTCCTTAAACCTGCCTTCCAACTCTTTCCATGTTGCCCTTCTGCTCTCATTTCAGCTACAGGGAAGAACGATCCACGTCAACGCCATCCTTGACTCCGGGGCCTGCGGTTGCTTCATTGACGCTGCCTTCACCAACTTACATTCCATTCCACTCCAGAGAAAACCTCATGGACTCTCTATCTTCCTGGCCGATGGTTCCCAAATTAAATCTGGCCGAGTCACCCAGGAGACCCTTCCACTACCCACCACCACCTCCTGCCGACATACGGAACTATTAACTCTTGATGTCATTTCATCCCCACTTTTTCCTGTGATCCTGGGCATACCATGGCTGCAGGCACACAATCCCTCCATTGACTGGTCTTCTGGGGAGGTGAGGTTCCTTTCCCCTTACTGCCAGGACCACTGTCTTCCTGGGGCTTCTGTACAGTCCGGAACGCTTCTCTGCCTAGACCCAGACCTGGACTTATGTCAATCAGTCCCCGAGCCTTACCACGAGTTTCTGGACGTCTTCAGTAAACGGGGGGCTGATTCCCTTCCCCCGCATCGCCCCTACGATTGTCCCATTGAGCTCCTTCCTGGGGCAGAGATCCCGTTTGGACATGTCTACCCTTTGTCCGAGAAGGAGCAAGAGGCCCTGAAGGCCTACATCTCTGAGAACCTCAAGAAGGGGTTCATCCGTCACTCCACGTCTCCTGCCGGTGCTGGGATATTTTTCGTTACTAAAAAAGACCAGACCCTTTGACCTTGTGTGGACTATCGAGAGCTGAACAGAATCACGATTAAAAATCGCTATCCCCTACCCCTGATTCCGGAACTCTTTCAAAAACTGAGGTCGGCTACTATCTTTACCAAATTGGATTTGAGGGGAGCCTATAACTTGGTCCGTATACGAGCAGGTGACGAGTGGAAGACTGCGTTCCGAACTCTCTTTGGGCACTACGAGTACCTAGTGATGCCTTTCGGGTTGTGCAACGCCCCAGCCACCTTCCAGCACTTGATTAACGACGTTTTCCGGGACTTTTTGGATATTTTCGTTATCGTATATCTTGATGACATCCTGATCTTCTCCAGGTCCCTGGAACAGCACCGGGGACACGTCGGCAGAGTACTGCTTCGGCTCCGGCAACAAGGACTTTACGCTAAAGCCGAAAAATGTAAATTTGAGCAACAGGATATCCAATTTCTCGGCCTTGAAATCTCCCCAGCAGGCATCAGGATGGACCCACAAAAGGTTGCTGCTGTCCTCGAATGGCCAGCCCCCACCGACAAGAAGGGCATCCAACGCTTTGTGGGCTTCGCCAATTTCTATAGAAAATTTATTAAGGGGTTCTCAGCCATTATCTCCCCCATCACCCAGCTCACTAAGCAAAATATGCTTTTTCATTGGGGTCCTGAAGCCCAGGCCGCCTTCAAGAAACTCAAGGACTTGTTTACCTCTGCTCCCATCCTCAGTCACCCGGATCCGTCTAGACCCTATATTCTGGAGGTAGATGCCTCTGAGATAGCAGTAGGGGCGGTGGTTTCCCAGCGCCTAGGTAAAGATGACCTGATGCACCCCGTGGGGTTCTTTTCCCGAAAACTCTCTCCGGCGGAGAGGAATTATGATGTGGGTGACCGGGAATTACTTGCCATTAAGTCTGCTTTGGAGGAGTGGAGATACTTACTTGAGGGGGCGGTACATCCCGTGCTCATCTACACGGATCACAAGAATCTCGAGTACCTCTGTACCGCTAAACGTCTAAAACCTCGGCAGGCCCGCTGGGCCCTCTTCTTCTCTCGGTTCTGCTTTCACATAACCTACCGTCCTGGATCAAGAAATGTGAAGCCGGATGCGCTCTCCCGCATGTTTGACAGCTCCAAGGATACCGCGCCCCCGGATACCATCCTCCCTGCTAACACCTTTCTACTCATCCAGCCAGACCTAGTGTCTCTGTTAAGAAGTGCTTCCTCCACATCCTCCTGTCCCCCAGGAATTTCATTAGCATCCAGGGAGGGCCTGCTTTGGAAGGACAATCTGATCTTCGTCCCTGAATACGTCAGAATAAAGGTCTTGGGTCTCCTCCATGACCATCCGCTCGCAGGGCACTTTGGTGTCCGCAAGACTTTGGAGCTTGTACAACGCTCCTTCTGGTGGCCAGGCATGAGGGAGTTCTGCAAGCAATATGTGAATTCTTGCCCCGTGTGTAGTCGGAATAAAGTCCCCAGAAATCGGGCCTGGGGGCTGCTTAAACCTCTTCCCGCACCCGAAAGCCCCTGGCGGATGATTACTATGGATTTTATTGTGGAACTTCCCCCTTCTGAGAACTGTACTGCCATCTTTGTAGTTTGTGACCGTTTGTCTAAGATGGCCCACTTCCTACCCTTAAAGGGAACCCCCTCCGCGACCGAGACTGCCCACATTTTCATCAAGGAGATAATCAGGCTTCACGGGGTACCTACCAACATCGTATCTGATAGAGGGGTTCAGTTCACCTCTCGTTTCTGGAGAGCCCTATGTGAAGTTTTGAAAATAGAGTTGGCCCTGTCCTCCGCCTACCACCCACAGACCAATGGGCAAACGGTACGCACCAACCAAACCCTCGAGCAATACATCAGATGTTTTTCTTCCTTTGTTCAGGACGATTGGGTTTCCCTGTTACCTCTGGCGGAATTCGCCTACAACAATGCCAGCCATGCTACCACAGGGCAGTCCCCGTTCTTTGCTAATTCCGGTTTTAACCTGTCTTTTCTTCCCGATATCCTTACAGAATCCCATGTTCCAGCAGTACAGGACACAGTATCCTTTCTTCAGCGGAATAACCGGACCCTGCAGGAGGCCATAACCAAGGCTCAGGCTGACAGCAAGAGGAGCTTCGATCGAGGGAGAATTGATCCTTCAAGTCGGGGACCAGGTATGGCTGTCTTCTTCTAATTTAAAATTAGCCTGCCCCTCTAGGAGGTTGGCACCCAAATTTCTGGGTCCGTTTCCTGTTAAGAGGAGGATTAACGAGGTGTCATATGAATTGTCCTTACCTGATTCCATGAGAATACACCCAGTCTTCCATTTTGCTCTGCTTAAGCCTGCTGTACCTGATCCCTTCCCTGGTAGAGGAACAAGGCCACCTGACCCTGTGCTGATTGATGTCAGCGAGGAATTTGAAGTGGAGGCCATCCTGGACTTCAGAAGACGACGGGAACAAGGTCAGTTTCTGATTAAATGGAAGGGCTATGGCCCGGAGAATAATTCATGGGAACCTGCTGCTAACTTACATGCTAATAGACTAATCCAGGCCTTTTTTGCTGCACACCCGGAGAAAAGAGCCACTAGGGGCACCCGGAGGTTGCCCCTTGTGGGGGGGCAATGTCAGGAATCCGCCCGTTCTGTGTGATCGGGTCTCCGTACGCGCATTCGTGCCGCGGGTCGTCGTGGGCACGAGCGTCTTCAGACGTGCGCGGGTGCACGTCATTCGTATGTGCGCGCGGTACACGCACGCACGGGCGCGCGTTAGTACGATTGGCGCCAGTGGCCCTTTTTAAAGGCACAGCTGCGGGGGTTCTGTGCTGTTCGTCTGCAGCTTGTACCCGAAGTGACCTGCTATTCTGCCTGAACCCTATCTGATACCTGACCCGGCTCCGTTTGACTCCGCTGATCTCTCCTGCTCCGACCCCGGCTTGTTTGACCCTTCTTGGACTGATTCCTGTTGCCGAACCTCTGCTTGTTACCTGATTCTTCTACTGGCTCCTGCTTGCTTCTGTGTCTGCTACCTCCTCATCCAGAGATCCACCCATCCTGGTCCGTGGCCTTTCTCCACCAGCTGCCTTCTTGCTACAGAGAGCTCCTGCACCTGAGGATCTCCACCTACCTAGCATCTGCTGCTGCACCTGGCTGGACCCTCCTACCCCGCTGCGCTCCGGTCTCCCTGTTTCCATTCCAGAGAGACTAGAACCAGAGCCATAAGAGAGGTCCCCTTCCACCAAGTCAGACTCACTATCTGAAGATCCTAACAATGCTTTTCCTATATCACCCACAGCTGACGCGTTTCCAGTTGCTGGTATCTCAGAACCTTCATCAGGGGTGAAAAAACTTGATGAAATATTGATATAATAATCTAATGAGATGTATACTCGAAGATCAGGGTGCATATCGCTTTAGAATACAAATATATCTGAAGGCTGGTTTAAGTAAAAGTAAATTGTCATGCAGATGCAAATTTGTCCTGCATGTTCCTTCCAAATGCGTTTTACTGATTACCCAACGGGGAGGGTTTTTTTTCTTATTTAATCCTTAAACGGGAAACAGAATAGCTGCCCGGGTACCTCAAGTCCGCTTGTATATGTATATATAAGGCTCAATTAGCACATGTGTGACTTGCACCCAGAGTTGCCTTATCCCATCCCCGAGGAATGAACACAGGAGAGGAACTGGAAGGTACAGTCCAACCACCTATTTCAAGCAGCAAAACATTCCTCTGTGTGGGGCGTGTGGATGACACTCCCAACATCAGCTGCGGTCTTGACATCACTGGACTCCAGGACAGGTAAGTGTCCTAATGTTAAAAGTCAGCAGGTACAGTATGTGTAGCTGCTGACTTTTAATTTATAAGCTCACTGTAAAGTATCTAGATTGCTTAGGTTTATTGGTGACTGGGGGCGATGCTGCATACAAAATGAGGGAGAGTCCACAAGTGAATGAGGCTCTTGTGCACATTATTTTTAGATTTTATTATATGATTTTTACATATATTACATATATTGTGCACATCAATTCCTCTTGCACCCTCCCTCATATGCCAACACACCAGTGGGAGTTCTAATCAAATACTTTACAGAAGGGATGTGCCAGGAAGGCCTTTGGGGCCTCCTAGAAGAGAGGAAACAGGGCAGTGCAGTGTACCTGCAGCTTTTCTGCAGGTTTGTTGCACTTGCCATAGACTCTTATAGACTTCTATTATATCCTGCTGTTTTATCACCTTGAACAAGTACTGCTCCTGTGAAAAGTGATCCTAGTGTTGATAATGCGATATGTTGCCGTCTCAACACCTGCTATAAACCCTGAATTTGACATACAAAGCACACATTAGCAACAGGGAGGAGGCACTGTGCCTGGTGATCTTTGACTTCTCCCATGTTCAGGTATATCTCCACCTCTCTAGGTTGCCTAACCCGGCTTTACAATATAAAGTTTACACCTGAGGCCGCATATTGACCTGCGCTAGATGGCTAGATGTCAGGACAGAATCGTTGTGAATCTGCCTTTGAACAAAAATATAAAAAAGTGTGAATGTGACATTGGCACTTTTTGTATTTTTTTTGTTTTCTGTCTAAATATTATGATACATAAGGCATACAGTGGAACCTTGGATCACAAGCATAATCCGTTCCAGGAGAATGCTTGTAATCCAAAGCACTTGCATTTCAAAGCGAGTTTCCCCATAGAAATGAATGGAAACAAAGATAATTCGTTCCACATTGACTTCTACTTTATGCAGTACCGCATTTGGCCAGAGGGGTGTCTGAGAGACACAGAAATACTCAGAGACTGCTCAGATGGACACCGAAACCCTCGGAGAGGTTCTAAAATCGTTTAAGTGAAAATTTCAGTATTTCAGCTACAAACAAGTACAAAATGCAATTAGCAATGTGATTTAAGGTAGATATTAAAGCAAATAACATATTTCTTTATATTATCTGTGATATACAATAGTAAGTAAGTAACCCAGGGACAGGACTCAGGAGGGCAAGAAATTAGAATGGTCAGGCACACAGGGCCACCATCAGGGGGATACAGCCAATACGCCTGTAAGGGGCCCCAGCATCTGGACAGGCCCGGCCAGGTGGGAGAAGGCAAGGACGTGTGTAGGGGAGCTCCGAGGCTGTGCTGGCTTTTGGAGTGAATGTGAGATGGCAGCTGTGTCACTGACCTTGCATTGGGCTCTTTGCTGCCACCTCTGGCAAAGTCCTGCATGTGCACTCCTCGTGCTTGCACAAGAGCTGGGACCAGGAACACCACCTTACAAGTAAGGGCTGTTCTACAAGTGAAGGGGGGAGGGTGTACATGTCTGTGTTCAATGGGTACATGTCTGTGTACATGTGTGTGTGTATGTGTCTGTGTGCATGTGTGTGTATGTGTCTGTGTACATGTGCCTGTGTGTATGTCCCTGTGTACATATCTCTGTGTACATGTCTACAGCAATACTTGGAAGCATTTATCATCCATTCTGAGGTAATTCTTGAAATCATCAGGGTTATTCTCTTGTAATTCACACAGCAGCGACATACGAGAATAGTTCTCTCGGTTCTGCAGTAATTGTTTTGACCATGTGCTCCTTTTCTTCTTTCAAAACATTTTGGATGACCAAAACTCCAAGCATGACCAGTGGAAGTGTTTGGTCTTCCATGTAAAAGTCCATTTTCATAGACAACGTATGTATATAATGAATATTCTTCACATCAACGAACACACGTATCCATATACAATGATCTCCCCGGCACCCCAAACCCAAAGGCATGGCATGCACAATGTCAAATTCTGACATCACTTCCGACTCCACGCTGCAGAACATGCCAACGCACATGGGACTTTTGAGTAGAACGTATGGGAGTTTTCGCATATATACTACGCTGGCGATTCAATTCTAGATGCTTATACGATTACATTTGGAAGAACGTTCGTACGATATTCTTAATGTGTGTAGAAGCAGGCAATTCAAGTCTAGACTTGCATACGATTACATTTGGAAGAACTTTCGTACGATATTCTTTTTTAATAATCTTTATATAACAAAACATTTTTTACAAGTTTTTATACAACATTTACAAAACCGCGTGTTTACTATCAATGCATATGGATTTCATTCCACTATCCCGATCAGATCATTGGTCAATTCCTCTTACCTATTATAAGATTTATTCTCTTATTAAATCCATATTCCCCCAAAAAAATAAAAAATGGAGGGGGGAACGCCCCCATTCTCCCCTCTCCTCTCTCTCCTATATCTCTACTTAAATCTTTGCCCTATATCTTTCTCCACAAAGACTGTGAGGCACTAAATTCTTTTCAGATCTGCCATGTTGTTATTTTTTTTTTTGGTCCTTTTTCAAAGACCATCCTCTCCCCCAGGGAACACATCTCACCCATCTCATACTCCCATTCCTCTATAGAAGGTGTTACCCGACTTTTCCACTTCCTGGCTATGATGGTTCGTGCTGCAGTTAAGAAATATTTTAGGATACCCTTATTTATTTTCTTCACCAATCCTATGATCATTGACAGTACAGATATTAGTATATCCAGCTGTAACTGCATTCCTGTCACAGCCGTATATATTTTTTCCCAAAATATCTCCCTAGAGCAGTAGTACCAAATATGTGACATTGTGCCCTTTGCCCCTCAACATCTCCAACAGTCATTCTCCGGACTTATTTTATACATATCTACTGGGCATCTATACCATCTGGCTAATATTTTATAATTCCTTTCTTGGTGTCTATTAGATATTGATAATTTATGTGTTAATATAATTGCTTTTTCCCATTTGCTCTAGGTATATTAACTTCCAATTCTCCCTCCCATTTTGTATATATGTTATCTCCTGCACATTGTTTTTTGAGATTAAATATTTATATACACTAGATAGGGTGTGTGTTGGTTTCTGTTCTGTATATTTTTGGAGCTGCCAATACCGCATCCATATCATTTTATTTTCTATACCCAGAGTATCCAGTGGAAGGAGTCTATTCTCTTCCATTATTTCTACCACCCTGGTATCCTCCTTTCTCTGCCATTTCAAGAAAGTCCTTGCTTCTAATGCTGGTAAGAATTCTGGGTTGCCAAAAAGAGGGGTCATTGGGCCTATATACATTGACCCTATCCCCTGTTTCAGCAATCCATCCCATACTTTCAATGTTGATACAACCAGGAAGGGCAAATCTCCCTCAGAAAGGGGCGATTTTCCCTTCTTATCATGGCAATGACTGTGACCTCCAAGTTTCACCCATTGTTTATACCCCGCATTATGAAACCAGTCCACAATCCTAGTTATAAACACTGCTCTGAGATACGCCGATAAGTCTGGGAGGGCCAAGCCTCCATCCTTTTTTAACCAATTTAATGTATCTCTGCTGATTCTAGCTGGCTTACGCACCCAAATAAAACTCCCTATGGCCTTCCGTAGTTGGTTCAGGATATTTGTTAAAGGGAATATTAGTATGGTCTGAAATATGTATAGAATCTTAGGCAATATGTCCATTTTTATAATGTTTATCTTACCCATCCATGAGAAAATCCCCCTATCATATTGTTTGAGCGTGGTTATTATTTTTTTGCATTATTGGAAGATAATTAAGCTCCTGAAGCTTTTCTATTTATCTTGGAATAAATGTTCCCAGATATTTAATTGCATTTATCTGCCGTTTAAAGGGAGAAATTATTTTTAAGGAGTTCCATAGTATTATTTAATAGTGTGATATTTAACGCTTCTGATTTATTATAGTTCACTTTAAAATTACTCACTTTAGCAAAGCGTTCAAATTTCCATATTAAATTTGGTAACGTCACCAGTGGATTCGTAAAATATATACCAACAAATTGTCAGCATATATGGACAATTTAAATTCCTCCTCCCCCACTTTTATTCCTTGCATATTTCTATTGTTCTGAAAGGCTATATGTTCCATAGCTAATACATACAGCAGTGGAGACAACGGACATCCCTGTCGGGTTCCGTTAGCTATAGTAATTGGATCAGATACGTCTCCATTTGCCCATATCTTTGCAGAGGGATTGTGGTAAAGGACCAATTATTTTTTCCAAGAGCCCTGGGCCCAGTCCCCATTGCTTTAATGTTTCCTTTATAAGACACCATCCCACCCTGTCAAAAGCCTTCTCGGCATCAACTGCCAACAAGCAGGATGGGATGGTGTGTTTCCGGAAATACTCCACCAGTGTCAATGTCTTCAGGGTGTTCTCTCTTGCCTCTCTTCCTTTTATAAATCCTACTTGATCTAGATGTATATAGGTTGGAAGTATCAGGGTAAGTCTGTTAGCTATGATCTTCGAATAAATTCGAAGGTCAATGCTTTCAAAGAAATTGGTCGATAGTTTACACAAATAGTATGATCCTTTTCAGGCTTCGGTATGAGGGAAATATATGCCTGCATTCCCTCTGGAATGAAAGGTTGAAAGGCAGATACTGCATTAAACATCCGCTTCATAATTGGAACTAGCAGGTCTCTGAATGTCTTATAGAACCGAGGAGTGAAGCCATCTGGGCCAGGGCTTTTCCCTTGCACCAGTGAGGCTATTACTTTTTGTATTACATCCTCTGAAAATTCCTGCTCTAAGTGCTCCACTTCTACTGTAGTTAATGTTGGTATAGGAGTATCTTTTATATATTGGTATGTATTCTGTTGAAATGCTTCAGGATCCTTCTCTGCTAGTAAGTTTGGTATATTATATAGTCTAGAATAAAAAGGTATAGAATGCTTTCAGCATCCCCTTTGGATCGTATACCATATCTCCTGTTTCAGTTTTAATCTTAACGATTGATGTTCCATTAACTCGGCATAGTGCTCTAGCTAGAAGTTTACCAGGTTTGTTACCTTGTTGACAATATAAGGCACGATTTTTATCTGTAATCTGAAGCGTTCGTTCGTTTAATAAAGTGCGTAATTCTGTTTTATTTGCTATTAGTTCTGCTAGTTTCTCTTATATTAAACTTTGTTTATGTTTTTTTTCTAGTTTGGCTATATCCTTCAAGAGCTGAGCTATTCTATTCCCTATCGTACGATATTCTTAACGTCTGTATGAGGCATTAGACAAAAAGAGTAGGTATCTTCTTACCTCTGATCTTGTTTCCAGGTCTTAGACACCAGGACAGACACCACAATGCAAGCATTCGCAGGGGACTCTGTAACTGGAGTTTAGTGCACAACCTCAGGATATGTGCACAATTCCACAAGGACTCTTGTTGGGCTATTTACTGAGAATATACAGTGCCTTGCGAAAGTATTCGGCCCCCTTGAACTTTTCAACCTTTTGCTACATTTCAGGCTTCAAACATAAAGATGTAAAATTTTTATTTTTTGTGAAGAATCACCAACAAGTGGGACACAATTGTGAAGTGGAACGAAATCTATTGGATTTTTGAAACTTTTTTAACTAATAAAAAAATGAAAAGTGGGGCGTGCAAAATTATTCGGTCCCCTTGCGTTAATACTTTGTAGAGCCACCTTTTGCTGCGATTACAGCTGCAAGTCTCTTGGGGTAGGTCTCTATCAGTTTTGCACATCGAGAGACTGAAATTCTTTCCCATTCTTCCTTGCAAAACAGCTTGAGCTCAGTGAGGTTGGATGGAGAGCGTTTGTGAACAGCAGTTTTCAGCTCTTTCCACAGATTCTCGATTGGATTCAGGTCTGGACTTTGACTTGGCCATTCTAACACCTGGATACGTTTATTTGTGAACCATTCCTTTGTAGATTTTGCTGTATGTTTGGGATCATTGTCTTGTTGGAAGATAAATCTCCGTCCCAGTTTCAGGTCTTTTGCAGACTCCAACAGGTTTTCATCCAGAATGGCCCTGTATTTGGCTGCATCCATCTTCCCCTCAATTTTAACCATCTTCCCTGTCCCTGCTGAAGAAAAGCAGGCCCAAACCATGATGCTGCCACCACCATGTTTGACAGTGGGGATGGTGTGTTGAGGGTGATGAGCTGTGTTGCTTTTACGCCAAACATATCGTTTTGCATTGTGGGCAAAAAGTTCGATTTTGGTTTCATCCGACCAGAGCACCTTCTTCCACATGTTTGGTGTGTCTCCCAGGTGGCTTGTGGCAAACTTTAGACGAGACTTTTTATGGATATCTTTGAGAAATGGCTTTCTTTTTGCCACTCTTCCATAAAGGTCAGATTTGTGCAGTGTACGACTGATTGTTGTCCTATGGACAGACTCTTCCACCTCAGCTGTAGTTCTCTGCAGTTCATCCAGAGTGATCATGGGCCTCTTGGCTGCATCTCTGATCAATCTTTTCCTTGTCTGAGCTGAAAGTTTAGAGGGACGGCCAGGTCTTGGTAGATTTGCAGTGGTCTGATACTCCTTCCATTTCAAAATGATCGCTTGCACAGTGCTCCTTGGGATGTTTAAAGCTTGGGAAATCTTTTTGTATCCAAATCCGGCTTTTAACTTCTCCACAACAGTATTACGGACCTGCCTGGTGTGTTCCTTGGTCTTCATGATGCTCTCTGCGCTTTCAACAGAACCCTGAGACTATCACAGAGCAGGTGCATTTATACAGAGACTTGATTACACACAGGTGGATTCTATTTATCACCATCAGTCATTTAGGACAACATTGGATCATTCAGAGATCCTCGCTGAACTTCTGGAGTGAGAGTGCATGGAAAGTAAAGGGGCCGAATAATTTTGCACGCACCACTTTTCAGTTTTTTATTTGCTAAAAAAGTTTAAAATGTCCAATAGATTTCATTCCACTTCACAATTGTGTCCCACTTGTTGGTGATTCTTCACAAAAAATTTAAATTTTATATCTTTATATTTGAAGCCTGAAATGTGGCAAAATGTTGAAAAGTTCAAGGGGGCCGAATACTTTCTCAAGGCACTGTAATATGTTAATACATTGGATATATGATCTTTTCTTATCCACTTGAAAACCAGGCCTATTCTGACATATTTTGCTTACAAGTAAAAATCGGAATTTTTTGGGGTAGAAAATGACTTAGAACCCATATATATATATATATATATATATATATATATATATATATATATATATATACACAGTGCCTTGCAAAAGTATTCGGCCCCCTTGAACTTTTCAACCTTTTGCCACATTTCAGGCTTCAAACAAAGATATAAAATTTTTATTTTTTGTGAAGAATCACCAACAAGTGGGACACAATTGTGAAGTGGAACGAAATCTATTGGATCTTTGAAAACTTTTTTAACTAATAAAAAAATGAAAAGTGGGGCGTGCAAAATGATTCGGCCCCCTTGCGTTAATACTTTGTAGAGCCACCTTTTTCTGCGATTACAGCTGCAAGTCGCTTGGGGTATGTCTCTATCAGTTTTGCACATCGAGAGACTGAAATTCTTGCCCATTCTTCCTTGCAAAACAGCTGGAGCTCAGTGAGGTTGGATGGAGAGCGTTTGTGAACAGCAGTTTTCAGCTCTTTCCACAGATTTGCGATTGGATTCAGGTCTGGACTTTGACTTGGCCATTCTAACACCTGGATATGTTTATTTGTGAACCATTCCTTTGTAGATTTTGCTGTATGTTTGGGATCATTGTCTTGTTGGAAGATAAATCTCCGTCCCAGTTTCAGGTCTTTTGCAGACTCCAACAGGTTTTCATCCAGAATGGTCCTGTATTTGGCTGCATCCATCTTCCCCTCAATTTTAACCATCTTCCCTGTCCCTGCTGAAGAAAAGCAGGCCCAAACCATGATGCTGCCACCACCATGTGTGACAGTGGGGATGGTGTGTTGAGGGTGATGAGCTGTGTTGCTTTTACGCCAAACATATCGTTTTGCATTGTGGGCAAAAAGTTGGATTTTGGTTTCATCTGACCAGAGCACCCTCTTCCACATGTTTGGTGTGTCTCCCAGGTGGCTTGTGGCAAACTTTAGACGAGACTTTTTATGGATATCTTTGAGAAATGGCTTTCTTCTTGCCACTCTTCCATAAAGGCCAGATTTGTGCAGTGTACGACTGATTGTTGTCCTATGGACAGACTCTCCCACCTCAGCTGTAGTTCTCTGCAGTTCATCCAGAGTGATCATGGGCCTCTTGGCTGCATCTCTGATCAGTCTTCTCCTTGTCTGAGCTGAAAGTTTAGAGGGACGGCCAGGTCTTGGTAGATTTGCAGTGGTCTGATACTCCTTCCATTTCAAAATGATCGCTTGCACAGTGCTCCTTGGGATGTTTAAAGCTTGGGAAATCTTTTTGTATCCAAATCCGGCTTTAAACTTCTCCACAACAGTATTACGGACCTGCCTGGTGTGTTCCTTGGTCTTCATGATGCTCTCTGCGCTTTCAACAGAACCCTGAGACTATCACAGAGCAGCTGCATTTATACAGAGACTTGATTACACACAGGTGGATTCTATTTATCACCATCAGTCATTTAGGACAACATTGGATCATTCAGAGATCCTCGCTGAACTTCTGGAGTGAGTTTGCTGCACTGAAAGTAAAGGGGCCGAATAATTTTGCACGCACCACTTTTCAGTTTTTATTTGCTAAAAAAGTTTAAATTATCCAATAGATTTCGTTCCACTTCACAATTGTGTCCCAATTGTTAGTGATTCTTCACAAAAAATAAAAATTTTATATCTTTATGTTTGAAGCCTGAAATGTGGCAAAAGGTTGAAAAGTTCAAGGGGGCCGAATACTTTCGCAAGGCACTGTATATAATCTCATATCTCACAAAAGTGAGTACACCCTTCACATTTTTGTATATATTTTATTATATTTCTTCATGTGACAACACTGAAGAAATTACACTTTGCTACAATGTAAAGTAGCCAGTGTACAGCTTGTATAACAGTGTAAATTTGCTGTTCCCTCAAAATAACAACACATATCCAAATTGGGACCAAAGTGTCAATATTTTGTGTGGCCACCATTATTTTCCAGCACTGCCGTAACCCTCTTGGGCATGGAGTTTACCAGAGTTTCCCAGGTAGCCACTGGAGTCCTCTTCCACTCCTCCATGACGTCATGGAGCTGGTGGATGTTAGAGACCTTGCACTCCCCCACCTTCCATTTGAGGATGCCCCACAGATGCTCAATATAAATATAAAGAGTGTTGGCAATCAGTGCAGAAACATTTGGTTAGTCCAATCCATTAAATATAGAAAAAAAAAAAACCTAGTGATCCTTCTTAATGCTGACAACATGTCTATAAATTCTTCGCCAGGTTTTACCGACATAATAGCAATTGCACTCACATCGCAGCAAATATACTATCCCTGCAGTGTGGAAATTGATAAATGCATGGGTTTAAACAGTTGTCCATTTGGTAAATATATATTTTTGACATTATCCATATACATCTAAATGTTCCCACTAATTTAGTACCTCTTTGTTTTACACTCTTGCGTTCACTATGAACCAATGTGTCATTTAAAGATGGAGCTTTATGGTAAGTAATTAGCATGGATGCCACATTGTTTGTTCCCACTAAGTGCCAGTATTTTTGCAATATAGCTTTGATCTGTCTGTGCTGCTGGCAATATTTTGTGATCACCCGTGTGGGAACCTGATCCTTTTTGTAGGCTTTCTTAAGGATACCACTGGTATACCCACGTGCTCTCAATCTAGTTCTCAACAATTGCGCTTCCTTTTCAAAGAGTTTGTCACTAGAACAGTTACGTCTGGCCCTAATATAATGTCTAAATGGTATCAATGCTAACAACAGTTTTGGATGAAAGCTGGAAGAGTCCAGAATATTGTTACCAGCTGTAGATTTTCTATATAGCTCATTTTGAAGTAAGCCATCTGAATGTTTGGATATTGTGAGATCCAAAAAGGAAATACTTTGAATGTCATGAGTCATAGTACATTTTAAATTAAATGTGTTGATTACATCAACATATTCCAGAAATTCAGAAATAACAGTAATAGGGTTTTTCCACAACATGATGACGTCTTCTATGCAACAATACCATGTTGTGATACATCCTGAAAAGGAATTGTGTACCACACAGTCTGACAGCAACATTTGTTCCCACTCCCCCAGGTACAGATTGGCATATGCCGGGGCACAACAGGTGCCCATAGCTACGCCCTGTACCTGGAGGTAGTGGTAGCCGTTGAAAGAGAAAAAGTTGTGTTTGAGTACAAACTCTAAAGAGGCCAGCGTGAACTAGACCAGAGAATCAGGATATCTGTTAGAACGTAGTAAGACATGTCGCAGTACCGAGAGGCTTCAGTCATGTGGAATGGAGCTGCAGAGGGCCTCCATGTTGATGGTGACTAGGAGGGTGTCACCATCGACATGGAGGCCATCAAGAACTTGAAGTAGATGAATAGTGTCCTTGATATGTGATGGCAAAGCCTCAAAGGCTGAAAGACTCTGTCAACAAATTTACTCAAGTTGTCTGTGAGGCTGCCTCTGCCAGAGACAAATGGCAGTCCTGGTGGGGAGTCAGTATTTTTATGTATTTTAGGCAATGCATAAAATGTTGCCTCTCTAGGGAAGCTTGTCCTTATAAACTCCCAGGAATTCTTGTCAATTATAGATTGATGAAAAGCCTCATCAACGAGTGCATAGAATTCTTGCTGAAAACCGTCAATGGCAGATCTAGAAATAGGTCTGTACCATTGAGGGCTATCAATAATTCTTCTACACATTTGGACATAGTCGATACTGTTTTGAATTACAATATTACCTCCTTTATCGGCACGTATAATTACAACTGAGGAGTTGGCACTGAGGGCCTGTAAGGCCAATTGTTCATTGGGGGTAAATTTGCTTTCATAGTGTCACATGGTTGGGAGATCAAATTGCATATGTCCCTGGAAACCAACTTCAAGAAGAAAGCTACAACTGGATAAGAGCTAGGGGTCGGATAGATGCTAGATTTTCTTCTTAGGGAAATGGGGTTGGGTCTAGATAAAGCGGATAGTGAAATACTATTCTCCATAGGCTTCTGATCAATGTCCAAATCATCTTTGGATTAGTATGGTTCATTATCATCCAATAGAGATATCAAATTTTCAATGACTTCAGATTCCATAAGGGATAAGCTAGTGGATTGATTGGATTGTGTTTTGGTATATAGAGATTTGAGCAATAAGCTGCGTACAAAAAGATGTACGTCTTTTATGACCACAGATTTCTCCAACTGCGCTACCGGACAGAAGGTAAGGCCCTTTTAGAGGACTTGGGTCTCACCAGGGGTTAATACGTGATCAGAAAGATTAATCATTTTTAATTGTTGGCTGGATGGATAGGATTTCTTGTGTTTGTGTGGTTGATTGTGTAAATTGTCTTTATATTTTTTGGTTTGTGAACCAGTAAGTGAAGTTGAAGTGGAGGTGTTGGATTGGTGTGAGGTTTTAGTGTGGGCGTGAGAAGATTTGGATTGATTAGAATATTCTCTGGTATGTCAGGGTAAGGAAACATCTGAAATGTCATCATTGGAAATGTTGGCAGGACGACCACATTTTTGGCGCCTGCGAACATTGTGGTAGGGGATACTGAAGTAGGTAAGGTAGATTTGGTCATTTGTGCAGTCTTATTTTTAGTATTAGGTAAAGTGTGAGCAGTTGTTATGCTTGCATTGCTCCGTCTATAGCGGTCATGCCATCTGTATGCTCTTTCTTCCAGAAAGGCTTTTTTGTCTTGAAAAAAATTTGTCTGTTTTAACTAGAATATCCTTGTTAAATTTATCAAAGCGATCTGCAAGTTGTTTTTCCCAAGAATCATGGAGAATATGAGTTTTGTATTGTATTAATTGGGCATTTAGAGCATCAATTTTGATGTCCAATTCTGCCATTTTGTTGTTATATTGATGGATCAAAAAGGCCATAAGATCAGCAGAACATTGTTTGAGAATTGTTTCCCAAGATAACCTGAATTCAGGTTAAATTTTATCAAGAGTTGGGAAAATCTGTACCCTGAGAGCGAACAGATTTATATCATTTTTGAGATAATCTTGAAAAGACTTTGTGCCAGAACATTGAAGCCTTTTTTTCCACAATATGCGTCAAAATTCAAAAAGGCGAATTTGATTTCTGATTCTACAAGCTTCTTAGTATCAAAACCCTTCACTGTCTTGGACATCAAGTTTTCCCAATCTTCACCCAGATATTCAGCTGTAACTGACCGTGTATGGTGGCAGGAAGGGGGCTGGAGGATAAAGTACTGATACTGGGATTTGCTGCAAAATTGCTACAAAGGAGTATTAACAAATAAGTAAAAAAATAGGCTTCAAAGGCTTTTTCCTGAATTTATACATGTTGGTTTAATGTACATAATTTTGGGGTTGCACAGACGACTTTAACAGCAAGGTTTAATTATGCATATATTATTGAATTGTTTTATTACAGTATGTGATCTGTCTACATGATAGAAAAACGACATATCTTTGTATGTGACACAAAGCCTTTCAAGAAGGACAATTCTGTCCAAAACATGTCAGGCGCCATTATATGTCATTTGTCTATGCTAGCCCACTATATATATATACAGGGCAGCTAAGTCTCATGTTTTTCATGCATTTTAATCTTGTCTAAATTTGTACATTTTGATATTTCTATGTCATTGTATTTACCTTTTTCCATTTTTGTCTGATAAACATTGACTTTTTCTATTGCATTTGGTCTGTCAATTAAAGACCCGAGAGGTTACATCCAGGGCCGGATTTGCCACCGAGGCCAGGCCTCGGGGCAGCAGTGGTGCAGGGGTGGCGCCCAGGGCCGGTACAAGGGGTGGGTCCATTTACTGGAGGAAGGGGGGCATAGTAGAGGCCACTCTACAGGCTGCCTGTCCTGGGGCCGCAGCCGCTTTGATCTGTGGCTACAGCGCTCCCCTCCCACCTCCCTCTGTTGTTTTTCACACATTGCCGGGAGCGCTATGTGTCAGAAAGCTGGGTCTGTATGTGTGTTTGGTGGCGCTGTAACAAGGACCTGCCCCCCTAGACCGGCTCACATGGTAGCAGATTGAACCAGTGTTCCGCCTATCACACGAGCCGGTTTAGGGGGGCGGGACCTTGTTACGGCGCCGCCGAACACACACACAGACCCAGCTGTGTGACACACAGCACTGTGGGAGATGTGTGATCCATCCAGGGCAGGCTATGGTGAGTCTGCATCCATAGGCAAAGTGAGGCACTGAGAGTATGCAATAATGTTCACAGAGACTGCGATTATGGTCACAGAGGCTGCGATTAAAGGGCACAAAGGCAACAATTATGGTCACAGAGGCTGCAATTATGGGCACAGAGAGGATGCAATAATGTTCACAGAGGCGGCGATTAAAGGGCACAAAAGAAGCAATTATGGTCACAGAGGCTGCGATTAAAGGGCGCAAAGGCTGTGATTATGGTCACAGAGGCTGCGATTAAAGGGCACAGAGGCTGTGATTAAAGGGCACAAGGCTGGGATTATGGTCACAGAGGCTGCCATTAAAGGGCACAAAGGCTGTGATTATGGTCCCAGAGGCTGCGATTAAAGGGCACAGAGGCTGTGATTATGATCACAGAGGCTGCGATTAAAGGGAACAAAGGCTGCGATTATGGTCACAAAGGCTGCGATTATGGTTACAGAGGCTGCGATTAAAGGGCACAAAGGCTGGGATTATGTTCACAGATTCTGCGATTAAACTTTTTAATACTTTGTCCTACGAAGATATTACCAATGAGTTTGCCAAAAGAAAAGTTAGAACTAAAAAATTGTAGGGAGTTTCTTACTGCTATAATCTTTAAAAGGCATTTTCTGCATTACAGAGTATTTTCAGTCTGTACAATTAAAGCCAGTTATTTTCAGTGTTCTCGTGTGTGGAGATATGTTTTTAATTGATCTATTGTAGCAGTCATAAAGTACGAGAATGGTGGTGTGTGTGTGTGTGTGTGGGGCGGCATTGAAGGACCCGGCCTTGGGGTGGCAAAGGGAGTAAATCCGGGCCTGGTTACACCGTACCTTGTGCACTAGGTTTTCTTTTTTCACAGATGCTCAATAAGGTTTAGGTCTGGAGACATACTTGACCAGGCCATCATCTTTACCCTCAGCTTCTTTAGCAAGGCAGTGGTCATCTTGAGATGTGTTTGGGGTCGTTATGTTGGAATACTGCCCTGCAGCCCAGTCTCCAAACGGAAGGGATTATGCTCTGCTCCAGTATGTCAAAGTACATGTTGGCATTCATGGTTCCCTCAATGAACTGTAGCTCCCCAGCGCCGGCAGCACTCATGCAGCCCCAGACCATGACACTCCCACCGCCATGCTTGATTGTAGGCAAGACACACTTGTCTTCGTACTCATCTGGTTGCCACCACACACGCTTGACACCATCCGAACCAAATACGTTTATCTTGGTCTCATCAGACCACAGGACATGGTTCCCGTAATCCATGTCAGTCTGCTTGTCTTCAGAAAGTGGTTTGCAGGCTTTCTTATGCATCATCTTTAGAAGAGGCTTCCTTCTGGGATGACAGCCATGCAGACCAATTTAATGCAGTGTGCAGCATATGGTCTGAGCACTGACAGGCTGACCCCCCACCACTTCTACCTCTGCAGCAATGCTGGCAGCACTCATACATGTATTTCCCAACGACAATCTCTAGATATGACGCTGAGCACATGCACTCAACTTCTTTGGTCGACCATGGCGAGGCCTGTTCTGAGTGGAACCTGTCCTGTTAAACTGCTGTATGGTCTTGGCCACTGTGCTGCAGCTAAGCTTCATTGTCTTGGCAATTTTTTTATAGCCTAGGCCATCTTTATGTAGAGCAACATTTTTTTTCCAGATCCTCAGAGAGTTCTTCGCCATTTTGAACTCCCAGTGACCAGTAAGAGAGTGAGAGCGATAACACCTAGTTTAACACACCTGCTCCCCATTCACACCTGAGACTTTGTAACACAGATGACACCCGGGGGGGGGGGGGGGGGGGGGGTGGCTAATTGGGCCCAATTTAAACATTTTCACTTAGGGGTGTACTCACTTTTGTTGCCAGTGGTTTAAAAGTGTAATTTCTTCAGTGTTGTCACATGAAAAGATATAATAAAATATTTACAAAAATGTGAGGGGTTTACTGTGTATATATATAATTTTTAGCAGAGGCCCTAGGGAAAAAAAATGGTGATAGTGCCATTTTTTTGTCACACAGTATTTGCGCTGCGTTTTTTCGCAATTTGGGGAAAAAATACACTTTAATTAAGTTTAACTGCTTCCCGACCGGCGCACGACGATGTACATTGGCAGAATGGCATGGGCAGGCAAATTGGCGCACGGGTACATCCATTTAAAATTGCCGGCGGCGCGCACGCATGCAATTCAGGACCCCCGCGAGTCCGACCGCGGGTCCTGGGGACTCGATCACCGTGGGGATACCTGCGATCGTCTCACGGGGAGGGAGAACGAGGAGATGCCGATGTAAACAGCATCTCCCCGTTCTGCCTAGCAACAAGTGGCACTGATCTCTGCTCCCGATGATTGGAGCAGAGATCAGTGTTCTGTAAATCACAGCCATGCCCCTCACAGTTATGAACACACCTCTAGGACACACTTAACCCCTACACTGCCACCTCCTGGTTAACCCCTTCACTGCCAATGTCATTTACACAGGAATCAGAGCATTTGTATAGCACTGATTGCTGTATAAATGACAATAGTCCCAAAAATTTGTCAAAAATGTCCGATGTGTCCGCCATAATGTCGCAGTCACAATAAATCGCTGATCGCCACCATTACTAGTAAAAAAAAAAAAAGATGAATAAAAATGCCATAAAACGATCCCCTATTTTGTAAACGCTATAACTTTTGCGTCAAACAATCAATAATCGCTTATTGTAATTTTTTTACCAAAAATATGTAGAAGAATACGTATCAGCCTAACCTGAGGAAAAAAAAGTTTTTTTTATATATTTTTGGGGGTTATTATAGCAAAAAGTAAAAAATAATGCTTTTTTTTCAAAATTGTTGCTCTTTTTTTGTTTATAGTGCAAATAGCAGTGATCAAATACCACCAAAAGAAAGCTTTATTTGTGGGTAAAAAAGGACGTCAATTTTGTTTGGGAACGACCACGCAATTGTCACTTAAAACGATGCAGTGCCGAATCGCAAAAAGTGCTCTGGTCTTAAGCCAGCAAAATGGTCCGGGGCTTAAGTGGTTAACGCAAAAAAAATTATACAACCCAATATTTTGGGTAAAGTATAAAAGATGATGTTACACTGAGTAAATGGATAACTAACATGTCACGTTTTAAAACTGCATACACCAGTGAAATGGCGACAAATTATGTTTAAAAATCTCCATAGGCGATGCTTAAAAAATGTTTACAGGTTACCAGTTTAGAGTTACAGAAGAATTATTGGTCTCACTATAACGTTCTCAATGATACCTCACATGTGTGGTGCAAACAGCGTTTATTTTTTTTTAAATCAGATTTTTACTTATTGATAACAAACACAAAAAAAACAAAAACATGAAGAGGCAGCTTTTCCATTTAACAATACATATCATATCTCATATGTGTGAGGACATATGGGTATTGACATTACATGGCCGTGTGGTCTAATATGTTACACCTTACAGTAATAAGCAAATCAAAGTGTCTAAATGCAAATATATTATCTTGTGGTAAGGCTACTATGGTTGTGCTTATTTGCACTCATCACTTGCAGTGTGTCTCCTCTGTGTATCTTTTCTTCCCATCCTGCATTACCTAGCAGGAGAGGGCATCCCCTAACAAGCAGGGAGCAGCATGTGATATTTTCATATCCTAACCATTGGGTAAAACAAACTATATACAGATCAACCTCTGCAGGACTAGGTGGTGTTTTTTTTTTAGTAGTAACCCCCATTTAAGGTCATTGTGAAGGTGGTATGGTGTGGTAACTTTCCTCCCCCTTTCCCATATCTAGTAATTTCATTTATTTTATTTTATTATTTTTAGTTGCCCTTTGCTAAAGTGGTGTGGTTGTTGTGGTGGTTCTGCCACCTAGAATTCTATTGTGAACCAGGCATAAAGGAGCTAGTCCAGATGTGTCCAACCACGAATCCAAAATGATATAAATTTTTTTTCAGGCTACCCCGGTGCTTATATGTGAGTTGTTCTCTAATAAGAGAATCATTCACAGACACAAACCATTCTGTTAGTGTGGGAGCTGTTGTTGATAGCCATTTTCTAGCTATAAGTTTCCTAGCTATGAATAACACCCTTAGGATGGCGATGTATGTATGGGATGAGTATTGTTCTTCATCTAGCCATCCCAGTAAACATAGTTTAGGGTCAGTCATAAGTTTAAGGTTCCATATGCTGTTGATAGTGTACATCTTCGGGCATCTCCAGAGCATGTGGACCAGTGTACTATTGTTAACAAGGCAACGGGGACAGAGTGGATTGTCTCTCCTGTGCCATTTATGTAGTTTGTTCGGTGTGCGGTATGTGCGATGAATAATAAACAGTTGGGTAAGTTTTTGAGAGGACGATAATGACACTTTAGGTACGTTGTCTAGGATAGTGTTCCGTTCCTCATCAGTAATGTGCCCTATATCATCATCTTCCCAACCCTCTCTGCAGTTCAGAATCATTGCCTTAGATAATTGACAAAAGAGGGAGTTATATATAGAAGAAATTTGTCCCTTCCAGGATGAGGATGTAATTAGTTGTGTGAGTACCCCGGGCCTAGTCAGCTCCCAGTCAGTTGTTGTGGCCTGTAGCATGCCTAAGTTGTAGGTACTGGTAGAATGCAATGTTGGGCAGGTTGAATTCTGTGCATAGTGATTGTAAGTCCTGGAGTATCCCCCACACAATATAGTTGCGGGATATAGTTTATTCCGTTCCTTGACCAATTGGATAACGTCTGTAGTTTGTTCAGTTCTGGGTAGTTACGATTATTCCAATGCGTGACCAATCTGTGTACCCTGTATAATGTAAGTGTTGCTTGGCCTTTGTCCGTATTTTATCTATTAGTATTAGTGTGGGGTATTGTTTCCGGGTTCCCAGTTTGCCTGCCTCTATGCACTAAACAAGTCCCCCGCCAGACATCTGTGTTTGCACAATATTCCGAATTGGATCAGAGGGCTCAAGGTAGAGCCAGCCCGTTAAGTGTTGCAGCTGAGCAGCCATAAAATAATAGAATGGGTTTGGTACCGCTAGTCCACCCGAATCCTTTGGTTCTTGTAAGGTTTCTAGTTTAATTCTGGGAACCTGTTTCCTCCAAATCAATGTGCAATATATAGTATTGCACTTCTTGAACACATGAATAGGAATCCAGAGAGGGGCGTTGTGGAGGGCATATAATATTTGTGGGTTCCAAACCATTTTTATCAAGTTGCATCGGCCAACAACAGAGAGCGGCAACCTAATCCAGCTGTAGCGAACAGCGTTTACATATGCTTTCGCTTCTGTGCATGAAGAGACAGAGACGTTTATATATTTATTTTTAATTATTATTTATAATATGGCATGACAGGTCCTCTTTATAGATACATCTGGCATCTATAAGACCCCAGATCTCATTAAAGAAAGCATGAAAAAAAAAAAAATCTAATGCTTTATAGCTATATAATAACCCGTCGCCACCACCGGACTGGATACTGGGCTTTCCGATCACACGGGAGAGCCATGTGAGGCACCAGTAAAAGCAAAACAACAGCTAATCAGCTGCTAGGATTGCTTTTATATGAGCATCATCACCAGCTGAAAAAAAAATACCAGGGTTATGACATACAGCTGCAGCCATAACCCCAGTACAATCACTTGAAGCCAATCATGTACATGTACGTGATTCAGCGGTTAAATATAAATTGTATTATTTTGCAAGCACCTCTGAAAGGCTACTATGGGCCTGTGCTCACATTTTTGGTGGCTGCGGTTGCATACCGCTATGAGTGCTAGCCATCTCACCAGCTTGTACGGCACTGATGGTGCACGCCACTTACCATGAGATACTGCACGCTGGTGTCTAAAAGGCCAGCCAAGGATGCACTAGGCCGCTGGTGCTTGCCAGATCCCCAAAAGGTAGTGCAGCACTAGCATTGGCTCCCTGCTGCATATGAGCATAAATTATGCATTTTTAGCCCTTCAGCAACTTGGGGTAGATTAATCGCCTGATTTTAGCAGGGACCTCTTGTCTAATTTACCTGTCAGGGGGCTGCTGCTTTCTACAGGATCATATTCTGTGTAAAATTTTGACAGTGCTGTCGCGTACACACAATCGGAAATCCAGCCAACAAAAGTTCAATGTGAGGATGTGACCGTGTGTATGCTCCATAGCACTTTTGCTGGCGGAATTCCCGACAGTAAATGATCGAGAGCAGGTTCTCTATTTTTTGGTTCGGAAAATTTCCTATCCAAAAATGCGCTCGTCTGTATGCAATTGCAACGCGCAAAAAATCACGCATTCTCAGAATCAAGTACGAGATGGCAGCACTCGGTGTGGTAAAACTACTGCTCGTAATAGACATAGCACATTTGTCATGCTGCAATTTTTTCAATAGTTTAATGCAGCGCATTCTCTTCTTCTTTATAATGCTAGAAGAATAAAGTTGTTTTGCTGCTCATATTCACACAGACTTCTCATAAATGTCTTTCTTTATTGTTTCTCATGATCTCCTGAATAATCTTTTTTGTTTTTACAGCCAGACATCGATAATAATGTTTACAATTATTTTTTATTGTCATTTAGTGTCCCTTGTTAATTAGACATTGTATTTTTGAAATGTACCTGCCTACTCACAAACTGTCCTATTTGAAGAAAAACACATAGCCAAGTATTTTCATATAAAAAGAATCTCTATTTATTCTGGCTGTGTCAAGGCTGGCTTAGCCCTTCCTCCTCTGGGCTGGCCACTCAGCTGTCGGCTAATTGCCAGTTCTCTTCTCTTTCCACAGTTACCAGCTGTTCCCGATGATGCTCGTCTGACATGCCTATTTAAAGTCTTCCTGCTCACTTTTTCATTTGCCTTCGCGTTGGTCACATCACAGGGAACCATCTCCTGCTGTTTGTTTCAAGACTGGCTTGCTGACATCCCACCTTATCCTGCTTGCGGTTGCTCTCCTTGGATCCCTGACTTCTGATCTGGTTAATGAACTTTGGACTGGCTGACTACCCGATCTGGCTACAGGACTCTGGCTATGCTTGACTACGCTTTTTGCAATTTACCTTTTTATTTTTATTAATAAACAAGTGTGATTTGATTGTACTTCTGTCTCAGTCTGTTTCATGGTTTCTGACAGGCTCATAATAAAATAAAGAGGAAGGCAAGGCTGGACAAACAGCTGGAATTTGTGAAGCCTTTGCACCCCAGGACACACATCAACTCTTTGGAAATAAAAATTGGTAGCTTGAGAAGTCCATAGAATAGGGAGTACAATCTGGTCCAGGAGATCAGGAACAGCAGCAGATGACATATATGTCCCCAGGCTGTGGTACAACAACAGCCTGCGTCTTCTGTCAGACCAGACTGAACCTGGACCATCACTTTCTTGTCTTCCCTGGAGCCTTCCCTCCAAGGTTCCCTGCAGCCTTCCTTGGAGGCTGTGGCTCTGGGGGTGGACTTGTGGCAGGTGGAGGAGGATGGGCGAGCGCACATGAGTGCATGTTATCACTCATTTGGCCCCTCAACCCCTTATGAATGGCCTCAAAAATAACCTTATTAAGCTCCTACACGTGCTTCTTAAGCTAACAATTTTCTTCTCCACAAACTATGTCTACATCGGGGACCTGCATCTTCACAAATTCCAGCAGTTTCTTCAGCGATGCCTTCCTAGCTGGTTTATTGTGATATAAGGGGTTTTTAACCTCCCACAAATTTTGCATATCCCTGTATTTGTCGATGAACTGGCCCATGAATTCAGGGTCTTTGAATTGTTTCCTATTTGCTGAAAGACAAAACACTCAATATCAGGCTAAACTCTCCTAATCTTATCCCAATATAAGAATCAATCGAGAGTCAGTATAGGCCACTGATGTCCCAAGTTAAAATGTTACCTTTGTTAGAACATTCGTCCTCCTTCCTCCGCACACAGAACGTACGTTCGACACACGCGTGTTAACTTTATATACACTGCACATGCATGAAACTCCCACCTGCGTCGCTTGCACCTGACATTCTTTCTAGAATATTCTCGCCCCTTCTCTTTCGTAGCAGTGAGAGAAGAACATGGCGGAGACACAGCAGGTGCTTAATAGCAGTAACGATGAGGAAAGCCCGGAGCAAGAAACGTCACGATCCCGGAGGAGATTTAAGGCGTCAAACATGTCCTTTGGTGAGATGGTGGAGATCTTGAAGAGAGTCCACTAAAGTTGTGAAGAGTCTGCGTTGGAATTTTGGGGTACGACGATCCAAGGAACAATTGAGGAAACGCTGGTCAGACCTAAAATTGAGGGAGCAGGATCAGTACAGAAGGACCAAGAGAGTTCTTCTAAAAAGTAAGTAGTTGTCGTGTGTTCCTATTATTATTCCTTGCATGCTGCTCCATGTGCTTTTCTTTACTGTTGTACAGTCTAAAATAGCTACTTTCATGTTTGTGGGCACAGTAATCGGTCTTAGGAAACATTGTTCGTTTGACAACTAAGTACGATGTTTTTGGCAGATACAGGGTTAACTACATTTGGTCATGCTAATTTGTTTTAAAAGAAGTTTAGGACATTGCTGTGTAGATGTGTTGAAACTAGAATGAATTGCAAACTTGATTCAGTGTAATGTAAGGAGAGGACACTCAGCAGCTGTTTAGACATCTGGATTCAGGAGCACTAGTAAGTATACCTTTTGTTTCATTATCATAGGGGAGAAAAGACTCGGGACGTCGGAGGTCACCAGGGGCCCCCCCACCTCTGAAAGAAGGGGAGCAGAGGACACAACAACCTCAGGATGTGGAGGAAGGAGAGGTGGAAGAAGTGGTTGAATTTGTCAGAAAAACAGGTCAGTGTCTGACACCACAGATTCAGGTAATAGATGGATGCCTGCATATTTATTATACATGGTGTGTTTTTTTAATTTTAGGTGATGTGCATGTTGTGGACCACCAAACTCTTCATTTCACCACTGAAAGCACACAAATAATAATCCAGGACATAATGGTGTGTTGTCGGGATTTAGACATCATAAAGGAAAAAAACAAGGAGATTGAACAAAGAATGAAGAACATGATTGCTGTATTAGGGAGAATCTAAATCCAAAAACTATTACAGCTTTTTTTTTTTAAGAACATTTAACTAAATATTTAATACAGTTTAACCACTTAAGGACCGCCTCACACCGATATACGTCGGCAGAATGGCACGGCTGGGCACAATCACGTACCGGTACGTGATTCTTTAAGTGCCCAGCCGACAGCGCGCTCACGACCCGGTCCTGTGCTCCGTGACCGCAGGACCAGATCGCCGCTGGTGTCCCACGATTGGGTCACAGAGCTGAAGAACGAGGAGAGGTCTGTGTAAACAAACCTCTCCCCTGGCTTCCCTGTGTGGCTGTTACTGATCGTCTGTTCCCTTTTATAGGGAAGGAAGATCAGTGACGTCACAAGCCAGGCCACGCCCCCTACAATAAAAATAGGATTTTTAAAACCGCTTACCTGTAAAATCCTTTTCTTGGAGTACATCATAGGACACAGTGTCTCAAGTAATTACTTGGTGGGTTATAGGCCTACCTTCAGGGGTTGACACTGGTATAACCAATACAGGAAGTTGACTCCCCTATATAACCCCTCCTCCTTCCAGGAATACCTCAGTTTTTGTAGCCAAGCAATATAAGCAATATACTCTCACCCAATAAAACAGAGGGGTGGGAGCTCTGTGTCCTATGATGTACTCCAAGAAAAGGATTTTACAGGTAAGCCGTTTTAAAAATCCTATTTTCTTTATCGTACATCATAGGACACAGAGTCTCAAGTAATTACTTGGTGGGATGTCCCATAGCAGTGCTACTTGAGGGGAGGGAGACACAACCCGTAGGGTAACCCCCAGACCTGAGGACTGATACTGCTACCTGCAGCACACTGCACCTGAAGGCGATATCCTCATTCCATCTTACGTCTACTTGATAAAATTTTGCAAATGTATGTACTGAAGACCAAGATTTGGCCTTGCAGATCTGAGACATGGAGGCCTGGTGACGCACTGCCCAAGAAGCACCAACCGCTCTGGTAGAGTGCACCTTAACTTGAAAAGGGGGAATCTTTCCCTTTAAACCATAAGTTTGAATTAAATCCACTTGGAGATAGTGGATTTCGACGCTGCCTGTCCCTTCTTAGGACCCTCTGGCAGAATGAATAAGACGTCAGTCTTACAAATCTGAGCAGTTTTCTTCAAATAGATTGCTCTCACTACATCTAAAGAATGTAGAGATTTTTCTTCCCTGGAACCTGGTCTGGGAAAAAACGTAGGCAGGACAATATCTTCATTCAGATGAAAGCCTGAAACTACCTTTGGCAAAAAGCCTGGACGAGGGCGTAACACCACTCTGTCCTCATGAATAACCAAATATGTCTCTTTACAAGAAAGAGCAGCCAATTCTGACACCCTCCTTGCTGACGATATAGCAACTAAAAATACCAGCTTCCTTGTCAAAGGACTAAAGGAATATGCTGTAATGGTTCAAATGGCTGTTTTTGTAACACCGACAAAACTAGATTCAAATACCAAGGGCTTAAAGGAGATCTAACTGTCAGATTTATCCGCAGCACTCCTTGCATGAAACCCCAGACTAAAGAATGCGTAGCAAGTGGTTTTTGAAACAAAATTGATAAGGCTGAGACTTGACCCTTAATAGTACTCAGGGCCAGCTTCATCTCTACACCTAACTGTAGAAAGGCAAGAATTCTGCCTATAATAGATCTCCGAGGGTGCCAACCCTTAGATTCACACCAGGAAACATACGTTTTCCAGACTCTATAATATATAGCTCTAGAAGCTGGCTTCCTAGCATTAATCAAAGTAGAGATAACTGACCTGGAAAGCCCACGTTTCTTCAGAATGTGGGTCTCAATAGCCAAGCCGTTAAATTTAGCGTTTGTAAAGTAGGATGGAATATAGGCCCCTGCGATAGCAGGTCTGGCCTTAGTGGGAGGGGCCAAGGACCCTCCACTGTCATCTTTACGATCTCCGCGAACCATGACCTCCTGGGCCATGCTGGTGCTATCAGAATTACAGACTTTCTTTCCAGCTTGATCCTGGAAAGAACCCGAGGCAGCAACCGGATCGGGGGAAAAGCATAGATCAGTGAGAACTGATCCCAGGGGGTCACCAACGCATCTGTTCCATACGCGAGTGGGTCCCTTGTCCTGGACACAAAGTTGACTAGCTTTGTGTTGAATCTGGACGCTAGAATGTCTACGTCCGGAGTCCCCTATTTTTGGCAAACAGCTCAAAACACTTCGGGATGAAGAGACCATTCCCCCGAGAATAGCTGCTGCCGACTTAAGATAGTCCGCCTGCCAATTTTCTACCCCCGGAATGAAAACTGCCGATAGGCAGGGGACATTCTCTTCCGCCCAAGTTAGAATCTGGTTCACCTCTCTCTGAGCTGGGAGACTTCTGGTGCCCCCTTGGTGATTGATATATGCCACGGCCGTGGCATTGTCGGATTGAATCCTGACAGGAAAATCCTTTAACCTGGAGGTCCAGGTCTTTAGGGACAGATATACTGCCCAAATCTCTAGGATGTTGATGGGTAAGGTATGCTCGGTTCCTGACCATCGTCCCTGGACAGTCGTTTTCTCTAGTACTGCACCCCAGCCTGAAAGGCTGGCATCCGTTGTCACTACCTTCCAGATAATTGGTCTGAAGGTTTTTCCCTTCAGCAAGTTCCGGGATAGTAACCACCAACTGAGGCTCTGGGACACTCTTGGGGACAGCCGCATTGGCAAATCCAAAGTTTCATTTGTCTTGTTCCAAGCAGACAGGATACTGCTTTGAAACAGTCTCGAATGGAATTGGGCATAGGGAACTGCTTCGAATGAAGCTACCATCTTCCCTAACAATCTCATACAAAGGCGAATTGAAGGATTTTTTCTTGACCTGATCATCCTCACTAGCTCCTGTATGGAGCTGATCTTTGCCGGAGGAAAGAACACCCTCTTCTGGGCTGTATCTATGATCATGCCTAGATACTCCAGCCTCTTTAGTGGCTTCAAGGAGGACTTTTTTAGGTTGAGAATCCAACCCAAACTTTCCAGGTAGCTGCTTAAAACAGCTACACCCCGTCTTAAGTGAGCCACTGACCGGTCTATTAACAATAGATCGTCTAAGTAAGTCAGGACGGTTATGCCCTGTGCCCTTAACCTGGTTAGAGGTGGGGCAAGTACTTTTGTGAATACCCGAGGTGCTGTAGCATGGCCGAAGGGCAAGGCTACAAACTGAAAAATGCTTCTTTTCTACCTCGAAACGCAGAAACCTCTGGTGAGGAGGGAATATAGGGACATGCAGATATGCATCCCTGATGTTGATGGATGCCAGAAGTTCCCCTCCTTGCAGGATAGATACGACTGACTTGATTGACTCCATGCGAAAGGAGCGGATCCTCAGGAACTGATGTAGATCTAGAATTGGTCTGATATCTCCATTCAGCTTTGGCACCGTAAATGGGTTTGAGTAAAAACCCAAACCCTGCTCTTCTTTGGGGATCTGCATGATTACCCCTCGAGCCAATAATTGGTCCAACGCTTGCAACTGGGATTGTTTTTTGGCTGGATCCCTCGGAACGTTTGATCTGAGAAAACGGGCCGGTGGAAACTCTCGAAATTCTAGCTTGTATCCTAGAAACAGTGTAGAGGGTCCATCTGTCCTGAATTTCCCTCTGCCAGACTTCTGAGAACTTCAGAAGTCTTCCCCCCACCTTGGTGAGTGGGGGTGCTTCTTCATGATGAAGCCTTGGTATTCCACTTTGCAGACTTGCGGCCCCAGGTCCTCCTCTGTGCCTGGGTTTGACCCTGAGATCTTCCCGTGGGGTCCAATAGCAAAGGCGGTCACCCCTGCCTAGAGGAGGATGCCCTTGGCGCTGGGGAAAAAGTCTGTTTAATTGAAGGATGTTTATATTTTCTTTTGACTGGTAAAAGAGTACCCTTTCCGCTGGAAATAGTCTGAATGTATTTATCCAAGCTATCTCCAAAAAGGCGTTCTCCCTTAAAGGGGAACCCAGTTAGAAGATTTTTACAAGGCATTTCAGCTGACCAACCCTTTAACCAAAGGGTCCTTCGCATGTGTACAAGTACAAGCACCAGACGTGATGCCTGGTGAATAGAGTCCTTTATAGCATCTATGGCAAAGCATAATGCTTTAGGTAGCTCGGCCAACTCCTGAGCTTGTTGTGCAGGGAGCTCTTTGAGGGCATCTGTAAACTGGTCCTTTAAGGACTGACAGATGCCTATGGCTGCTATCGCAGGCTGAGTTACGGTCCCTGCTAAGGAAATAGAGGTTTTTAACAGACCTTCCAACTTTTTATTTGTTGGATCCTTAAGCATATGTGCATTGTCCACTGGACAAGTTACATTTTTATTCACATTGGAAATCGCAGCGTCTACAGCTGGAATCTTCCACTTTTAGTGAATTTTTCCTCCATAGGATAGAGATTAGAGAATCTTTTAGGAGGGGAGAAATGCTTATCCGGATGATCCCATTCGGAATAAATAAGCTTTTCTAGTAATGCGTGTACTGGAAACACATGTTAAGGCTCAAAGGGTTTTAAGGATCCTAAAGAGGATACCGGACCTTCAGCTGCCTCCGTTAGGGGTAACATGAAAGTAGAGCGAACCATCTCTGTAAGGATCTGTACTTCAGTTTGTGAAGGTGAATTTCCAAGTACTGTTTCCTCTGCAGAGGAATAATCGGCTTGATTTTCTTCCTGATCATCTGCGGGAAAGACCTAGTCATGTCCCCATAGTGCTTTAGGACCCGCCACTGACTGTAAACAGTTTCCTATCCACCTGGATGGATGATGCGATTAAAGTCGATACTCTTCCTTCTAAGCCCTGCAGGGCAGAGGAAAGTGCTTCTTCAGTCACATAAACAGGGGCTGAAGTGTGTGAAGCAGTTGCATCACCGCTAGCATGGGTATGAGTATGGAGGCATGACTGGGGTTTCCAGCGCCTGAGGGTGACACCTTAGGTACCTTTTATGGTAGGTCTGGAAGACATAATGCTAAGTACAAAAGCAGAGGCACACACACTATTATCTGCTAAATAATTCTAGCCAAACAATGCATGCTAACAGTTCTTTTCCTGTACTGGAAATGCCTGCTTTACACCCTTACGTGCCCCACGCTAAATGTCTCTTAAGCCGCGTACACACGTAGCCGTCTGTCCGACGTACTTAGTCTGGCGGACTTACCGCCAGACTGTCTGTCGGACTTTCTGAACGGGCTACTTGCCCACACACGGCACTTTTTCAGTGGACTAATACGGCGTACTAAGTCCGCCGTACTATCCGCCCTACTTTTGAAATGAACGGACTCGCCCACACACGCGGAGGAAAGTCCACTCATTTTGAGCGCGTCTCCAGGTAGGCGGGGCCCGCGAAGGATACGTCGCTGGCCCCGCCGCCTGGTATGGACTTAAAGGGGAACCCCAACGCCGAAAAAAATCGGCATGGAGTCCCCATCAGACCCTTGTTCGAGCACGCTACCCGGCTGGCCAGGAAAGGGGGGACGAGCGAGCGCCCCCCCTCCTGAGCCGTACCAGGCTGCGTGCCCTCAACATGGGGGGTGCCTTGGGGAAGGGGGGGCCGCGCGGCCCCCCCCACCCCAAAGCACCTTGTCCCCATGTTGATGAGGACAAGGGACTCTTCCCGACAACCCTGGCCGTTGGTTGTCGGGGTCTGCGGGCGGGGGGCTTATCGGAATCCGGGAGCCCCCTTTAATAAGGGGGCCCCCGGATACCGGCCCCCCACCCTATGTGAATGAGTATGGGGTACAATGTACCCCTACCCATTCACCTGTAAAATAAAGTACAAAAAAAACACAATACACAAGATAAAATAGTTTATTGCACAGCTCCGGGGGCCTTCCGTCTTCGGGGGTCTTCTCGCCGGACTCCTCCGCTATCTTCTTGTAGCTCTTTTGCTAGCGGAGGAGCCCGGCTTTCTTCTTCACCGCCGGCCTCTTCTTCTGACTTCGGGGGTCTTGTCCCCCTCTTCGGTTCTTCTGCCGGGCCACCGCGCCTTCTTCTAGCTCTTTTACAGGCGGTGGCCCGGTTTTCTGTCGCCGCCTTCAGTTCTTTTCTTCTTCAGATGTTGCCTCGCCGAGTCCTCCGCTCACAATGACGGGGACCGGGCACGCGGCAACTTATATAGGGACAAGGGTGGGGTCTTCGGTTGATGTCACATGGGTTGATGTCACATGGTGACAGTCCCAGCATCCTCCGGGACTGTGACATCATAAGGGGGCAGGGTCACCATGTGACAACAACCCATGTGACATCAACCAAAGACCCCGCCCCTTGTCCCTATATAAGTCGCCGCGTGCCCGGTCCCCGTCATTGTGAGCGGAGGACTCGATGAGGCAACATCTGAAGAAGAGAAGAACAGAAGAACGGAAGGCGACGGCGGCGACAGAAGACCGGGCCACCGCCTGTAAAAGAGCTAGAAGAAGGCGCGGTGGCCCGGCAGAAGAACCGAAGAGGGGGACAAGACCCCCCAAGTCGGAAGAAGAGGCCGGCGGCGAAGAAGAAAGCCGGGCTCCTCAGCTAGCAAAAGAGCTACAAGAAGATAGCGGAGGAGTCCGGCGAGAAGACCCCCGAAGACGGAAGGCCCCCGGAGCTGTGCAATAAACTATTTTATCTTGTGTGTTTTTTTTTGTACTTTATTTTACAGGTGAATGGGTAGGGGTACATTGTACCCCATACTCATTCACATAGGGTGGGGGGCAGGTATCCGGGGGCCCTCTTATTAAAGGGGGCTCCCGGATTCCGATAAGCCCCCCCGCCCGCAGACCCCGACAACCAACTGCCAGGGTTGTCGGGAAGAGGCCCTTGTCCTCATCAACATGGGGACAAGGTGCTTTGGGGCACCCCCCATGTTGAGGGCACGCCTGGTACGGCTCAGGAGGGGGGGGGGAGCGCTCGCTCGTCCCCCCCTTTCCTGGCTGACCGGGTAGCGTGCTCGGACAAGGGTCTGATGTGGACCTGGGGGGACCCCCACGCCGATTTTTTTCGGCGTTGGGGTTCCCCTTTAAGTCCATACCAGACGGCGGGGCCAGCGACGTCTCCTTCGCGGGCCCCGCCTACCTGGAGACCCGCTCGAAATGAGCAGACTTTCCTCCGGGCGGGAAAAGTCCATTCATTTCAAAAGTACGGCGGACTGGCATACACACGGCCGGATTGTCCGCCGAAATGCGAGTCCGGTGGGAAGATTGGAGTGCAAAACTACTTTCTAAGTCTGCCGTACTTTCGGGTCAAAAAAGTAAGCCGGAGGCTACACACGGGGGGATTGTTTGGCGGACTTGAGTTTTCTGGACTTTTCCACCCGCTTGTTTGATCGTGTGTACGCGGCATTAGTATAACAGACTCCTCTCCTTAGTGAACTCTGGCTGCGAAGGCTGAGTTTTCTTGTAGCAGAGAGTGCTTTAATGTGTGAGCCTCAGGTGGACCTGATTGGCGTCCACAGCACTTCCCCCTCAGTAATCAACGCTGTATGGATAGACACTGTCTCATACCTAGCGTCATGTGACCTACGGCCACGCCCCTCTGCGTCCTCCGGCAACCCCCCATTCAGTTTGAATATGCTTAGCTCGTCTGTATTATGCAGACCTGAAGGGAGAGGGAACCCATGCTGCTTTGAAAACAACTGCCGGTTTATGCCGCTCCACAGCAGGCTAGGATACCTACCATAAGGGCCGGTTCACACTGCGGGCGATGCGAGGCGACACCGACTTGCCTCGCCGCGACCTGCCGCGACCTCAGCGGCGATTTGCAAATGACTTCTGTATAGAAGTCAATGCAAGTCGCCCCGAGGTCGCCCAGAAGTAGTACAGGAACCTTTTTTCTGAGTCGGAGCGACTCGAGTCGCTCCTCTCAGAACGGTTCCATTGTACAGAATGGGGGCGACTTGTCAGATTGCGGCGAGGCAAGTCGTGTCGCCTCGCATCGCCCGCAGTGTGAACCGGCCCTGACTGAGTAATATATATAAAAAAAAGACGCCAAACAACTCCTAAAAGGAGGAGAGGGAGAGGGGGAGGGAAAGGGGGGTTCTGTCAGCATGCTGCTAAACTCTGCAGAGTTTTAATAATTATGGGAACTTTTCCCCTTAGCTGCTAAGCAGCTGATAACCATTCAGCCTGCGAATTCCCTTAGGAAAGCAAGAACCCCCTCTGCTGGACAACACATATACTGAGACAGCGCTGTTCTATGGCATTTAAAGGCATATAGAGGTTTTTTCTCTTCAAATATGGCGCTTTACTTTTACCTTATCCTCACTGCAGGATACTGCTGAAACAGCAGATCCAAACTTCACCCATCACGGCGGGCTGTGTTAACACACGCTCAAAGACTGGGGCCCTTATAAAAGGGGTTCCGCTCCTTTGGGCCTTGTATAGCACCCCTTAGGACAGCTTTAGGAAATGTAGCAATACCAAAAAGCATCCTGGTTCCTAGGGTCCAGCTCTCAAAGGGAAGCATTACAGGCAACACCTCGTTCTTGCATCGAGGTCCAGGTACCATCCTATGGCCTCAGTGGAGAGGATGGATCTGATTGTGGAGGTTTCTTTAAATCCAGCATGGATCCCTCCTGGAGCTCCTTAGAGCACACCTTCACTCGTGACCAACACCTTTAGACACTGGCGAAAAAACTGAGGTACTCCTGGAAGGAGGAGTGGTTATATTGGGGCGTCAACTTCCTGTATTGGTTATACCAGTGTCAACACCTGAAGGTAGGCCTATAACCCACCAAGTAATTACTTGAGACTCTGTGTCCTATGATGTACGATAAAGAAAAAAACACATCACGTCATACATAACCCCTACACTGCCCCCTAGTGGTTAACTCCTTCACTGGCAGTGTCATTTACACAGGTATCAGTGCATTTAAATAGCACCGATTGCTGTATAAATGACAATGGTCCAAAAAATGTCCGATGTGTCCGCCATAATGTCGCAGTCACAATAAAAAAAAATATTGCTCATCGCCGCCATTACTAGTAAAAAAAAATATTAATAAAAATGCTATAAAACTATCCCCTATATTGTAAACACTATAACTTTTGCGCAAACCAGTCAATAATCGCTAACTGCGATTTTTATTAACCAAAAATATGTAGCAGAATACGTATCGGCCTAAACTGAGGAAAAAAAAATTTTTTGTGGATATTTATTATAGCAAAAATTAAAAAATATTGCATTATTTTCAAAATTGACGCTCTATTTTTGTTTATAGCGCAAAAAATAAAAACCACAGAGGTGACCAAATACCACCAAAAGAAAGCTCTATTTGTGGGAAAAAAAGGACGCCAATTTTGTTTTGGAGCCACGTTGCAGGACCGCGCAATTGTCAGTTAAAGCAACGCAGTGCCGAATTGCAAAAAGGGGCCTGGTCCTTTGGCTGCAAATTGGTCCGGGGCTTAAGTGGTTAAAAGCCAAATTTGGAAGATGCACACAGTGTGTCAACATGCTATCTGTCATCAGGGGATTTCAGTGTACACGTTTTGTGGGTGCAACCCCTTCCTCCCAACACGTTCATTGATCCCCCATGATGGGAGATAGCACATGTTGACATTAGGCATGGGATCAGGAGGGAAATCCCCAGATTGACTCCCAATTTGTGTGCATCTTCTAAATTTGGCTTTAACAGGGGTGACATCACCCCATCTGATGAAGGCAAGATCATGACATTTTTGACACTATAATGTCTGATATTGCCATTGTCTTTCAATGCTCAATACCACTTTTTGTATTAAGTTGGTGTTTACAGTGACAATGAGCGTTTTTTAACGCATTTCATGGGCGCTTTGGGGGGAGGGGGGGGGGGGCAAGCCAGGATGGCCAGTTTCCAGGGCCATCAGGGTAGTTTCATTAAGTCCAGCCTCAGGCCCAACTGAGGCAACATATTTAGGAGAATTTTGCTTTAAAAAGTTGTGCAGTATGCAGCATAATACGATGTGGTTAAGTTTGTACCGGCTGGCCATTATCCCAAAGGTATTCTCCAAGACTCATCTGGCACTGGCCAGCCGGTAATTAAAAACCCTCTTCTCCAGGGTGAGGGTCCTCTGGGGGAATAACCTCATCATGTGATCACCCAGACCAAATGCTTCATCAGCGATAAAAACAAATGAGAGTCCTTCAACGCTCTCTTCCGCAGGTGGCAATCTCAAGCCACCACTCTGGACACGTCGGTAGAACTCGGTCTGGGCAAAAACTCCACCATCCAGCCATTATTCCCAATGTCCACATATAAAAACTCATGTGTCGCTGACACCACAGCCATTAACACAATACTATGAAACCCCTTATAGTTAAAATAGTATGGCCTCGAGTGGGGTGGTGGGACAATGTGGATGTGTTTCCCATCGATTGCCCCTCCACAGTTAGGAAAGTCCCACCACTGGGCAAAATGGGAGGCCACAGTCTGCCATTCTAATGGCACTGAAGGAAACTGTGGAGTCAAAATAGAAACAAAAAAAACTTTTGCACATAACATTGCACGCAGATTAGACACAAGCATTCTTGGCCAACATCAGTATAACATTAATTTTAAGCCGTATTTAAAGACAAAAATATAAGGTCCTCACCCCCTCTGATGGTAAACATTTTAGGGGGGGTCCAAATGAGTTTGGGACCCCAAAAAAATCCTCTGGCACTCTGCATGAATTTTAGGACAACAATAACATTTGTACACATTTTCGGGGGTGTTTAGGGTAAAGCACTACAATGGAGCTGACAAAATACATTGTTAAGTGACTAGTCTATAGGTGTGTATGGGCCCAGGATAGCATGCTGGGTAGGTTAGTAAAGCCAACTATGCATGAAGGACAAAAAAGGAGCATTAAAAGATTACAGCATGCATGAGGACAAAGAGGACATTCACAGAATATTCCAATCATGGTAATTAGGGAATGATGAAAGAAATACAATACATTAGCAAACATTAAATATATAGAATGTGATGTTAAAGGATAAAACATACCCTAATATAGTCCTTCTGCAGGACCTGAATGATGGCATAACAGGTCTCTGGAATAATGATCCCCAGAGCCTGGGGGGAGATGCCTGTAGAGAACTTGAGGCCCTGTAGACTTTTCCCTGTCGCCAAGTACCGCAACGTGGCGACTAGCCTCTGCTCAGGAGTGATGGCTTGCTGCATGCAGGTGTCCTGCTTCATAATATAAGGGGTCAGCAAAGCCAACAGATGATGAAAAACAGAGTCCGTCATCCAGAGAAAATTCCTGAAATCATCAGGATTATTCTCCTGGATCTTACGCAGCAGAGGCATACGAGAGAATTGGTCACGCTGGAGCAAACCCATTCTCGGTCCATGAACTCCTCCCCACCCTGTTCATGGACTGGGCTTGGGTCAAAGTAAGAACCCCAACACCAAGCACCCACACAGCACGAACTCTACGACGAATACGTAACCACAACATGGCTTCAAAATGGTCAGCTAGTCAGAACAAACGAACAGAATGCACTGAAGAACAGCAAGGCCTGTGAAGAGCGAGCTGAAAATCAGAAACAAGCGGACATGAACGCACTGAAAAACAGATGCGCACTGACTACATGCACTGAAAACCATATTCAAACCCACAAGCATAAACTGAACAGCAGTAAAATGATCTGAAAAGTGCGAGTCTTAAAAGCATGAATCGTCTCTCGCCAAACTTCTACTAACATGAGATAAACACGAGATTAGAAGAAGGAGCCCAAAGGGTGGCGCACTGGCTATTGAACGTCCTCTTTATAGTCCCGTCATACATGTTGTATGTCACCGTGTTCTTGACAGTGGGAATTTGGTGTGACAGTGTGTATGCAAGACAAGCTTGAGCGGAATCCCGTCGGAAAAACCATCATAGCTTTTTCTGACCAAAATTCTGATCGTGTGTACACGGCATGAGGCTTCCCTTTCACTCTCATCTGACATGCTTCCCTTTAACTCTCATCTGACATGCTTACTAGAGTACCTTTTTTGGGACATTTTGGGCACTAAATTTACAGGTACCTAGTGGCGACTATTGGAAAAAGAACTCCTGGCTAGCAATTAGGGACTGCTTGTGTGCTAGAAATAAAACAGCTAGCAGAGATCAGGGCTGATCTTATGAACTCTGTGGTTTTGTGTACAGTGTATCAAAGCTGGCAATGATCATAAAGATTATACTGACACTGCACGTGTGTGTGTGTGTGTGTGTGTGGGGAGGGGGTACTGTGGGAATTTGATCCTGCCAATGCTGCATTTTTTTCAGGACACTAGTATAGTTATATTCCATCAAAATACTGATACGTGATGCAGACAAGAGTGCGGAGTCCTTTTCCCCCTCCCCTGCTCTCTTTTACTGCTCGTTTTTTTTCTTATGCCGTGTACACACGGACGGATTTTTCAACAGCAAAGGTCCGACAGAACGAATCCACCGGACAATTCGATTGTGTGTGGGCTTCATCGGATCTTTACTGTCGAAAAAAATCAGACGGATTTTAGATTTAGAACATGTTTCAAATTTTTCCGACGGACTCAAGTACGGTCGAAAAATCCGTTCACCTGTATGCTAGTCCGAAGCTAGAGCAGCTATTGGCTAAGAACTTCCTTATTCTAGTCCGGTCATGTGTTATCACGTTCAAATCCATCGGCTTTGGTGTGATTGTGTGTGCCCAAGTCCGCTCTTTCGGAAAGTCCGTCGGGAAGACCACCGGACCTAGTCTGCCAGAAAGTCCGGTCGTGTGTACGTGGCATAACTCTTCTTTTTACCTGTTTCATTGACCAGTTCGGACTGTGTAATTGTAAAGTTGTGGAAGATTGAGCGTCCTCCTCTCCATGGTTGAGGGGATTTGCACTTCCGAATGTAGAGGGCGTACTCTGAACTCCATCAAATAACACTGTTAACATATAAAAAGAAAGCCTTCTATGTTTTACAGTGTCTTTGCAAACTATAAGTATTAGACTGCAGTTGATCGAGAATACATTTTGTAGCCCGCAGCCATATATCTCAGATATGTGCCACGAAAAGTCATTTCAGAAGGAATAGCCTTTTTCAAATGTGGGGATCGATTGTTATATGCCTTCTGTTCATTATTTGATTAGTTATAATGCATAACTTTTTGTCTTTATTCCATATTGTGGAAATTGCGTAATGTTCAAAATTAATGCTGGACTCTTTACTTATTGTGAAAATCTTTAATAAAAACATTGAAGCAGAAAATACTGATACTTATAAACACTATACTAGCAGTGATCAGGGACTTATAGTGTGACTGCAATAGTGAGGCAGCCAATCTAGCGCTAACTGACCTTGGCTGAGAGAGACTAACAGACTAATGCCATCTGAAACCAATACAGTGATCAGTGAAATACTGTACACTGACACTGTACTAATGGCACTGGCTGGGGGACGGGGTGATCAAAGGTTAATGGAGGACAATTAAGGGGTTAAATGTGCCTAAAAAGTGTGGGCAACTGTAAATGTTCTGCTTCAACTCACTGTGATCCTGCTTTCTTCTTTATGAACTGAAAAGGATTCAGGAAGAGAATAACCAAGAACATCCCGTGTTTATGTTTACAAACAAGATACAGGACTGTTCTGTGATTGGCTACAGCTGATCAGTAGGTTCACAGCCAAACCCATTGGTCTAAAACTACTGAAAAATTTGTGCTGTAGCCAATGACAGCGTGGGTCAGCAGGGGGTGCTCGCATGCGTGCCTGCAAACCTGGAAGAAGCTCCTGACGTACAGGTAGGCGATTGTGCCTGTACCTGCCGTCTGCAGTATATTTACTGTGAGCGGTCAGCAGGTGGTTAAGAGGCAATGATGGGAACGCACACAAACAGTTGTCTAAGCGGTTACTTAGATGTCCTTTACACTTCATATCTGACAATGCTGTAGGAGCCTTTCTTGTGCAATAGTTAGAAATATATTTCTTATCCCAATAAAGGCTGCAAAAGCATGTACATCAAATATTCACAGAACAGACATTATGTATAATCTGTCCGTACTCCCATTCCAGATAATACTGGCATATTACATGACTTGGCTCTGCATAGAAAAATTATTATATTATGTTTTATATCTGATAAGCAGATAAAGGGAAGCTGGCTTCCTGCTTTGGACAGATGAATTGTACACAAAATAATCTGAACAATCCACTAATCAGTAGTTACAGCACGGCAGGCCTTTGATAAAGAGATTTTTTTTCTTTTTACGCTGTGCATTTTTCCAATTATGATATTTATCAAAGAGATCAACTGTAACTTAGGTATACTAAAACCTAAAATGGTTAAACAATATACCACATGATATCATGACCAAAAAAACACACTGAAAATGTTACTCAACCTCAGCAAAAGGCTGTTTTGAAGACCAGCTGCTTGGGTACAACAATGCAGACATGTATACAACTGCATAAAGAAAAAATGAAATGGGTTGCGACAATCTAGTGGCCAAAGGGAACCTCTGGAGAATAAATCCAGCATCTACAAAGTGGCATACTGAGACAATTTGGCCCCTGTTCACACTTATGCGAATTAAATGCGGCTTACACCACATCCAGTTCGCAGGACATTTTAAAATACATTCAAATGAATGCATCTTCTTCACATATGTGCATTGCATTCGCACTGCGCATTGCACAAAAAATGGGTGCGTTTTCTGGGCATTGCGGTGCGAATTACAAACATATTATCCTCTGTGGGAACGCATCTGATTCGCAGATGCATTCCGTTCTGAACAAGAAATCTTTCCTTCTTCTCATTATACCTTCCCCTCCTCTCCCTGCTCAGCCGATGCGCAGATAGAACGGAGCGGCACCGCTGAACAGCTGCTTTTTCTCTTCACAGAGAAAATGTAGCTGGAATTTGCACCGCACTGGTGTGAACCCGGGCTAAAAGTTGCTTTGCCCCTCGGACACTAGTTACTAAGATTGAAGCACAGTGAAAAAAATGGCTGGCAAAAGAGCAGAAAATAGAGACTTATAAGCAAGGGTGATGGCTGTGTTTACTGGTGAGCGCAACAAGAAAAATAGGATTTTTCTAGGAATGCATTGAGGAACACAGGAAGTCATATACTGTCGGGTTATGCTCCCACCTACAGGAGGATAAGACACTGGAAAACAAAAATTTCTAGGCCTCAGTTTGTAGCAAGCAGTATAAAAGAGCATGATCATAAACACAAAAGGATGGGACCTGTGTTCCTCAGTTGACTCTAAGAAAAGGATTTACACTAAGTACAAAAATCCTATGTTCCTTCTTGTCCATGGAAATCACATACCGTTGAGATGTCCAAAAGCAATCCAATTTAAGGATGGGCAACAGCAAACAATTGTCACAAGGCTCAATGTGAACAAAAATGGGACATGCTTATAGTTCAAGAGCTGGCTTCCTGAAGAGCCATTATTCAAAGCTGGCACTGGATGAGCCTGTACACCCCACAAGCCCCAATCGTAAGTTAGCCTGGGGACAAAGCCTGATGCCAGAGGACCAAGATAATACTTTCAACTGGTTGGGAACAACAACATGAGAGCAAACATGGAAACACGGACCATAACCTTGAAACTGATCTATGAGATACAATGAAAAGGAAGGTGGAAGAAATAAATACGATTTTTACTTACAGTACCTGTTTATTGGAGTAGTGTACAGAATTTTCAGTTTTTATCCATGGGCTACAGTGCTGTGAAAAAGTATTTGCCCCCTTCCTGATTTTTTATTTTTTTTTAAATGCAGTTTTTAAATGGTGATTTCATTTAAGGAAAAAAAATCTTTCCAAACCTGCCTGACCCTATATAAAAAGCAATCTCCTCCACACTTGCTAAATCATGAATCATCAAAAAGCAACACATCATACCGCAAAGTTTAAGAAACAAAGTAATTGACATGTATTAGTCTGGAACGAGATACACATCAATTTTGAAGGCTTTGGGACTCCAGCAAACCACCGTGGGAGCCATTATCCACAAATATATCAAAATTACTCCAAGAGCACAACAATGACTTATACAGGAGGCCCTAAAAGAAACCAGAACATCATCTAAAGAACTGCAGGCCTCACTTGCCTCAGTTAAGGTCAGTGTCCATGATTCAACAATAAGAAAGTCTGGCATCCATGGGAGAGTTCCAAGGTAAAAACCAACACACCTATGAACAACATGCCAAAACATTGCCAAAATCTCCCACAGAAAGAAAAGACACAAGATGACACTAGCATTGTCACAAAAAATTCACACAAGGGAGGTGCAGTGGTTATACTGGATGCCCAGGACAATCTCAAGGAAGGGGATAGACAACTCTCAGACAAATACCTACACTTGCATAGCCTCTGATCCCAATCCATTCTACACAAAATGTTTAAAGCACATAGTAGATGAAGAAAAGAGATGGGAACACACCGCTCAAAGACACCTGAAGAGATTTGGGTGCCTGCCTGGTCTACAGCCAGGGAAATCCAATGAAAACAAAGAAGAATGGTGGCACATCCAGAAGTAAAATCAAAATAATTTATTGAAAGTCCATAAAATCAAGCGAACATGACAAACATCAATCCAAAAAAGGTGCTCAGAGGACACATTTCACACAGATATGCTTACTCATCACATCATCAGGACAGGACCAATCTCTTGACTGATATTTCCTCCCTAGACACTAGATTATCAAACCAGAGTTTTCAATTACAGTTCCCATTTTTCAGGTATAAAAAACATCTTAAGAGGAGGGATCAGATACGCTGCAAGAAAAATACGAATAGGCAACATGATCTCCTCTAGTATGTATACCTCCAATCAGAGGCGGCTCTAGGCTTTGTGAGGCCTTAGGCATAACCTAGACATGAGGCCCTACTCACGTCTATAATTGGGGGGAAAAATAATTCAAGTAATAAAAAAGAATTGCATATATTAAGAGTACTGGTGTCAATGTGCTCAATCACACCAGTACTGAGAGCACACTGACAGAAGTGCTGAGAGCACACTGACACCATCGCTGAGAGCACACTGACACCATTGCTGAAATAGAGCACACTGACACCAGCGTTGACATTGAGCACACTGACACCAGCGTTGACATTGAGCACACTGACACCCGCGTTGACATTGAGCACACTGACACCCGCGTTGACATTGAGCACACTGACACCTGCATTGACATTGAGCTCACTGACACCAGCGCTGAGATTGAGCACATTGACACCAGCGCTGAGCACACTGACACCAGCGCTGAGATTGAGCACACTGACACCAGCGCTGAGATTGAGCACACTGACACCAGCGCTGAGATTGAGCACACTGACACCAGCGCTGAGATTGAGCACACTGACATCCGCGTTGACATTGAGCACACTGACACCCGCGTTGACATTGAGCACACTGACACCTGCATTGACATTGAGCACACTGACACCAGTGCTGAGCACACTGACACCAGTGCTGACATTGAGCTCACTGACACCAGCGCTGAGATTGAGCACATTAACACCAGCGCTGAGCACACTGACACCAGCGCTGAGATTGAGCACACTGACACCAGCGCTGAGCACACTGACACCCGCGTTGACATTGAGCACACTGACACCCACATTGACATTGAGCACACTGACACCTGCATTGACATTGAGCACACTGACACCTGCATTGACATTGAGCACACTGACACCTGCATTGACATTGAGCACACTGACACCAGTGCTGACATTGAGCTCACTGACACCAGCGCTGAGATTGAGCACATTGACACCAGCGCTGAGCACACTGACACCAGCGCTGAGCTCACTGACACCAGCGCTGAGCTCACTGACACCAGCGCTGAGCTCACTGACACCAGCGCTGAGATTGAGCACACTGACATCAGCGCTGAGATTGAGCACACTGACACTAGCGCTGAGCACACTGACACCAGCGCTGACATTGAGCACACTGACATTGAACACACTGACACCAGCGCTGAGAGCACACTGACACCAGCGCTGAGATAGAGCACACTGACACCAGCACTGAGCTCACTGACACCAGCGCTGAGATTGAGCACACTGACACCAGCGCTGAGATTGAGCACACTGACATCAGCGCTGAGCACACTGACACCAGCGCTGAGCACACTGACACCAGCGCTGACATTGAGCACACTGACACCAGCGCTGAGATTGAGCACACTGACACCAGCGCTGAGCACACTGACACCAGCGCTGACATTGAGCACATGGACACCAGCACTGACATTGAGCACATGGACACCAGCGCTGAGCACACTGACACCAGCGCTGAGAGCACACTGACACCAGAGCTGACACTGAGCACACTGACACCAGAGCTGACACTGAGCACACTGACACCAGAGCTGACACTGAGCACACTGACACCAGAGCTGACATTGAGCACACTGACACCAGCGCTGACATTGAGCACACTGACACCAGTGCTGAGAGCACACTGACACCAGTGCTGAGAGCACACTGACACCAACACTGACATTGAGCACACTGACACCAGAGCTGACATTGAGCACACTGACACCAGCGCTGAGAGCACACTGACACCAGAGCTGACACTGAGCACACTGACACCAGAGCTGACATTGAGCACACTGACACCAGAGCTGACATTGAGCACACTGACACCAGCGCTGACATTGAGCACACTGACACCAGCGCTGACATTGAGCACACTGATACCAGCGCTGAGAGAACACTGACACCAACACTGAGAGCACACTGACACCAGCACTGAAATAGAGCACACCGACACCAGCGCTGACATTGAGCACACCGACACCAGCGCTGACATTGAGCACACCGACACCAGTGCTAAGCACATTGACACCAGCGCTGACATTGAGCACACTGACACCAGCGCTGAGCACACTGACACCAGCACTGAGAGCACACTGACACCAGCACTGAGAGCACACTGACACCAACGCTGAAATAGAGCACACTGACACCAGCGCTGACATTGAGCACATGGACACCAGCGCTGAGAGCACATTGACACCAGCGCTGACATTGAGCACACTGACACCAGCGCTGACATTGAGCACATGGACACCAGCTCTGAGCACACTGACACCAGCGCTGAGAGCACATTGACACCAGCGCTGACATTGAGCACACTGACACCAGCGCTGACATTGAGCACATGGACACCAGCTCTGAGCACACTGACACCAGCGCTGAGAGCACATTGACACCAGCGCTGACATTGAGCACACGGACTCCAGCGCTGGGAGCACACCGACACCAGCACTGAGAGCACACCGACACCAGCACTGAGAGCACACCGACACCAGCACTGAGAGCACACCGACACCAGCACTGAGAGCACACCGACGCCAGCACTGAGAGAACACCGACACCAGTGCAGAGTACACTGACACCAGTGCAGAGTACACTGACACCAACGCTGAGAGCACACTGACACCAGCGCTGAAATAGAGCACACTGACACCAGCGCTGAAATAGAGCACACTGACACCAGCGCTGAAATAGAGCACACCGACACCAGCGCTGAAATAGAGCACATCGACACCAGCGCTGAAATAGAGCACACCGACACCAGCGCTGAAATAGAGCACACCGACACCAGCGCTGAAATAGAGCACACCGACACCAGCGCTGAGATTGAGCACACCGACACCAGCACTGAGAGCACACTGACGCCAGCACTGAGTACACTGATGGCAACGCTGAGAGAACACTGACACCAGCGCTGAGAGAACGCTGACACCAGCGCAGAGCACGCTGACACCAGCGCAGAGCACGCTGACACCAGCGCAGAGCACGCTGACACCAGCGCAGAGCACGCTGACACCAGTGCTGAGAGAACACTGACACCAGTGCTGAGAGAACACTGACACCAGTGCTGAGAGAACACTGACACCAACGCTGAGCACACTGACACCAACGCTGAGCACACTGACACCAACGCTGAGCACACTGACACCAACGCTGAGAGCACATTAATACCAACGCTGAGTACACTGACACCAGCACTGGGATAGAGCACACTGACACCAGCGCAGAGTACACTGACACCAGCGCTGAGCATGCTGACACCAGGGCTGAGATAGAGCACACTGACACCACACCACTGTACCACCCCCCCTCAGTCACATGCACCCCCTAGTCACATTTACCTCACATAAAGCAAGGCTCTGTCCCCTCATAGTTCAGTCCGTCGGCTGCACAGTGCACACAGACAGGCTGAATTGGCTCCGCCTCCATCACGGAAGCCCCGCCCTGGAAGGAGGGTAGGCTCTGTGCTCAGATGCTAGCTGTGCCCTGCCCTTGCACAAGAAAGGATGGACAGGATTTGATGGCGGGGGGGGGGGGCAGGGCAGTTGATGGTATCTATCCTGTGTTCTGACTGGAAGGACACCTGCACTGCAGTTCCACTTCCAGTGAAGTTTTCTTGACAGGAGTGGGGCGGGGTGTTACAGAGAAGAGAGGAGGCGGGCTGACTGTACTGTGAATGAGGAGGCACCTGGCTGGGACTGATGTATGAGGATAGCCAGAGCCAGAGGCGGCTCTTTAGGCAAAGTAGGCGGGAGCGAGGCCCTTAGGAGGGCGAGGCCTTAGGCCACCGCCTACTTTGCCTAATTAGAGAGCCGCCTCTGCCTCCAATACAACCACTCACACTCGTGAGTGAACAATCCACCGGATTGTTCAAATGCAAAGCTATCAGGTGTTCTACCTGTAACCTTCTAGGTGACCCCCATACTATAATCTCATGCTCTAACACACTATCTCAACCTTTTCAACACAGAGGAAGTCTTCAAATAGTTTTCCGGTCTTGGGGAACCCCTGCTAAAAATTAGAATTCTACAACTCATGATACAATAGTGTAATGGTCAGTGGTAAGAATAGTCTTTGCACTTGTGGTCATTGGGAAGAATTACCTCCTTACAGATAGTTAAAAAGATCAATGGTGTCAGTGGGAACTTATCTGAGAGGCAGAAATTGCCCAATGCTGAAGGAACCCCTAGCAACCTTTGGAGGAACCCTGGTTGAGAAACATCTTTTCTTTAACTCAGCGCTGAGATTGAGCACATTAACACCAGCGCTGAGCACACTGACACCAGCGCTGAGATTGAGCACACTGACACCAGCGCTGAGCACACTGACACCCGCGTTGACATTGAGCACACTGACACCCACATTGACATTGAGCACACTGACACCTGCATTGACATTGAGCACACTGACACCTGCATTGACATTGAGCACACTGACACCTGCATTGACATTGAGCACACTGACACCAGTGCTGACATTGAGCTCACTGACACCAGCGCTGAGATTGAGCACATTGACACCAGCGCTGAGCACACTGACACCAGCGCTGAGCTCACTGACACCAGCGCTGAGCTCACTGACACCAGCGCTGAGCTCACTGACACCAGCGCTGAGATTGAGCACACTGACATCAGCGCTGAGATTGAGCACACTGACACTAGCGCTGAGCACACTGACACCAGCGCTGACATTGAGCACACTGACATTGAACACACTGACACCAGCGCTGAGAGCACACTGACACCAGCGCTGAGATAGAGCACACTGACACCAGCACTGAGCTCACTGACACCAGCGCTGAGATTGAGCACACTGACACCAGCGCTGAGATTGAGCACACTGACATCAGCGCTGAGCACACTGACACCAGCGCTGAGCACACTGACACCAGCGCTGAGCACACTGACACCAGCGCTGACATTGAGCACACTGACACCAGCGCTGAGATTGAGCACACTGACACCAGCGCTGAGCACACTGACACCAGCGCTGACATTGAGCACATGGACACCAGCACTGACATTGAGCACATGGACACCAGCGCTGAGCACACTGACACCAGCGCTGAGAGCACACTGACACCAGAGCTGACACTGAGCACACTGACACCAGAGCTGACACTGAGCACACTGACACCAGAGCTGACACTGAGCACACTGACACCAGAGCTGACATTGAGCACACTGACACCAGCGCTGACATTGAGCACACTGACACCAGTGCTGAGAGCACACTGACACCAGTGCTGAGAGCACACTGACACCAACACTGACATTGAGCACACTGACACCAGAGCTGACATTGAGCACACTGACACCAGCGCTGAGAGCACACTGACACCAGAGCTGACACTGAGCACACTGACACCAGAGCTGACATTGAGCACACTGACACCAGAGCTGACATTGAGCACACTGACACCAGCGCTGACATTGAGCACACTGACACCAGTGCTGAGAGCACACTGACACCAGTGCTGAGAGCACACTGACACCAACACTGACATTGAGCACACTGACACCAGAGCTGACATTGAGCACACTGACACCAGCGCTGAGAGCACACTGACACCAGAGCTGACACTGAGCACACTGACACCAGAGCTGACATTGAGCACACTGACACCAGAGCTGACATTGAGCACACTGACACCAGCGCTGACATTGAGCACACTGACACCAGCGCTGACATTGAGCACACTGATACCAGCGCTGAGAGAACACTGACACCAACACTGAGAGCACACTGACACCAGCACTGAAATAGAGCACACCGACACCAGCGCTGACATTGAGCACACCGACACCAGCGCTGACATTGAGCACACCGACACCAGTGCTAAGCACATTGACACCAGCGCTGACATTGAGCACACTGACACCAGCGCTGAGCACACTGACACCAGCACTGAGAGCACACTGACACCAGCACTGAGAGCACACTGACACCAACGCTGAAATAGAGCACACTGACACCAGCGCTGACATTGAGCACATGGACACCAGCGCTGAGAGCACATTGACACCAGCGCTGACATTGAGCACACTGACACCAGCGCTGACATTGAGCACATGGACACCAGCTCTGAGCACACTGACACCAGCGCTGAGAGCACATTGACACCAGCGCTGACATTGAGCACACTGACACCAGCGCTGACATTGAGCACATGGACACCAGCTCTGAGCACACTGACACCAGCGCTGAGAGCACATTGACACCAGCACTGACATTGAGCACACGGACTCCAGCGCTGGGAGCACACCGACACCAGCACTGAGAGCACACCGACACCAGCACTGAGAGCACACCGACACCAGCACTGAGAGCACACCGACACCAGCACTGAGAGCACACCGACGCCAGCACTGAGAGAACACCGACACCAGTGCAGAGTACACTGACACCAGTGCAGAGTACACTGACACCAACGCTGAGAGCACACTGACACCAGCGCTGAAATAGAGCACACTGACACCAGCGCTGAAATAGAGCACACTGACACCAGCGCTGAAATAGAGCACACCGACACCAGCGCTGAAATAGAGCACATCGACACCAGCGCTGAAATAGAGCACACCGACACCAGCGCTGAAATAGAGCACACCGACACCAGCGCTGAAATAGAGCACACCGACACCAGCGCTGAGATTGAGCACACTGACACCAGCACTGAGAGCACACTGACGCCAGCACTGAGTACACTGATGGCAACGCTGAGAGAACACTGACACCAGCGCTGAGAGAACGCTGACACCAGCGCAGAGCACGCTGACACCAGCGCAGAGCACGCTGACACCAGCGCAGAGCACGCTGACACCAGTGCTGAGAGAACACTGACACCAGTGCTGAGAGAACACTGACACCAGTGCTGAGAGAACACTGACACCAACGCTGAGCACACTGACACCAACGCTGAGCACACTGACACCAACGCTGAGCACACTGACACCAACGCTGAGAGCACATTAATACCAACGCTGAGTACACTGACACCAGCACTGGGATAGAGCACACTGACACCAGCGCAGAGTACACTGACACCAGCGCTGAGCATGCTGACACCAGGGCTGAGATAGAGCACACTGACACCACACCACTGTACCACCCCCCCTCAGTCACATGCACCCCCTAGTCACATTTACCTCACATAAAGCAAGGCTCTGTCCCCTCATAGTTCAGTCCGTCGGCTGCACAGTGCACACAGACAGGCTGAATTGGCTCCGCCTCCATCACGGAAGCCCCGCCCTGGAAGGAGGGTAGGCTCTGTGCTCAGATGCTAGCTGTGCCCTGCCCTTGCACAAGAAAGGATGGACAGGATTTGATGGCGGGGGGGGGGGGGCAGGGCAGTTGATGGTATCTATCCTGTGTTCTGACTGGAAGGACACCTGCACTGCAGTTCCACTTCCAGTGAAGTTTTCTTGACAGGAGTGGGGCGGGGTGTTACAGAGAAGAGAGGAGGCGGGCTGACTGTACTGTGAATGAGGAGGCACCTGGCTGGGACTGATGTATGAGGATAGCCAGAGCCAGAGGCGGCTCTTTAGGCAAAGTAGGCGGGAGCGAGGCCCTTAGGAGGGCGAGGCCTTAGGCCACCGCCTACTTTGCCTAATTAGAGAGCCGCCTCTGCCTCCAATACAACCACTCACACTCGTGAGTGAACAATCCACCGGATTGTTCAAATGCAAAGCTATCAGGTGTTCTACCTGTAACCTTCTAGGTGACCCCCATACTATAATCTCATGCTCTAACACACTTTCTCAACCTTTTCAACACAGAGGAAGTCTTCAAATAGTTTTCCGGTCTTGGGGAACCCCTGCTAAAAATTAGAATTCTACAACTCATGATACAATAGTGTAATGGTCAGTGGTAAGAATAGTCTTTGCACTTGTGGTCATTGGGAAGAATTACCTCCTTACAGATAGTTAAAAAGATCAATGGTGTCAGTGGGAACTTATCTGAGAGGCAGAAATTGCCCAATGCTGAAGGAACCCCTAGCAACCTTTGGAGGAACCCTGGTTGAGAAACATCTTTTCTTTAACTATCAAACAATTAGTCAATTGTCACATGAAAAATGTAATCTACATCATCACCTGCACTGCATGCAAAGTCCAATACAGAGGCAGAACCACCAGACGCCTCAAAGACAGAGTCACAGAACACCTGTCAGAACCAATAAATATATGAACATAGCAAAACATTTTAACCAATTGCACCCATGTGATATACAAACCCTTAAGTCCAAATAGTTTAAAAAGTCAATTGCCCTATCCGTGGCAGAGAACGCTTCTCCCTCCTCTGTAAAATGGAGGTCTATTGGATCTTTAGGATGGATACAAGAATTCCCAAAGGCTTAAACTATGAGAGGGATATTACTCATTAACAGTGCCATAATCACCAATATATTGACATTCTATGCATTAGGGTGATAAACCTTCTGTGCAGCAGCTCCCCCCCCCCCAAGACTCCCCCTTTTTCTTACCCAAGTCGAATCATATCCAGCGATGTGCACAACAGCAGGTGCTCCCTCCTCATTGGACAGCTTGGTAGCAGCAGGAGCCATTGGCTTCCACTGCCGGCAAAGGAATGCTGTGACACAGGAGCGAGACTGAGTCCCGCTGTCTGTGTTAATGGATGCAGCAGCCAGATTCAGGAGCGAGCACACATGGTGCCCCCATGAAAAGCAGCTTTCCATGCGGACATCTGCTGAAGAGAAGGCAGGGGGACCTCAAAAGAATAGAATTGGGGCTGCTCTGTGCAAAACTGTTGCACACAGCAGTTAAATATAGACATATTTGTTATTTTAATAATAAAAAAAAATGATGATGGTCCATGCTCGAAAATACTCCAATGAAGTTGAATTAAAACCATTCGGCAAAGCAGAGTGGGCAAGAATTTCTACACAGCAATGTGAAAGACTCAACGTCAGTTATCGCAAATGCTTGATTGTAATTGTTGCCACCAAGGATGGCACAACCAGTTTTTAGGTTTAGGGGCAATTACTTTGTCACAAAGGGCCACGCAGGTTTGGACAGCTTTTCTCAGGCAGTGTAATATTAAAATGAGTGTGACAAATATGCAAAAAATAAATAAAAAATCAGGAAGGGGCAAATACCTTTTCCACAGCACTGTATAAATGCTACCTTCAGGTGATAAGACACTGGTAAAAAAGAAAGCTGCAGGGATATCCCCCTATATAATCCCTCACATTCCCAGCTAGCCACAGTTATGTAACAAGCAATAGGGAGAACATAAAGAAGGACTGATGGGAGACTGGAAAGGGCTGGTATTCTGTAACCTCTTCCAAGAAACAGATACATATACTGCAGCAGTACATATACTGCAGATGGGCAGCTCATACAGGCACTATAACATAACCTGTACATTGTGCCTTTCTTCCAGATCCACATGTGCACCCAGAAACCCAACCTGTCATTGACTGCAGGACCAGTTTGTCAGCAGGCGACAGCCATCAATTTTACCTGGGACCCTGCAGATCGCTTGCAACCAATGTCAGATTGGCCTGTGCCTCTATTTGTAAACACAGGCAGTTGATCTAACCGGTCCTTCTTATCCTGGACCATTTTTTGGTCCAGGAAGAGAAGAGAACACCACACAGTGAGTAAAAGCAGAACACTTTGCACACTTTAGATAGACACATTTAACCCCTTGATCACCCTCATGAACCCTTTGATCACCCCTGTCACCCAGCCAGTGTACAATATTTTTCACTGATCACTGTATTAGCGTCACTTGTCAGTTGGTGTCCCTCCTAGCCAGGGTTAGATTGCCTGCACGCTGTAGATCGCTGATCCCCACCATTGCTTGTATAGTGTCTGTACGAATCAATATTTTGATCACAAACAGAACTATACTAGTGTCCCCAGAATTGCAGTGTTAGCAGGATCAGCCCTGTTCACTATCAGCACTTACGTTTAGCTCCCCCACCCCCAATAAGTGCAGTGTTATTAGAATACTGCCACCTCTGAGATATTGCCCACAAAAGAGCAGTGTTAGAAAGATCAGGCCTGATCTCTGCTAAACACTAGAAGGTACATTTTATTTGTAGCAGTTCAAGCAGTCCCTGACAGCCAGGATTCTTTTTCCCAAGAGTTGCACTAGGTACCTGTATATTTAGTGCCCAAAATGTCCAAAGAAAGTTACACTAGCGAAGAGGCCTGCAGGATTCTGAATATGACATATAAGAGCAAAGGGGAATCCGCTCTGTCAGAATGAGGCTCAGAATCCAAACCTGTAGAAAGCAGCAGCACCCCAACAGGGAGCTAGGACGATGGAGAATAGGTCCCTGCTAAGGTCAGGCGTACCCAGACTAGAGGTCGACCGATATATCGGCCGATATTTGCCGTTTTTTAAATAATCGGCATCGGCCGATTCTGCCGATAAAAAGCCGATTTAGGACTACAGCAGGACTTTGAAATGACTTCTGTAAGAAGTCAGTGTAAGTTGTCTGAGTCGTCATAGCAACCCTTTCCTCCTCTCTGGGCAGACTGCCAAGAAAAGAACTAAATGATACAATGTTTACACTGAATGAGTGAAGTCATCTCTGTGTGTAGAAGTTCTCAGTTTAACCATTTAAAGACTAAATCTTTTCTGACACTTGTTGCTTACAAGTAAAAATCCTGTATTTTCTGCCAGAAAATCACTTAGACCCCCCAAAAATTATATATATTTTTTTAGCAGAGATCCTAGGGAATAAAATAGCGGTTGTTGCAATATTTTATGTCACACGGCATTTGCACAGAGGTCTTTCAAATGCATTTTTTTGGGAAAAAAATACACTATTTAAAAATAAAATAAAAACAGTAAAGGTAGCCCATTTTTTTTTTTCCGTCCAAAAGTTTTGACTACCTGTTTTTATTTAATACATAGGTTTTTTTTTTTTTTTATCTAAATCATACATACAAGTAAACTGATTGGAGGTTTGTTTTGTTTAATAAATGTTTAAATGTAAGAAATTTTCTGTATCACTTATGAAGGCTGCTTTCACACTGGAGCGGGCAGGCGTTGATGGTAAAACGCAAGTTTTAGCGGCTCTTTACCATCATTTTAGCGGTGCTATTTGGCTGCTAGTGGGGCACATATAACCCAGCTAGCGGCCAAGGAAGAGGTTAAATGCGCCCATGAAGCACTGCTGCCAAATCGCATTGCATGCGCTTTGGCAGTGGTGCCCATTCATATCAATGGGCAGGAGTGGTGGAGGAGCGGTATACACCACTCCAAACGTGCTGCTTGCAGGACTTTTTTTTAAGATCCTGCCAGCGCAATGCCTCAGGCCGCGTAAACACGGGTGGACTGTTCGCCCAACTTTGTCCGTCAAACAGTTTCGGCAAACAGTCCGCTCAAAATTAGCATGGACGGACATGGCCACACACGACGAACGAACAGTTTGCTGAAACCGTGCGCGATGACGTGAACGGCACGTACGACGGGACGAAAAATACGACGTCCTATACACTGCATTATAACTTTCGGCGTGAAAATCCTTTCTGAGCATGCGCGCAACTTTGTTTGACGAACAAGCCTACACACAAGCGGACTGTTCGCTGAAACAAGGTTTCAGCGGACAGTTTTACGGAATTTCCGAAAAACCTTGTTCGTCAAACTGTCTGCTGAAACTGTCCGCTGAAAGCCCACACACGAGCGGACTGTCCGCCCAAACACTGTTCAGCGGACAAAGTTGGGCGAACAGTCCGCCCGTGTGTACGCGGCCTCAGTGTGAAAGCACTCTGTCTTTCACACAGACTGCAGGGGAGCCGTTTTGCAGGCACTTTACAGGCGCTATTTTTAGCCCAAAAGCGCCTGAAAAACGCCCCAGTGGGAAAGGTGTGTTAGATCAAGGGGGATTAAAAAAAAAATAATAAATAAAAAAGGAAAAAAATAATAAATAAAATAAAATCGGCCTAACATATCGGCCCAAAAAAATCGGCATCATATATCGGCTATCGGCCGCCATGATTTCTAAATATCGGCATCGGCCAGAGAAAAACCCATATCGGTCGACCTCTAACCCAGACCCAGGTAGCTGAAATGCTAGGAATGCATGATTTGTCTCATATGCAGCAGAATACCAGTACTAGTGCTGAACTACCTTTTGGTGAGCTGGCAAGCATCAGTGGCCTAGTACATCCTGGCATTTTACACACCAACACTGCAGTATCACATTTTGATGTGGCGAGTCCATAAGTGTCGTCCATAAGCTGGTGAGGTGGCTAGCACTAGTAGCATTCCGCAGCCACCAAGAAATCTAATAAAGGCCCGCAGTGTCCTTTCAGATGCACTTGCAAAACCTGATTGGCAGCCCATAAGATTCAGCAGCTACCGTTATTCCCCCATTCACTGCCAAACCTGGAATTAAGGTGGAAACAGCAAATTGAACAACTCCTCTTGATTTGTTTAAGCGGCTTTCCATGGAAGATCTGTATAATTTCACTGTGGACCAAAGCAATCTATATTCAACTTCTTGCCAGACAAGTTGAGTGGAAACCTGTCATGGTTTCTGATTCTAAATCTTTTTTGGGCCTAACCCTTAATATGGGCATTACAAAACAGAATCATTGCAGTCATTTTGGTACACAGACTGGCATTCATCATATATTTCCAAGTTCTCTGCTACAATGACAAACGATATGAGGCGATAATGCATTTCAGTGATAACACACTCCATCATCCACGGGGTGAACCTTAATATGATCAACTCTGCAAAATTTGGCCCCTCAAACTACCTCTCTGAGAAAATTCTATGCCTACAATTTTAGAGTTTGAGGAAAAAGACCATGAAGTAGAGCCCTCCGAATGCCCAGACTACATGGGGAGCCATGGCAACTAGGGTGCCCACATGTCCCGGGACATTCCTGCAATTGGCAGGTCTGACTCGGGAACCTTCATTCCAGGACAATAAAGTGTCCTGGAATGTAGTGGCGTAGCAAGGGGGGCCTGGACCCCGGGCGCAACATTTGGGGGGGGGGGCGAAATCCCACACTAGTATGCGTCACCCTCGCTCCATACTCCTAATTTTAATTTTCCGTGACCCCAAAATTGAGGTTGGATGTTGGGGTGGGCAGGGCCCAGCTATCCAACAGCAGCCAATGGGATGGTATTTTCTTAAACAGCCCAATAATTGGTTGGATAGCGGCTGGGTCCCGCCCACCTCTGACATCACGCTGAATTTGTCAGCTCCTCTCTCCATAGTTTCACACACTGCGGCACTGCAGAGAGCATTCAGTTAAACGCTATTACAATATTGGCTGTGAAACCTGCCATAGCCACCCCAGTGCCATCCAGTGCTACCTACCAGTCCCACTTGCCAGTGCCAAACTGTGCCACTTGCCAGTGTCAACTGTCAGTGCCACCGGCCAGTGCTAACCAGTGTCACCTGTCAGAGGCACCTGCCAAAAAAAAAAATCAGCCTAAAATATCAGCTGCAAAAATCTGCTAACCAGTGTCACCTGTCAGAGGCACCTGCCAAAAAAAAAAAAATCAGCCTAAAATATCAGCTGCAAAAATCTGCATCATATGTGGACGTGGTATACTTGGATTTTGCAAAAGTGTTCGATACTGTTCCGCACACACGGCTCATGTGTAAGGTAAAGTCTACAGGTTTGGAAATATCAGTTTATAAATGGATAGAAAACTGGCTAAAAGACAGAATTCAGAGAGTAGTGGTTGCTGATTCTTACTCTGAATGGTCTAAGGTTATCAGTGGTGTACCCCAAGGTTCAGTGCTGGGACCCTTACTTTTTAATATCTTTATAAATATTGGATCTGGGATCAAAAGTAACATTTCCGTCTTTGCAGATGACACCAAGCTATGCAGTGGAATAACGTCTCCAATTTACAAGCCAAATTCAATGCTCTGTCTAATTGGGCGACACTGTGGCAGATGAGGTTTAATGTTGATAAATGTAAAGTTATGCACTCAGGGCCTAAGAATATGCATGCATCATACATACTAGGGGGGGATCCATAGTGGAGAAGGAGCTGGGGGTTTTGGTAGATCATAAGCTCAATAATAGTATGGAATGCCAAGCTGCGGTTTCCAAAGCGATCAAAGTCCTTTCTTTTATTAAGAGAGATATGGACTCCAGAGAGAGATATCATTTTGCCCCTGTTCAAATCATTAGTAAGACTTCATCTGCAATATGCAGTTCAGTTTTGGGCACTAGTTCTCAAAAAGGATATTGGGGAACTGCAGAAAGTGCAGAAAAGGGCAACCAAACTGAGCTCAGCTATGAGGAAAGATTAGAGGAACTGATTTTATTCACTCTTGATAAGAGGAGATTAAGGGGGCATATGATCAACATGTACAAATATATAAGGGGTCCATATAGTGAACTTGGTGTTGAGTTATTCACTTTACAGTCAACGAAGAGGACAAGGGGGCACTCTTTACATCTAGAGGAAAAGATTTCATCTCCAAATACGGAAAGGTTTCTTCGCAGTAAGAGCTGTGAAAATGTGGAATAGACTCCCTGCAGAGGTGATTCTGGCCAGCTCAGTAGATTGCTTTAAGAAAGGCCTGGATTATTTCCTAAATGTACCTAATATAACTGGCTACTAACATTTATAGGTAAAGTTGATCCGGGAAAAATCCAATTGCCTCTCGGGGGATCAGGAAGGAATTTTTTCTCCTGCTTTAGCAAATTGGATCATGCTCTGCTGGGGTTTTTCGCCTTCCTCTGGATCAACTGTGGGTATAGAATTGGGTATATGGGATTCTATGATAATATTGTTTTGTTTTTTTGTGTGGCTGAACTAGATGGACTTGTGTCTTTTTTCAACCTACCTATGTAACTATATATCGGCCACCCCATCTGTACTGAGGGAGGGGGGCTATACTTAGTGGAGAGGGGAGTCCGTACTGAGGGAGGGGGTATATAGTTAGCGGGGGAGGTGCGTACTGAGGGAGGGGGCCTATGGTTAGTGGGGGATCCGTACTGAGGGAGGGGGCCTATACTTAGTGGAGAGGGAAGTTGGTACTGAGGGAGGGGATCTATAGTTAGTGGGAGAGGTCTCTACTGAGGGAGGGGGCTTATAGTTAGTGGGGGGGTCCATACTGAGGGCGGGGGCCTATAGTTAGTGGAGGGGGGTCCGTACTGAGAGAGGGGGCTTATACTTAGTGGAGAGGGGGCTGGACTGAGGGAGGAGGTCTATATTTACTAGAGGGGGGATCCATACTGAGGGAAGGGGTCTGTACTAAGGGGGGGTCCATTATTACAATGTAATAATAGAAATACATTTCAAGCATGGTATTGGGATGATATAAGTGCTAAAACCAGCCATTTCACTCGCCATCGAAATCCAGCCAACCCCGAACCTACATTCAACAACTCCCCCCCGGTCCTTGGCAAAATTGTCCCTGAATGGCAGTTTGGAAATGTGGTCATCCTAATAGGAACATAGTATGGGACTTGGGGGTCACCCTTGTTCTGCAAGGGGTACCATTAGTACGTAGACAACCTCTTTACAAGCGTGGTATTTTTTAGATGCTTATTCAATCTTGGAATTGGCTGCTGTGGTATCGTGCAACCTAATCGCCAGGGCTTCCCTCAATAACACCAAACTTATAAAGGGGGAGAAAGCCTGATTGTGCAATGAACTGTTCCCAGTGAAGTGGAAGGGCAAACAGGAGGTTTTTTTACCCCATCTTTCATTCACGCAGATATGACAGTCCAAATTTTAACTCCGACTGAAAGCATGGGAGATACTACCTTTGTCCTTACTAGGGCTCATAAACCTCTTGAAAATGAAAATTGTCATTAAATTTACCTATTTGTTTTGGCATGCTTGTTAGCTCCCCAAATCGTTTTTCATACCTCTTATCCAAAATGTTTTCCTCCTTTTTGGGTCCCCAATATCCTAGATACAAATTATCTACCTTGATGCGAACCACCTCACAAGGGGGCCTGGCCTTCTCAGACTGTTCCAATTACTTTCTGGCTACGCAGTTAGTTACAGCTGCCTGTTGATTAAACCCCCCGACATTATTAACCATGCCATCCTTTTAGAAGCTGCAGTGGTCTGCTCTGCTCTTTAGAAGCCCTTAAAATCCTTTTATTCAGGGGACCCCAAGCACCCTACCCTCTCACCCCTGCTATGATCACCACCGTACGGGCTTGGATGGCAGGTCCAGTGCTTGAAGACTTTCCCAAATCGTCTGTTTCCCGTAATACCCCCTTGTGGCTTAATCCTACGTTAGTCTAAGCACTAGGATTCGTAAACAAATATAAATGGGCTAAGTATGGCATTAAAACAATCTCCTGTCCTCACCACCCATTCCTTGCTTCCGCTACCACAACTTTCAGCAACCTGCAATGTTCCTCTTGGTCACGTATTTTTCTATCTATAGGTCTCTCATGCGGTCCATAGTCAATTACTGCATTCCTCTCTCCTTACAGTTCAGTAGTAGTGCACTTGACCTTAGAGTAAGTTCTCCAAACAGACTTGTGAAATCCACGTCTTGTCTGTACATTCACCTCTTGGTGCCCTTACTAGCCTGGATGGCAGCGTGATATACCAGACTTGGATGTTGATGACTAGGAGGATATTTGGGACCTTCCTTTCCAGTCTCTGGTCGGCTTACGAAACAGACTCCTACAGTTCAAAATCATCCACAGACCCTATTTTACTCCCTATAGACTCCATAGGATGAAACCATCCCTCCCGCCAGGAGTGTTGGCAATGTGGAGACCCCTTGGGTGATTACTCCCATAATTCTGGTCTTGTCCTGCTGTTACAGGTCTTGGGCAGATGTGCAGGCTGCAATAAATGGTGTCATATCAGTTTCTCTACAGCCCTGTGTGCATTTGTGTATTGGGTCTGGTGGAACACCTTATTCCCATTGTGGCTGAATGTACACTGACTAGCCTACTTCTGTTTTACTCTAAGAAAGCTAAAGCGTTATGCTGAAAAAAGTCCCCGTAAAATCCTTTTCTCTGTAATTCACTGACCGACACAGCTCCTCTCTGTAACTACATGGGTTGTATAGCCTGCCATTAGGAGAAACTAGGCAAAATTGGGGGGGGGGGGCGTGCTATCAACCCTCCTCCTGCTGCTAGCAACTTCAGTATGTCAACAAGCAGTATAATGTAGAAAAAAGGAGGGGTGAGTGCTATGTCGGTCAGTGAATTACAGAGAAAAGGATTTTACGGTGAGTACAAAAATCCTATTTTCTCTTATATTCACCGGCCGACACAGCTCCTCTCTGTGACTACATGGGACGTCCCCAAGCAGTGCCAAACGAGGGGTGGGAAAAAAACAGCATTAAAAACTTCATCCACCATGGCAAGTGGGAACTAGTGAAACTAAACCCACAAAAAAACAGGAATGTGTGGAAACGCTACCACAAAACCGGGCATCCTCAACAGGAGTGATCCCCCAGACCGCAGCATTGCAGAAGTAATGCAACAGTGCATTAACGAAACCATACTGTGTTTTTATCGAAAAACCAGGAAAAACTCAATAGCAACTACACAGCCGCCTGCAAAACTTTGCGGCCAAAACCAGCATCAGCCGATGCACTGACACCTACCTTGTAAAACGTATGGACAGATGACCAGATCACCGCCTTACACACCTGAGCGACAGACACTTGGCGTCGGAAAGGCCAAAGACGTTACAATTGCTCTTGTAGAGTGGGCTGTGACTGGAAAGGAAGGCACCTACCCCTTCAAGACGTAGGCTTGGACTACAATCTGTCCGGTCCACCTGGAAATGGTGGCCGACGAGACTGCCATGCCCTTCCTAGGACCAGCCACCGAAACAAACAGTGAGTCTGACTTCCGAAAGGAAGCTGCGACAGACAAGTACACCTTCAGAGCCCTAACCACATTGAACGCGTGAAGGGCTACCTCTTAGGGGTGCTTTGGCTTAGGACACAATGATGGTAATACAATGTCCTCATTGATATGAAAGGCAGAGACCACCTTCGGTAGAAAAGATGGTTGCGGACGCAACACCACCTTATCCCTGTGGATGACCAGATAAGGCGACTTGCAGGACAAGGCCGCCAGTTCTGAAACCCTCCTGGCCGATGTGATGGCCACTAGAAAGACCACCTTCTGTGAAAGGGTCAACAGAGGAATCTCCCTGATATTCTCAAACGGCGGCTTCTGAAGCGCCGACAACACCAGGTTCAAATCCAATGGAGGACACACAGAAGGGACTACATGGCGCACCCCCTGAACAAAGGTACTTACTAATGAGTGAGATGATAGGGGTCGCTGAAAAAAGACAGCCAAAGCTGAAATTTGCCCCTTGATGGTGCTCAACGCCAACCTCTGGTCTACACCTTGCTGAAGAAACAGCAGGATCCTGGATATAGCGAAGGAGCACGGATGCCACCCTTTCTCCTCACACAAGGAGATATCGGCCTTCCAAGTACGATGGTATATCTTCCTCAAAGAAGATTTCCACGCTCTCAGCATAGTCGGAATCACCGAGTCCGACAGACCCCGGTTCCTCAATACCTGGCTTTCAACAGTCTGGCCATTAAAGCCAGCGATGGTAAAGCAGGGTGAAAGATTGGACCTTGAGATAGGAGGTCCTCTCGCAACAGCAGTCGCCAGGGAGCATCTGGCACCAGGCCCGCTGAGGCCAAACTGGGGCAATCAGGATTACTGGAATCCCCTCAGCTTCCACTCTGCGAAGCAGACGTGGCAACAGTTTATGTGGAGGAAAGGCGTAGATCAGCTGGTACTGATCCCACGGAGCCACCAGCGCATCTGCCCACGGATCTCTTGTCCTGGACACGAATCTCGGTACCTTCCATTTGAACTGGGAGGCCAATAGATCCACCTCTGGTGTGCCACATTTCAGGCACAGCAGCCTGAATATCTCCGGATGCAATGCCCATTCTATTGGATCCAGCATCTGCCCACTGATGTATGTGAGCGACCTCCCGAGCAGCGGCGGAGCTTCTTGTTCCCCCTTGGTGATTTATGCATGCCACAGCCATGGCGTTGTCTGACTGTATTCTGATCGGACGCCCTTGAAGACTCATCGACCATGTGTGGAGGCACAGCGTGATCGTTCTCAATTTGAGCAGATTGATTGGCAACTTGGATTCCTCCGTCGACCAGAGGCCCTCAGCCGACTGAATCCCCATCACTCCACCCCAGCCGGACAGGCTGGCATCCGTAGTGACCACTGTCCATTTCAGAGGAAGGAACGATTTTCTGGCCTGAATCACCAGGGACCTCAAACACCAGATCAGGGAATCCCTGACTGGCTGGCTCACCTGGATCTGCCGATCCAGGGACAATGGAGATTTGTCCAATTTTGTCAAGATCTCCTTCTGCAGGACTCTGGTGTGGAACTGGGCATAAGGTACAGCCTCGAAAGAGGCTACCATGAGCCCCAGCACTTGCATGCAAAAGCGGAGTGATGACCACTTGCGGTTCATCAGTAGTTTTACCGCAGATCTGAGAGAGGGGAGAAAGACCCTCGCTTCCCTGGAATCCAGCAGTAAACCCAGGTACTCCAGACGCTGTGTCAGCACAACCACCAACTTCTTTAGGTTCAACAGCCACCCAAATTCTTGCAGAGTCTGCATGGTGATCGCCACATCCTCCTCTAATTCTGAGGCAGAAGAAGCTCTCAGGAGGAGATAGTCTAGGTAACCCACGATCACGATCCCGCGTTGTCGCAGCAACGCCAATACTGGAGCCAGTACTTTGGTAAAGACTCGGGGGGCTGATGCCAGGCCAAAGGGAAGAGCCACAAACTGGTAATGGGCTTCCCCGACTGCCAAACGCAGAAACTTTTGATGCCTAAGGCATATGGGTACGTGCAGGTAGGCATTCTGAATGTCCAAGGATGCCAGGAAGTCCCCTTGATGAAGTGCAGCGACTACTGAGCGAACTGATTCCATTCTGAACCTCTGCACTTTTACAAAGTGATTGGACGTACCCCTTCCTTCTTGGGAACCACAGATTTGAGTAGAACCCCTGGAAGCGTTCCGAGTCCGGAACTGGTACAATCACCCCCGGATTCAGCAAGTCCCTTACTGCCCCTAGCAGGGCCTCCCAGCGAACCGGGGACGTGGGTATGCTGGAGGGGAAGAATCTGTTTGGCGGCCAAGAGAGGAACTCTATCTTGTAACCTACGGAAATCAGATCGCAGACCCATTGGTCTGATAACCGGAAGGTCCAACGGGCTGCAAACTCTCGAAGACGACCCCCCACCTGAGACACGGGTGGGGGCAAACCTTCATGCGGTAGCACTTTTGTTCGCAGGCTTGCGGTTCCAGGGATGCTTCAGACTGTCCGTGGGTGTCCTGTCGGGCTGGGGTTGTTTTGCCGAAGCACTGGGCAGACGAAAAAGCCGCTTGTTAGCAGAAAAGGAGGGCCCTTGCCTGCGGCGTGGCTCCTTAGCCTTCCTGGTCTGTGGGAGTAGTGTACTCTTACCACCCGTGCCATTTTTAATAATGTCATCCAACGAGGCTCCAAAGTGCCGGTCGCCAAGGAAGGGAAGATCCGTCAGGGCTTTCTTGGATGCCTGGTTAGCGGAACAGCATTTCAGCCAAATAAGGCGCCTCAGCACCATGGCTGACACTGAGGCCCTGGATAGCAGAGGGAGACTATCCAGGGTCGCGTTACAAACGTACTTAAGGCCATGCACTAGCTGGTCTGCTAGCTCCACGCAGACAGGGGAGGCATTCTGCTCTCCCAATTCAAGGTGCAAAAGTTTTGCCCACTCAGTCAGTGTCTGCGCCACCAGTGCGGATGCCAGTTCAGGTTGCACGGCTGACCCCACAATCGTAAACAAGGAATGAGCCACTGCTTAGGCCTTCCTGTCCGTGGGATCCTTGAATGCAGGAGTCCCCTTAACCGGGATCGTGGTTACTTTATTTAACCTAGATACTGGGGGGGTCCACAACCGGAGGAGCCGACCACTTTTTGAGAAAGCTTTCCTCGAAGGGTTAACGCACCGCCAAGTTTTGGGGGACCGAAAAAGTCAGTTGCGGGCGACCCCATTCCCTGTAAATGAATTTGTCAAAATAAGTCAAATACTGGAAAACCTTAGGATAACGTGCTGGCTTGTGGGACCCAAAAGGGACCGGTACATCAGCAGAGGAATCCGCTGGCTCCTGAATCTTCAGAGTATCACGCACAGCTGTGATAAGTGCTCTAACAAGCGCCTTGTCGTGCCCGGACCCCGGAATCATCCTCACTGTTCGAATGGCCCTGGTCAGCCACGTCTGGTAGGTCAGAGCAGGGGTCTCTAGCCGCAGCAGGGCAAGAGTCTGCATCAGAGCTCTCCCCAGAGGACGGGGGGCAGGGGCCTCTTACGTGCACCTTTCCTGCCACGTGCCGCCTCCATCTTATCAACATAGGAGTCCAGGAACGCCGTCAGGGTGTCCATGAGAACCGCACAAACCGCAGGTGACTGGTTGATATAGCCTGGATTTCGGGGGAAGAAACACCAGTTTCTGAAGCCATGCTGACCCTATCCTGTCTGCCACCTGCAAGGTGACTTAGGACAGTGAAGGTCCCACCCTCCTGCTGCCACTGCGTGGGGGGGGGGTTCTTAACACTAGACTCACCACCCTGGGGCATTCTTTGAATGTCAACAATAGTGCCTGTAGTCCCTAGGAGGTTCCCAGATGCAGAGACGAGAAAAAACTGTGCCAGCAGCAGCATGCTTTAACAGCGGTGCAACGATCTGCAGAACAGCTTCAGCGTTCAGCACAGAGCCATCCAGTGTCCCTCACACACAGGGGATACAGGAAGCCAGCGGTGAAGAAAGCATTCAGGCTTTCACAAAATGGCTGCCAATGTAATCAATAGGAATCCTAGGGAAAATGGCTGCTGAAGCTCCCCAGGGGAATCTATAGCTTTCCCAAATCCAAGATGGCCGCCAGAACGGCGCCATGCGGTGAACAGAGCAAAAATAAAAACGAACTGCTTGCTGACAGACAACCTCCACAAAAAAATGCTTTTTTGGGACCCACAGACCAGGACTGAACAGCAACCGCACAGAGCCCCCACAGGTGAGAAACAGCGACACACACACATACACCGCCTGCAGCACATACAGACATCCCCCTCAGAGGGGGAAGGGAGGGGTGATAGGGACTTAGGAGAGAAGATAAGGAGGTGAGGTGGCCCCTGAATCGACCCCCAGGGAATGCCCAGCTACTCCCCCCACCGAAGCAGGGAGAGCCGTACTTGCCAGTCCTGAAGAGCTGGGAGACATTCCATCACAGACCTACGCCTGCGCAGTTACAGGGTAGCTGCTGGCCCGGTATACTGTGATCCAGATATCAATAGCCTGGTCATATGTATACCCCGGAGCATTGAAGCTCACCGACCACCTCTGGAGCATGAGGTATGTCGTGGCCTGTCGAGCCGTAGCTGCGGCCTGCTCACACTTGATGGCTGGACTGGGGAGATAAGGATTTCATTAACCAGCCTGTCACCCAGCCGGCAGTTGATAGAAGATCTCAGGATCTCTCATCTTGCGCAAAAAGCAGCAAACATGCAGTAAAAATATGAACTGAGAGGCCCGCAGGGTTTCCTAGATCATTCTCCTTGCTAGGCAAAATAAAAACTGAAGCTTCTAGCAGCAGGAGGGTTGATAGCACGGGTCCCACCCCCCCCCCGGGCGGGATTAAAGGGATTGTAAAGTGATTATTTTTTATTTAAATAACAAACATGTTATACTTACCTCCACTGTGCAGCTCGTTTTGCACAGTGGCCCCGAACCTGCTCTTCTGGGGTCCCTCGGCGGCTGTCTCGGCTTCCTCCCGCAGGTGCTTCTCACATTCATGCGAGCTCCCTCGCATGGTGAGAAGCATCTGCGGGCGCGATCCCGTGATACAGCCGGTGGCTATAGCCGCTCGCTGTATCACACGGCCCTGCCCCCGGAACTCCGCGTCAGTGGATGTGATTGACAGCAGCGCGAGCCAATGGCTGCGCTGCTTTCCATCCATCCACTCCAGCCAATCAGCGGCCAGGCTGAACGGTGGAAAGGACATCGGGGGACGAGCGTGGGACTTTAGAGGGGTGAGGTAAGTAAAACAGGGGGGGGGGGGGCTGGGGGCGCAGGCACTGTCAGATGTTTTTTCACCTTAATGCATAGAATGCATTAAGGTGAAAAAACATTTACCTTTACAACCCCTTTAAAGATCTGTGTATTTTGTAACAATTTTGCCTAGTTTCTCCTAATGGCAGGCTATACAACCCATGTAGTTAGAGAGCAGCTGTGTCGGTCGGTGAATATAAGAGAAAAATGAACAGTTTGGTTCTCTATAAAGACACCTAAAGAGGTTGCCCCAGGAAATATGATATGGTCTGGTCCAAATGCTTGGCTGATACCTCCAGTTTCAGAGATGACTGTCTGATAGATGAAATTGTTAGCCTAATCATTATGTGTATAGTTGCCATGGGGACATGCCCCCTCACCTTTGACATATTTCCCTTGATCGACTTTTTTGTTCAACTCTAGAACAGGGGTGTCCAAACTTTTTTAAGAGGGCCAGATTTCATGAACTGAAAATGCATGAGGGCCGACCATTTTGCCTGACATTTTTTGAACCATTAAAATGAAATGCAAATTAAATGTTTTATGCAAAGTTTATTTCAAATGGCATACTATTCATTTCATAACATTGATGACTATAGATGATGATATATACCGTATATACTCGAGTATAGGCCGACCCGAATATAAGCCGAGGCCCCCAATTTACCCCCAAAAAACTGGAAAAAATTATTGACTCGTGTATAAGCCGAGGGTGAGACATGCCTGTCCATCCCTGTGTGTCCGTCCATCCCTGTGGGTCCATCCATCCCTGTGTGTGTGTCCATGCATCCGTGTGTGTGTGTGTGTGTGTCCATGCATCCGTGTGTGTGTGTGTGTGTGTGTGTGTGTCCATGCATCCGTGTGTGTGTGTGTGTGTGTGTGTGTGTCCGTGCAGCCTACCTGTGTCCAGCCTGCCTGTGTCCGTCCAGCCTGCGTCCCGTCCAGCCTGCGTCCCGTCCCGGCCCGTCCCGGCCCGGCCCGTCCCGAGCCTCCGTCCTTCAGCTCTTCGTCGGCGGCCATTCTAGGATTCAAAAGCCGCGCCTCCGTCGGTGATAGGCGGAACACTCAATTTCCCACTGACTGCTGTTCCGCCTATCGGATGTCCGTGATAGGCGGAACACTCAATTTCCCAGCAGCCTGTGTTCCGCCTATCACGGGCATCGTCTCATCCTCGTCCGTAGTACGAGGATGAGACGATGCCCGTGATAGGCGGAACACAGGCTGCTGGGAAATTCAGTGTTCCGCCTATCACAGGCGAAGGCGGAGCCGGAGGCGCGGCTTTTGAATTCTAGAATGGCCGCTGTCTGTCTGCTCGACACGCTGATCGAGCGGGCAGACAGCGATGACTCGAGTATAAGCCGAGGGGGGCACTTTCAGCCTCAAAAAAGAGGCTGAAAATCTCGGCTTATACTCGAGTATATACGGTAATATATATATCTTCTCTTTTCCTCTCAGGGTAACGATAAGCTCAGGCATGTTATGTTAAAAAAAAAAAAAATAGAGATATATATATCTCTATCTCAAAAGGAAAGGAACCGTGTTCCGGTTTGATGTGGGCCCCCCAAGTATATACATGTGTGGCCCCCAAAGCTCGAGCGTGTTATGTTTTTTATGCTGTTAATATATCTATCTTCTATAGCCTGAAATCCCAAGTGCCGCAGATGCCGAGATTGGGAATAGTTACAGTGCCTGTGATTGGCTCTTCGCGCTGTCAACTTCATAGCGGCCCGGGCACATAGACTTGTAAACACGCCCAGCCACCTTCCCCCGGCTCATACTAAGAATGAGGGCGGCACTCGGGATTTGTTATGCTAAAGATAGATAGATATATGAACAGCATAAAAAACGTAACACACTCAAGTTTTGGGTGCCACAGATGTATATATATATGCAAATTCCAAGTGGGGGCCACATCAAACCGGAACGTGGGCCGCAAATGGCTCGCAGGCCGGATTTTGGACATGCCTGCTCTAGAATATCTATGTTCATATGTGCCACATGATTTTTGTTAAACTAGGTGTAATTCCACACTTTGTTCATTTTAATCCCATGCAACATTTCTTTGTTGTGTTAAATGTCTGTTGAACTCAATAGACAGATTTATTTATATATATATATATATATATATATATATATATATATATATATATATATATATATATATATATATATAAATATATAAAATATGGGAGGGGTGAATTTCAATGATCAAAAGGATGAAGTCATACTTTATTTCCCTCAAAGACACTGGTACAACAAAATGTCCATTTATTTCAATTGGCTATATATATATATATATATATATATATATACAGTGGTGTGAAAAAGTGTTTGCCCCCTTCCTCATTTCCTGTTCCTTTGCATGTTTGTCACACTTAAGTGTTTCGGAACATCAAACCAATTTAAACAATAGTCAAGGACAACACAAGTAAACACAAAATGCAATTTGTAAATGAAGGTGTTTATTATTAAAGGTGAAAAAAAATCCAAACCATCATGGCCCTGTGCGAAAAAGTGATTGCCCCCCTTGTTAAAACATACTATAACTGTGGTTGTCCACACCTGAGTTCAATTTCTCTAGCCACACCCAGGCCTGATTATTGCCACACCTGTTCACAATCAAGGCATCACTTAAATAGGAGCTGCTTGACACAGTAAGGTCCACCAGAAGATCCTTAAAAGCTACACATCATGCCGAGACCCAAAGAAATTCAGGAACAATTGAGAAAGAAAGTAATTGAGATCTATCAGTCTGGAAAGGGTTATAAAGCCATTTCCAAAGCTTTGGGAATCCAGCGAACCACAGTGAGAGCCATTATCCACAAATGGCGAAGACATGGAACAGTGGTGAACCTTCCCAGGAGTGGCCGGCCGCCCAAAATTACCCCAAGAGCGCATCGACGACTCATCCAAGAGGTCACAAAAGACCCCACAACAACGTCCAAGGAACTGCAGGCCTCACTTGCCTCAGTTAAGGTCAGCGTTCATGCCTCCACCATCAGGAAAAGACTGGGCAAAAATAGCCTGCATGGCAGAGTTCCAAGGAGAAAACCACTGCTGAGCAAAAAGAACATCAAAGCTCATCTCAATTTCTCCACAACACATCTTGATGATCCCCAAGACTTTTGGGACAACATTCTGTGGACCGATGAGACAAAAGTGGAACTCTTTGGAAGGTGTGTGTCCAAGTATATCTGGCGTAGAAGGAACACTGCATTTCATAAAAAGAACATTATACCAACAGTAAAATATGGTGGTGGTAGTGTGATGGTCTGGTGCTGTTTTGCTGCTTCAGGACCTGGAAGACTTGCCATGATAAAAGGAACTATGAATTCTGCTGTCTACCAAGAGATCCTGAAGGAGAATGTCCGACCATCTGTTCGTGTACTCAAGCTGAAACGAACTTGGGTTCTGCAGCAGGACGATGATCCTAAACACACCAGCAAGTCCACCACCGAATGGCTGAAGAAAAACAAAATGAAGACTTTGGAGTGGCCTAGCCAAAGTCCTGACCTGAATCCTATTGAGATGTTGTGGTATGACCTTAAAAAGGCCGTTCATGCTCGAAAACCCTCTAATGTAACTGAATTAGGACAATTCTGCAAAGATGAGTGGGCCAAAATTCCTCCAGGACGCTGTAAAAGCCTCATTGCATGTTATCGCAAACGCTTGGTTGCAGTTGTTGCTGCTAAGGGTGGCCCAACCAGTTATTAGGTTTAGGGGGCAATCACTTTTTCACACAGGGCCATGATGGTTTGGATTTTTTTTCACCTTTAATAATAAACACCTTCATTTACAAATTGCATTTTGTGTTTACTTGTGTTGTCCTTGACTATTGTTTAAATTGGTTTGATGTTCCGAAACACTTAAGTGTGACAAACATGCAAAGGAACAGGAAATGCGGAAGGGGCAAACACTTTTTCACACCACTGTATATATATATATATATATATATATAAATAACACACACACACCTTACTTATCGGCGTATAACACGCACTCCAAGTTTAGGAGGGAAGTTTAACCTCTAGAGATCCGCGCTATAGCCGAATGACGGCTACAGCACGGACCTGCGTTGCCGGGACGACGTCTATTAACGTCGTCCCGTGCATGAGGGGCGTGCGCGGCTCGCTCTGTGATCGGCGAGTCTATGAGACTCGCCTGATCACGGATCCGAGCAAGGGGTCGATCCCGACCCCTTACCACGTGATCAGCTGTCAGCCAACACGGCTGACAGCTGATCATGTGACAAAACAGAGCCGGTAACCGGCTATTTTTCCTCCTCGCGCTGACAGCACGAGGAGAGAAAATAAAAGCCGATCACCGGCGGCCGTGATCGGGACATCAGTCCCGATCACGGCCAGCTTATCAGTGCCCACCTGCCAGTACCACCCAGATACTAAAAAAAAAGTGCCACCCAGCAGTGCCCAAAGTGCCATACATCAGTGCCCACAGTGCCATACATCAGTGCCCACAGTGCCACCTATCAGTGCCCACAATCTGCCTCAACAACATTGCTGCACCTCAGTGCCACATATCCGTGCCCATAAGTGTCATCTACCAGTGCCCAGCAGTGCCACCTATCAGTGGTACCTATCAGTGCCCCTTAGTGCCACCCATCAGTGCCATCTTATCTGTGCCCATCTGTGCCGCCTTATTTGTGCCCATCAGTACTGCCTTATCTGTGCCTATTAGTGTCGCCTTAACTGTGCCTATCGGTGCCCACCAGTGCCACCTATCAGTGCCGCCTCATCAGCGCATTTCAATGAAGGAGAAAAATGACCTGTTTGCAAAATTTTATAAACAAACTATTAAACATGATTTTTTATTTTGCATCTTTTTTTGTTTGTTTAGCAAAAAATAAAACTCCCAGCTGTAATTAAATACCACCAAAAGAAAGCTCTATTTGTGGGAAAAAAAATGATAATTTAATTTGGGTACGGTGTTGTATGACCGCGCAATTGTCATTCAAAGTGCATCAGCGCTGAAAGCTGAAAATTGGTCTGGGCAGGAGGGGGGTTTAAGTGCCCAGTAAGCAAGTGGTTAAGGAAAACAAACTTACATTTAAATGCCCATCAATGCAGCCTTATCAGTGTCCATCTGCAGCTTTGTCATTGCAGCCTTGCCCCAGTGTCAGTGCAGCCTTCCAGTTTAAATATGGCGCTGCCGAGATACACAGAGCCGAATGTCCTGTGCATCTCAGCGGCGCTCGGCTCCTCTCGCAGTCCCGCCCTATGATGGACATAACACAGGTCCAATGGCGGGACTGGGCGTGATTGTGAGCAGAGCCAATCATCGCCAATATACACAAAGTCAAGTGTACTCGGCTAGGCTCGGCTCCACTCACAGTCACGCCTAGTCCCTGTGTTATGTCCATCGTAGGCCGGGACTGGGCGTGACTGAGTGGAGCCAAGTACACTTGGCTATGTGTATTTTGGTGGCACTTGCTATGCTCACAAGCACCAGAAATCGGCGTATAACACGTACCCACGATTTCCCCCTGATTTTAAGTATTTTTTTGTCATACGCCGATAAATCGGTATACATAAACGCTTTTGTGCTTTACAAAGGAACTGGAAGAAGTGGATCTTTCCTAAAATTTCAGGAAATTATCATCACAGCCCTTTTGTATCCAGCTGTGGCCCAAATCCAGATGCAGTGAGCCAGCTGCATGAGGCATTTTCCAGATGTCCTCCCCAAAAATGTTGGGTCTGTGGAAGACATGGAATAAGACAAGTTACCTGTTATTTCTGTCCTAGCCAAACTGGTCTCTGCATGGAGAACTAATTGTCACTACCACAGACTAGTGCAGTATAGGGTAGAACAGTCTAGGGCACACAACTCACACACAAATGTCTCGAAAGATGTTAACCAGGAAAGTATCGCATTTTGAGAGACCCTAAAATCAAAGGCTGGAAAATTTACAGTTATGGTTCCAAGTAAAAATGAAAAAAAAAAAAAGAAAAGTTGTTTTATTGAGTTAATGTTATATTGTTAACCATTGTTGTTTGCTTTACTGGAATGCCAATAAGCTAGAACATTGATCTGTTTATTCTGACAGACAACAGTAGAGTGCTGCTCTGAGAATACAAAATGTCAGTGCCTGTGTTCTGTCGAGAAGTGCCTGGGCCGAATAGCGCACGTGTCGTACGGTACAGCACAACAACTGATTTTATGACGTGACGGCACCTGCGCACAATAGCCGACATAATACGTTTTTCTGTCAGATTGTGCCCCGCGCTCCCGTGGCGAGTTCATGTCGGGGGGGGGGGGGAGAGGCAGATTTCTTCATGTTGTTGGCGGATTTATAAATGATGGGCAGTTGGGGCGGAATTTTTAAAGATAGCCAACAAAACATTTTATGCTAAATACGCCCTGCAAACCCACCAATCAGTTGGCTAAACATGCCCCACAATAGCATAAAATATTTTGTAGCACTGGCCATCTTTAAAAATTCCGCCCCCAACTGCCCATCATTTATAAATCGGCCCCTCATCGACATGAACTCTCCCCGGGAGCGCAGGGCACAATCTGACAGAAATTTGCCTTCTGTCAGCTATTGTGTGCAGGCGTCATCTCGCCGTCACAACAGCTGATCGTAAAATAAGCTGTTGTGCTGTTCCGTATGGCACATGCGCCATTTGCCCCGGGAACTTTTTGTGGACGGGCACTTCGACAAAGCACCTGCAGTGCTGCAGTAGGAGATTTCTCATCCACAGTTATTAAAAAAAAAGAAAGGTGTATTCCCAAGAAAGAGGGGGCCTGGGGTAGTCAGTGGGCAGAAAAATAAAAGTACAGTACAAAAAATCCCATTTTCTCTTACGTTCACCGACTGACACAGCTTCTTTCTTTGACCATCGGGATGTCCCCAAGCAGTGCCAAAACGAGGGGCGGGAAACAGGATAAAACCTTCACCTACATTGGCATTTGGGAAACAGTAAAAACCTTTACCCACAAAAAAATAGAGTGCTCCTCACTCTGGGAGTCACTACCTACAAACCACCTCAAAACTTGCGGTAACAAATGCAACAGTGCATTTACTTAAAAGTAACTGTGTTTTTCACCAAAAAAAACAGGAAAAAAAAGTAGGTGCAATTGCAAATTACACGGCCGCCTGCAAAACTTTGCGGCCAAAACAGGCATCAGCCGATGCACCGACATCTACATTGTAGAAATTTGTAAAGGTGTGAACAGACGACCAAGTCGCCGCTTTACACACTTGAGCGACAGACGCTTGATGTCGGAAGGCCCAAGACGTTCCAATTGCCCTGGTGGAGTGGGCCGTGACCGGAAAGGGAGGGACCTGACCCTTCGAGGTGTAGGCCTGTACTACAATCTGTCTGATCCACCTGGAAATGGTGGCCAACAAGACCGCCATGCCTTTTTTCGGACCAGCCACCGAAACAAACATGGAGTCTGACTTCTGAAAGGGAGCCGTAGCAGACAAATACACTCTCAGAGCCTGGACCACATCCAGTGAAGGGAGGGCCACCTTCTTATGATGTGTCGGTTTAGGACACAGAGATGGTAACACAAGGTCTTCATTGATGTGGAACGCCCAAACCACCGTCGGCAGAAAGAAGGTTGCGGACGCAACACAACCTTATCCTTGTGGATAACCAGATAGGGCGACTTGCAAGACAAGGCCGCCAGTTCCGAAACCCTCCCGGCCGATGTAATGGCCACTAGAAAGGTCACTTTCTGAGAAAGAGTCAACAGAAGGATGGATCGCTCTAATATTTTCAAATGACGGTTTCTGAAGCGCCAATAAGACCAAGTTCAGATCCCAGGGGGGTAACGGTGGACGCACCGGAGGAACATGTCGGACCCCTTGAACAAAAGAGCTCACTAGAGAGTGAGACACCAGGGGTCGCTGAAAAAAAAGACAGCCAAAGCTGATATTTGTCCTTTAATGGTGCTTAATGGCAATTTCTGGTCTACTCCCTGCTGTAAAAACAGCAGGATCCTGGATATAGAATAGGAGTGCGGACGCCATCCGTCCTCCTGACACATGGAAATGTAGGCCTTCCAGGTACGATGATATATCTTCCGAGAAGATTTCCGTGCTCTCAGCATAGTTGGAATCACCAAGGCCAAAAGACCCCGGTTCCTCAACACCTGGCTCTCAATAGCCATGCAATTAAAACCAGCGATGGTAAAGCAGGATGGAGAATCGGACCTTGGAGACAACAGATCCCCTCGTAACGGCAGTCGCCATCGGGCATCTGCCACCAGGCGCACTAGGTCTGCATACAGGGACGTTGGGGCCAATCGGCATTACTGGAATCCCCTTGGCCTTCACTCTGCAGAGCAGACGTGATAACAGTTTTAGCGGAGGAAAGGCACAGATCAGCTGGTACTGACCCCATGGAGCCACCAGCGCATCTGCCCATGGATCTCTTGTCCTGGACACGAATCTTGGCACCTTCCAATTGAGACGGGAGGTGAGAAGATCCACGCCTGGAGTGCCCCATCGTAGGCACAGTAGCCTGAACACCTCCAGATGCAATGGCCATTCTTCTCGGTCCAGGATCTTGCAACTTAGGTAGTCTGCCTGACAGTTCTCCACTCCTGGGATGTAAATGGCCGATACATGTCGCTCTGCCCCCTGAAAGATGTGAGCGACCTCCCGTGCTGCGGCCAAGCTTCTTGTTCCTTCTTGGTGATTGACATATGTCCCCTGCCGTGGCGTTGTCTGACTGGACCCTGATCGGACGCCCTCGTAGTCTTATTGACCATGTGGAGAGGTATATAGCCTGATCGCTCGCAGCTCGAGCACATTGATCGGCAACTTGGATTCCTCCTCCAACCAGAGGCCCTGGGTCGACTGAACTCCCATTATTCCACCCCAGCCGGTTAGGCTCGCGTCCGATGTGATCACTGTCCAAAGTAGAGATAGGAACGACTTCCTGGACCGAAGTCCCAGGGACCTCAGCCACCAGAGCAGGGAGTCCCTGACTAACTGGCTCACTTGAATCCAGGGATAACGGAGACTTGTCCCATTTCGTCAAGATCTCCTTCTGCAAGACTCTGGTGTGAAACTGGGCGTATGATACTGCCTTGAAGGAGGCCACCATGAGCCCCAGGACTCGCATGTAGAAGCGTAGCGACTACCACCTGCGGTTCATCAGCAGTTTGTCTGAAACTCTCGCTTCCATGAAGTCCAGCAGTAAGCCTAGGTACTCCAGGCGCTAAGTCGGTACAATCACAGACTTTTTTTTAGTTTCAACAGCCACCCAAATTCCTGCAGGGTCAGCATAGTGATCGCCACATCCTCCTCTAACTCTGAGGTGGATGATGCTCTCAGGAGGAGATCGTCTAGGTAACCTATGATCGCAATCCCGTGTTGTAGCAGCAACACCAAAACAGGAGCCAATACCTTGGTAAAGACTCGGGGGGCTGATGCCAAGACCAAAAGGGAGAGCCACAAACTGGTAGTGGGCTTCCCCAACTGCAAATCACAGAAATGTCTGATGCCGCAGGCATATGGGCATGTGCAGGTACGTATTCTGGATGTTTAAAGATACCAGGGAGTCCCCTTGATGAAGTGCAGCGACTACTGAGTGAACTGATTCCATTCTGAACCTCTGTACTTTTACAAAGCAATTGAGGGCTTTTAGGTCCAAGATTGGACATACCTCTTCCTTTTTGGGGACTACAGATTGGAGTAGAACCCCTGGAATTTTTTCAGCTCCGGAACTTGTAGCCAGAGGAAATCAGATCGCAGACCCATTGGTCGGACAGCTGAGAGGCCCACCGGGCTGCAAACTCCCGAAAGCGAACCCCCACCCGTGTTGTGGGCGAGGGCAAACCTTCATGCGGTAGCACTTTTGCTCGCAGGCTTGTGGTTCCAGAGACGTTTTTGTCCTTCAGAGGTCGCCCTATCGGGCTGGGGACGTTTAGCCGAAGCCTCGGGTGGACGAAAAAGCCATTTGTGAGCGGAAAATGAGGGCCGTTGCCTACGGCGTGGCTCCTTAGCCTTCCTGGCCTGTGGGAGTAGGGTACTCTTACCACCTGTGGCATTTTTAATAATGTCATCCAACGAGGCTCCAAAGAGCCGCTCACCAAGGAAGGGTAAATCTGTCAGGGCTTTTTTAGATACCTGGTCAGCCGACCAGCATTTTAGCCAAATCAGGCGCCTCAGCACCACTGCTGACACTGAAGCCCTGGCGAACAGAGGGAGGGTATCCAGGGCCGCATCACAAACGTATTTAAGGCCTTACACTAACTGGTCTGCTAGTTCCACACAGATAGGAGAAGCCTGTTGCTCCCCCAATTCACGGTGCAAACGTTTTTCCCACTCAGTAAGTGTCTGCGACACAAGTGCGTATGCCAGTACTGGTTACATTGCTGACCCCACAACCGTAAACAAGGAACGGCCACTGACTTGGCCTTCTTGTCGGTGGGGTCCTTAAAGGCAGGAGTCCCTTCTACCGGGATTGTGGTCACTTTGTTTAACCTGGATACTGGGGGGTCCACAACCGGAGGAGCCGACCATTTTTTTGAGAAGGCTCTCCTCAAAGCGGTAACACACCGTCATGGATTTGGGGACCGAAAAGGTCAGTCGCGGTCGACCCCATTCCCATTCCTCAGATACGGAAACATCTTAGGTGTACAGACTGGCTTACAGGACCCAAAAGGGACCACTAACATCAGCAGAGGGATCTGCTGCCTCCTGAATTTTCAGGGTATCACGCACAGCTGTGATAAGGGCTCCAACAAGCTCTTTATCGCGCATGGACCCGGACTCATCCTCACTGTCTGATCGGTCTTGGTCAGCGTCATCTGATACGTCAGAGCAGGGGTCACCAGCCTCAATGGGGCCCGAGTCTGCGTCAGAGCTCTCCATGGAGGAAGGGGGGACAACCGTTTTTTACCACCTTTGCGCCCACGCACCACCTCCATCTTGGCAAAGAATGTATTAAGGACCGCCGACAAAGCGTCCAGAGGCACTACACTGTCTGCAGGCAAACCGGTTGCAATTGCCTGGATTTTGGGGGAAGAAACACCAGTTTCTGAAGCCATGCTGACCCTACCCTGTCTGCCACCTGATGGGGACTTAGGACAGGGATGGTCCCACCCTCCTAACTGCTGCAGGCTGAGGGGCCTCCACTGCAGGACTCACCACCCTTACCAAGTTTTACGCTGTCCAGCTAGGTGTGCTTGTGTCAACTCCCAGATGCTTGTGAGAGAAAAATGCTCTGTGCTGAGCCCCACTGTACAGCACTGAACATGAAAAACGTGTTTAGGCTTCAACTATATGGCTGATGAGTGTCCAGTATAAAGGACATAATCACAGGGAAAATGGTGGCTGGACTACAGTAAAATGGAGCCAGACCATGCTGCTCCCTGGTCACACCAAAAATGGCCGCCGAGCACTGTATGCAATGAGGGACAGTGAAAACAGACAGAGGAAATGGCGGTAAACAGCGCTACAGTGATCAGCAGACACAGCCTCCAGACACCCAGGGGAGAAACCTACAGACATCCAAGGCACAGCTACACAGCACAGACCCCACCCCAGGTGAGAGCCCCTGTCTATGGCACACACACCACTCAGCAGCCCATGCAGCAACCCCCACAGGGAAGGAAGATAGAGACAGGGAGAGAAGAGAAGGAGGCGAGGGACCCCCGAATCAACCTCCCAGGGAATGCCCAGCTGCTCAGCCCCACAGAGGCAGGGAGAGCTGTACTTACTAGTGCTGAAGCGCTGGGAGACATTCCATCACAGACCCACTCTCCGATCAGTACGGGGTGGCTGCTGGCCCAGCACACTGACGCAGACATCAGTAGCCCGGTCATATGTGTCCCCCGGGGCATTACGCCCACCGGCCGCCCCTGGAGCTGGGGGCATGCCGTGGCCAACCCAGCGCGAAGCTCTGGTCTGCACACGCTCAATGGCCAGGCTGGGGAGACTACAAGAATAAGGGTATGCAGCCTGTCACCCAGCCGGCTGTTGATAGCAGATCACACGATCGTTAATCTTGCAGGAAAATCCACGGACCGATGGGCTCGCAGGGTTTCTAGGTCCTTCTCCTTCACTAGGCAGAAAAAAAAACTGAGGCTGCAGTAGCATGCTGAGGGGTTGTTACCTAAGGGACCGCCCCTTGGGCAGAACTAGAAGGTTCTAGTTTTATCATAACATTTTAACATGTTCTGCCTAGTCCCCTCCGTGTAATTTGCAATTGCACCTACTTTTTTTTCCTGGTTTTTGGTGAAAAACAGTGTTACTTTTAAAGCGGGAGTAAACCCAGTTTCAAAAAACACTTACATTCCCAGCATGCCGGAAATGCCAACTTTCACATCGGTTGTGCTCTCAACCAAACTTTCAAACCATTCAATGGCTGGTTTCAGAACTGATCACACGTGCAGCATTATGGCAGCTGAAGAATCATTAAAGGCCAAGATGGCAGCTTCCTTGACTGAAAATTATAGAAGGGTTTACTTCCACTTAGTAAATGCACTGTTGCATTTGTTACTGCAAGTTTTGAGGCAGTTTGTAGGTATTGACTCCCAGATTGAGGAGCACTCTATTTTGTTTGTGGGTAAAAAGTTCTATGCTGTTCCCACACTCTGTTTTTTTTCTATGGGTAAAGTTTTATACCGTTTCCCACATGCCAATGTGGGTAAAGGTTTTATGCTGTTTCCCACCCCTCGTTTTGACACTGCTTAGGGACGTCCCGATGGTCTAAGTAAGGAGCTGTGTCAGTTGGTGAATGTAAAAGAAAATAGGATTTTTTGTACTCACCGTAAAATCCTTTTCTCTGTAGTTCAGACTGACTGACACAGCACCCTCCCCTCCTATTTTTTACGTTATACTGCTTGTTGACGTACTGAGGCTGCAAGAGGCAGGCTGGGGGGTTGTTACCTAAGGGACCGCTCCTTGGGCGGAACTAGAAAGTTCTGGTTTTGTTACATGTTAAAATGTTCTGCCTAGTCCTCTCCTGAAGGTGGCGTAACAACCCGATGGTCTAAGAAAGGAGCTGTGTCAGTCGATGAACGTAAGAGAAAATTATTTTTCCCACTGTATATGTAAAAGGCTCAGGCAAGAATGATCATATATTGTCACTATAGGGTTTATGGTCTATTGACAGCCCACATTACCCATGAGGAAATTTAGTCTTTGTCTGATGTTACAAAACAAAGTTTAGGATAACAATGATCAACTGACTGCACTTTGTGGTGATGAAAAATAAAATCCTTGGGAAAGCAAAACTCCTCTACCAAGAGAGAGAGAAAAAAATAAAAAATAAATAAAAAAAAAAACGGTGCACACAGTTGCATTCCACAAAGAATGGAAGTAAAGCTCATGGCCTACACAATTGTTGCAGACTTACTATTAACTATATTATTACTATTTAGTTCTGTTAGTAGGAGAAAGCCATGAAAATATATACACACACACACACACACACGGGCACACCCAATTCCTTTAAAAAGGCACCCTGGTGAAAGCCCTTAACATATGAATGTATTTCCAATTTATTTTCTATTGTTTCTATAAAATAAAGAACACAATAGCAACAATGCAAACTTTTTATTAAACCATTGGGGTGGGGGGATAACCATCTAAATATACCAAACAGGCAAGCTGGACCAAATATTACAAAATAAAGAAACGTCAAAAAAATAATTTTTTTGCAAAAGCTCCTAAACTCAACTCCATAAAAGCTTATGTGCCATGTACATTTACAGGCTTTAAGTATAGTTTAGGAGCTGCTGAGGTTAGAGGAGGTTCAACCTCCTTCTGAACGAGGAGGAATCACATTCAGGAAAGAAACGTTTTGACCGACGGCCGCAAACCGCGCAAAATCGGGTAACAAGAAAGCAGAGAATAAGCAGCTGTGTGGGCTGGCATTACAATGAGTCTGTTTTATGTCCTTTATGGGCAAAGCACAGGCTTATGTTAAAGGGGTTTACAATAAATCATAGGTATGCTTTTGTATCTTCCTCCTTTGAGGATTCATTCACATGGCTGTAAACATTTTATGTCTCATTAGTCAAGGACAAGAAATTCCTACATAAATTATCAATAGGTATATTTTTAATGTGTAAAAATGTTCCTGTTCTTTGTTTCTTTCGATGGTATATACAGTTTTCTGGATTTTGTATTCCAGATCTGAATGCAGTGCAATATTAACACACCTGTGTAAAATCTCTATTGAAAACAATGCAGCTGTGTTCTGATCAGTAAAACTGTTGTAAATGAGGTTTGTTTTTTATGACTATGTGAATGAGGCCTTAAGCTGCTTTATTTTATATGGTTTAAGCAGTTTATCTCTTGCCCAGTATTAAAGCGGAGTTCTACCCAAAAGTCCAACTTCCGCTCATCTGATTCCTCACCCCCCCCCCATCCGGTGGCACAATTGGAACCTTTCAGGGGGGGAGGGGGGTGCAGGTATTTGTAGCTGGTGGCTTTTAATAATAATTTTTTTAGGTGCATTCCCGCTTTAATCACAGGTTTCCTTTAATTCAAAATGTGATAATACAAACACTAACATAGCACCTAATGAAAAAACATAGGCAAAAAAAGACTGAAATGCTATAAATCCAGTTTGAGTTTGAACCTATGTGCATATGCAAGGAATTTTTTTGGAGATATATTGTTCTTCTCTTATCAAAGACAATATACCAGGATGATCAAATGCAGTATGTGGTCTTACATCTGAAAGTACATTCTGGGTGTCAGTGATTACAAACTATAGTGCTTTGTTACAGCAATCTAACTTGCTGCCATAGAGTACTACTACTTTACTTTTGAAAAAGTATGACAGTATTCAATGGTTTACGTATCCTCAAGAAGAATTTACAAAGAAAATCTCCAACATATATTATTCTTATCACTTTAAAGAAGACCTTGCATCTAAACCAAGATCTACTTAGACTGTAACCTGTCATCCTGGCTTCCAAAAGACAGCAAAAAGTGTTGAAAAATAAACACTTTCTGATGAGATCTGTGGAATGCTAAGCACCCCAAATATCAGAAGATGTTTCAGCACTGAACAGCAGAATCTTCTGATCTTGCCGGATTTGTGATGTCACCTAGGCGCTGCAAGTGGCAGACGAGTGTAAGGATTTTTTAACATTTCACGACTTCTCTGTGTGATCTGATGTAAGGGTGAACGATTTAAACAGACTGTTGCATTTGTGTACAAGCAACAAAAGGTATCCAAAGGGCTCTTTCACACGGGCTTGTCCGTTTGATGGACTCCGCTTGCTCAGCAGGGGGATCGATCCGCTGATCCCCACTCAGCAGGCGGAGGACAGGTCCGTCTCCACTCACTGTGCTGAGACACACCTGTCAAGAGTCCCGCTCTCCATAAGTAGATTGGATAAAAATGGAAGACCTGTCAGTTTTCATCCAATTCACCAGATGGGTGGAAAATGGGGTCAACTTCTGTCTGGATATGGCGGAGAGGATCAGATAGCAGCCGGTGTCAGCGGACATGTGACTGCTGACATTCGCTGCCCTATAAGGGTGAATAGTGTCCGATCAGGTCAGACTGAAAAATTAACAGGCGAACCTGATCGGAAAGCCCGTGTGCAAGGGCCCAAAGATTTTTTTTTTTTTTATTAAACATGTTATACTTACCATTGCAAAGGGCAGCCCCAAACCTCCTCTTCACAGGTCCCCCGCTGATGCTCCTGCCGCCCCCCCCCCCCCCCCAAAGAATGCAGTAAGGTAAAACCTGCCTTTACAACCACTTTAACATAAGACATTGGCAATCCAAAAAAAGAAAAAAAAAACATGTTGATAAATGACTTACATGTGGTGTCATTAACAGTTTGTAACATATATTTTAAACATTGTAACAGAACTTGACTTCAGTCAACTACAATGGCAACATAGGTGATTGGGTCACTACATGCTGGGTTACTGAGGACTTCAGAGCGAAAAACTTTTATAGCACTTTGTAGTTAGTTCCTAGTGCTTTTAAGGTTTCTCTGAGGCTGGAGCGTTCCTAAGGTAAACAAAAAACAAACATGCTCAAAAGACTCCAGCATTTAATTTTTGACAGTTCAAAAGCAGACGACTGCCAAGTTTTTCAGTTAGGTGATCTTTGCTTTCACCATTCCTTCAAGTGGTAAATTTCTTTAACATGCACAAATATTTTAAAGAAAGGTGAATTTAGTGTCCCAGTTTTGTAGTACCGTTTTTGACTTAAAGCAGGATAATATAGAAAACATCCAGGTTATGGTGACCTGTAAACAAACAAAACAAAAAAAAAACTTGTAGGTAATGCATAAAGCTGTTAGATAAATTTTACAATGGACTACAAACAGCATTTGCCAGCTTGCTAAAACCAGTTAACTGATGTCAATCACATAATTGCAGATTAAATAAAATACACTTGGAGCATAAAATAAGCTTTTAATACATGCATACCCTCTCCAGGGTTAAATTACAAATTTGATGATTTTCTAGGGAAAAACAATATTCAACACAGACACTGTACTACACCACTGTTCTTTATTGTTAAACTTCCATTTTTTTTTAAATGAAGCTAAACCCCATAATACTTGCCTCATCTCAAACAGCACAATGTTCCTCTCTAGCTCCAGCATCTTCTAGGTGCCCGGCTTCAGCCACTAATTGGCTGGTGTGGGAAGACGTCACTCATTCATCCTGGCACACAGACGCTGTGCTGGAATGTACACTGACCTGCACTTGTACTGCCCAGTGTACACTCCACGTAAGACTAAGGGGTTGATTTACTAAAGGCAAATCCACTTTGCACTGCAAGTGCCCTTGGAAGTGCAGTCGTTTTAGATCTGAGGGGGACGAGGATAGGCTCTGCTAATTTTATCATCCAATCATGTACAAACAAAAATTCTGTTTTTTATTTTCTTTGCACGTTCCCCTCAGATCTACAGCGACTGCACTTCCAAGTATGCTTGCAGCGTACTTGTAGTGCAAAGTGGATTTGCCTTTATTAAACAAACCCCTAAGAGCAGACAGGTATGACTCTTGTTGTATAAAGGACAGTGCATGTCTCTTCTTCAATAAAGAGCCTGTTTGCTCGCAGTTTTCAAAAGTGGGAACTTGGTTCTGCTTTAAATATTAGACACAAAGGGAAAATCTGTAGAGAGCCGAAAGGGAGGAGATCTGTTTCAGCTGTGTGTACAGTTTAAGCTAGACCTACTGAGTTCTGTTAACAGGCATTTTCCACAACAGCAGATTTGTACAGGCGGCTACAGCATCACCTGCTAGGTAAAACAGAGGTGAAATACTCATAAGTTACAGTACTGTGCAAAAGATTTAGGCAGGTGTGAAGAAATGCTGTAAAGATGTATATATTGACATTTTTTTCAATTTGCAAAATGCTAAGTGAATGATCAAAAGAAAAAACGCAATCAAATCAATATTTGGTGTTTATCCTTTGGCTTCAAACGCGCTAAATTCATCTAGATAAACACAATGTTTGAAGGAACTCGGCAAGTAGGTTGTTCCAAACATCTTAGAGAAGTACCACAGATCTGTGGATGTAGGCTGCCTCAAATTCTTCTCTCTCTCTCTTTCAAGACAGAATTGATGTTGAGATCAGGGTTCTGTGTGGGCCAAACCATCAACCAGGATATTCTGCTTTATACTGAAGATTGTTCTTAACCACTTGACCTCCAGAAGATTTACCCCCTTCAGGACCAGAGCATTTTTTGCTAAACAGCAGTGCGTTACTTTAACTTTTACTTTAACTGCAACGCTGTACATGAATGGTTTATGTAATTTTGCGCTAGAAACCAAAAAAAAAACAAAAAACAAAAAAAATATAGGATTTTTGTACTCACAGTAAAATCCTTTTCTCTGTAATTCACCGACCGACACAGCTCCTCTCTAACAGAATGGGTTGTCAGCCCTATCACTGGAGATTACAAGGCAAGTTGTAATACAACACTTCAGAACTTTTAGTTCCGCCCAGGAGGCGGTCCATAGGCTACAACCCCACAGCCTGTTCTAGCAGAACTCAGTACGTCAATAAGCAGTATAACGTAAAGAGAAAAAGGAGGGGTGGGTGCTGTGTCAGTCGGTGAATTACAGAGAAAAGGATTTTACGGTGAGTACAAAAATCCTATTTTCTCTTATATTCACCGACTGACACAGCTCCCCTCTGTAACAAAATGGGATGTCCCCAAGCAGTGCCAAACGAGGGGTGGGAAAAACAGCATAAGAACTTCATCCACCATGGCAAGTGGGAACTAGTGAAACTAAACCCACAAAAAGCAACAGTGTGTGAAAAAACACCACCACCACATTCTCAACAGGAGTGATCCCCAAGACCGCAACCATTTGCGGAAGTACTGCAACAGTACTGCGTTTTTTTTCTTTTTTGAAAAACCAGGAAAAAATATCGATTGCATATAGAATTGCAACTACACGGCCGCCTGCAAAACTTTGCGGCCAAAACAGACATCAGCCGATGCACTGACGTCTACCTTGTAGAACTTGGTGAACGTATGGACAGACGACCAGGTCGCTGTCTTACACACCTGAGCAACCAACGCTGGGTGTCGGAAGGCCCAAGACGTTCCGACTGCCCTTGTAGAGTGGGCTGTGACCGGAAAGGGGGGCACCTGCCCCTTCAAGGTGTAGGCTTGTACTACAATCTGTCTGATTCACCTGGAAATGGTGGCCTGACGAGACCACCATACCCTTCGTTGGACCAGCCACCAGAACAAACAGTGAGTTTGACTTCCGAAGGGGAGCCGTGGCAGACAAATACACCTTCAGAGCCCCAACAACGTTGAGAGCGTGAAGTGCCACCTCTTTGGGTTATTTCGGTTTAGGACACAACAATGGTAATACAATGTCCTCATTGATATGAAAAGCCGAGACCACCTTCGGTAGAATGGACGGTTGCAGACGCAAACACCACCTTATCCCTGTGGATGACCAGATAAGGCGACTTGCAAGACAAGGCTGCAAACTTTGGAAACCCTCCTGGCCGATGTGATAGCCGCTAGAAAGACCACTTTCTGGGAAAGAGTCAACAGGGGGATAGGGGGATCTCCCTGATATTTTCAAACGGCGGTTTTTGAAGCGTCGACAACACCAGGTTCAAATCCCATGGTGGTATGGGCACACCAGAGGGACAACATGTTGTACCCCCTGAACGAAGGTGCCCACTAAGGAGTGCGATGTCAGGGGTAGTTTAAAAAAAGACAGCAGAGGCTGAGATTTGCCCCTTGATGGTGCTCAATGCCAATCTCTGGTCTCCTTCTTGCTGGAGAAACAGCAGGATCCTTGCTATGGAAAAGGAACGCGGATGCCACCCTTTCTTCTCACACATGGAGATGTAGGCCTTCCAGGTACAATGGTATATCTTCCGAGAAGATTACCGTGCCCTTAACATAGTTGGAATCACTGAGTCCAACAGACCCTGGTTCCTCAACACCTGGCTCTCAATAGCCATGCCGTTAAAGCAGCAATGGTAAAGCAGGATGTAAGATTGGACCTCGAGATAGGAGGTCCTCTCGCAATGGCAGTCGCCAGGGAGCGTCTACCACCAGACACACCAGGACCAGGGCCGCTGAGGCCAATCTGGGGCAACCAGGATTACTGGAATCCCCTCGGCTTCCAGCAGACGTGGCAACAGCTTCAGTGGAAGAAAGGCGTAGATCAGCTAGTACTGATCCCACGGAGACACCAGCACGTCTGACGCGTCTGCCCATGGATCTCTTGTCCTGGACATGAATCTTGTCACCTTCCGATTGAGACGGGAGGCCAATAGAGCCACATCTGGAGTTCCCCACTTCAGGCACAGCAGCCTGAATATCTCCGGATGCAATGCCTATTCTTCTGGGTACAGCATCTGTCGGCTCAGATAGTTCGCCTGCCAATTTTACACCGACAGTAAATGACCGACAGTAGTGATCACCATCCATTTCAGAGGGAGGAACGATTTTCCGGACTGAATCACCGGGGACCTCACCCACCAGATCAGAGAGTCCCTGACTGGTTGGCTCACCTGGATCTGTCGATCCAGGGACCACTGAGATTTGTCTTATTTCAACAAGATCTCCTTCTGCAGTACTCTGGTGTGGAACTGGGCGAAGGGTACTGCCTCGAAGGAGGCTACCATAAGTCGCAGTACTCGTATGCAAAACCGGAGCGCCGACCACTTGCGGTGCATCAGCAGTTTCACTGCGGACCTGAGAGTCTGCAATTTGTCTGAAGGGAAAAAAAAAACTCGCTTCCCTGGAGTCCAACAGTAAACCTAGGTACTCCAGACGCTGGGTCGGCACAATCACTGACTTCTTTAGGTTCAACAGCCACACAAACTCTTGCAGGATCTGCATGGTGATCGCCACATCCTCTTCTGAGGCGGAAGATGCTCTCAGCGGTAGATCGTCCAGGTAGCCCACAACCGCGATCCCACGTTGTCTCAGCAACGCCAATACTGGAGCCAGTCACCTTGGTAAAGACTCTGGGGGCTGATGCCAGACCAAAGGGAAGATCCACAAATTGGTAATGGGCTTCCCCGACTGCAAAACGCAGAAACTTTTGATGCCAAAGGCATATGGGTATGTGCAGGTAAGCATCCTGGACGTCCAAGGATGCCAGGGAGTCTCCTTGATGGAGTGCAGCGACTACTGAGCGAACTGATTCCATGCTGAACCTCTGCACTTTTACAAAGTGATTGAGGGCTTTTAAGTCCAAGATCAGACGTACCCCTTTCTTCTTGGGAACCAAACAGATTTGAGTAGAATCCCTGGAAGCGTTCCAAATCCGGAACTGGTACAATCACCCCTGGACTCAGCAAGTCCCTTACCGCCCCAAACAGGGCCTTCCGGCAAATGCTGGAGGGGAAGAATCTGTTTGGCGGCCAAGAGAGAAACTATCTTGTAGCCTGTGGAAATCAGGTCGCAGACTCATTGGTCGGATAAATGAGAGGACCACCGGGCTGCAAACTCCCGAAGGCGACCCCCACCCGAGACTTGGGTGGGGGCGAACCTTCATGCGGTAGCACTTTTGTTCGAAGGCTTAAGGTTCCAGGGACGTTTCTGACCGCCCATGGGTGTCCTGTTGGGCTGGGGACGTTTTGTTGAAGCACCAGGCGGACGAAAAAGCCAGTTGTGAGCGGAAAAGAGGGCCCTTGCCTGCGGCGTAGCTCCTTAGCTTTCCTGGCCTGTGAGAGTGGAGTACTCTTACCACCAGTGGCATTTTTAATAATGTCATCTAACGAGGCTCCAAAGACCCGGTCGCCAAGGAAGGGAAGATCCATCAGGGCTTTCTTGTAAGCCTGGTCAGCAGACCAGCATTTCATCCAAATCAGGCGCCTCAGCACCACAGCTGACACTGAAGCCTTGGATAACAGAGGGAGAGTATCCAGGGCCACGTCACAGACGTACTTAAGGCCTTGCACTAGCTGGTCTGCTAGTTCCACGCACACAGGGGAAGCCTGTTGCTCTCCCAATTCGCGGTGCAAAACTTTTGCCCACTCAGTCAGTGTCTGCGACACCAGTGCGGATGCCAGTACAGGTCGCACGGCTGACCCCACAACCGTAAACAAGGAACGAGCCACCGCCTCGGCCTTCCTATCCGTGGGATCTTTGAATGCAGGAGTCCCCTCAACCGGGATCGTGGTTACTTTATTTAACCTGGATACTGGGGGGTCCAAGACCGGAGGAGCCGACCATTTCTTGAGAAGGCTTTCCTCAAAGGGGTAACGCACGCCATGTATTTAGTGACCGAAAAGGTCAGTTGCGGGCGACCCCATTCCTTGTAAATTAATTTGTCAAAATAAGTCAGATACGGGAACACCTTAGGTGAACATGCTGGCTTGCGGGACCCAAGGGGACCGGTACATCAGCAGGATTCACTGGCTCCTGAATCTTCAGGGTATCACGCACAGCTGTGATAAGTGCTCCAACTAGCGCTTTATCGAGCACGGACCTGGACGGGGACTCATCCTCACTGTCCGAATGGTCCTGGTCAGCGTCATCTGACAAGACAGAACAGGGGTCACAGGCCTCAGCAGGACCCGAGTCTGCGTCAGAGCTCTCCCCAGAGGATGGGGACGGGGAGGGGCCGCTTTTTAGCACCTTTCTTCCCACCTCTATCTTGGCAACGAACGAATTGAGGACCGCCGTAAGGGTGTTCATAGGGACCCCGCATCCGCAGGTGACCCGGTTGCAATTGCCTGGATTTCAGGGGGAAGAAACACCAGCTTCTGAAGCCATGCTGACCCTACCCTGTCTGCCAGCCGAACGGGACTTAGAACAGTGACAGTTCCACCCTCCTGCTGCCGATGGCTGAGGGGCTCTAACCCGCTGGACTCACCACCCTGGGCCATTCTGCGCTGTATTACTGCAATGCCGGATGATCCCCAGCGTTCCCAGATGCAGAGATGGCAAAAAACTGTGTCGTGGCCGGCCGGTCGCACGAACGGTAAACGATCTGTGGGCGATCAAAACACACGTGTTCAGAACACAGGATAACCTCCCCAGTGCCCTGTGATGACCAAACAGGAAGCAGAGGGCACAGGGGCAGCTGCTAGAGCACAAAAACGTGGTCCGGCTTCAAGAAAGTGTCTGCCGGTGTTCTCAATAGGGAATCACCAGGAAAATGGCAGCCTGAAGCCAGTCTGACCCTTGCCCAAACTTAAAATGGCCGCCGAACAGCGCTATGGGGGACTAGAGAGAACATGTGGCAGGCACAGCGCTGCACCAACACAGGGGCATGACTACACAGGCATCCAGTGGGACTAAGCTGCAGGACCCAAGCACCCAGCACAGCTAAAACCCCCAGGTGAGAGCCCAGGCGCACACACATGCTCAGAACATGAACAGCCCCCCCTCGTGAGGGGGGGAAAAGAGGGAGTTAGGGACAGGGGAAAGAAGAGAGGGGGGTGAGGGGGGCCCCCAAATCGACCTCCCAGGGAATGCCCAGCTGCTCCACCCTGACAGGCAGGGAGAGCTGTACTTGCCAGTCCTGAAGCTGGGAGACATGCCACGGTAGTCAGCTCCTGATCAGCACAGGAAAGACTACTGGCCTCAGCATACTGTGACACAGACATCAGTAGCCCGGTCATATGTACGCCCCGGAGCATAAAGCTCACGACCACCTCTGGAGCGGAGGTATGTCATGGCCTGCGGAGCCGTAGCTGCGACCTGCACACGCTCGATGGCCGGACTGGGGAGACTACAAGGATAAGTGAACCAGCCTGTCACCCAGCCGGCTGTTAATAGAAGATCACAGGATCATTTATCTTGCACAAAAATCCAAGCTTCTGCACCAAAAAAAAAAAAACACAGACCTATGGGCCCGCAAGGGTTCCTAGGTCTCATCTCCTCACTAGGCAAGAAAAAACTGAGTTCTGCTAGAACAGGCTGTGGGGTTGTAGCCTAGGGACCGCCCCCTGGGCGGAACTAAAAGTTCTGAAGTCTTGTATTACAACTTGCCTAGTAATCTCCAGTGATAGGGCTGACAACCCATTTTGTTACAGAGAGGAACTGTGTCGGTTGGTGAATATGAGAAACTTTTTTTTTACTTTCTGCTATAAAACAGATCCAATTAAAAAAAATTTAAATCTAATTTCTTCATAAATTTAAGTCATGTATTCTGCTACATATTTTTGGTTAAAAAAATCCCAATAAGTGTATATTGATTGGTTTGCGCAAAAGGTATGGTATATATACTGGATTGTTTATCTATTATACTAGTAATGGTGGAGATCAGCTACTTTGAGAGTGCAAAATCAGGCTCACCTCTGCATAGAAACCAATCAGCTTCCAGGTCTTATTGCCAAAGCTTAATTGAACAAGCTGAGCTTAGAATCTGATTGGTTTCTATGCAGAGGTGATACAGTAATAGTGATCAGTGCTAACAGTATACACTGGCACTGTACTAATGACACTGGGTCGGAAGGGGTTAAACATCTAGAGCTAACAAAGGGTTAAATGTGTGCCCAACCAGTGTTTTTCCTAAAGGATTTGATGGATTTTATTCCTTGCTTTGAAGGGAAACAAAATCCAGCACATCCCCACTGACAGGACAGAGATCTGCGTTGTTTACATAGGCAGAGCTCTGTTTTGCCTTTCTCCTCGCCGATGAGCAGGCGCTGGCGGTCTTCCATTGTCCGGCACCCGCTGATCAGCTTCTGCTGTGATTAATCACAGCAAAAGCGGCATGCACCCCCTATCCAGAAGTGCCGGATCACGTACTAGGTCCATGATCCAACACAGGAGAGCTTCTTTTCTGCCGTTTCAACGGCATTATATGGTTGGCAACCGGTTAATGACATTGGCTGTCTGTTTGGGGTCATTGTCCTGCTGCAGAATAAATCTGGGGCCAATCACACGCCTCCCTGATGGTATGATATTATGGGTAAGTACAGTGGATATAAATAGTTTACACACCCCTGTTAAAATGTCAGGTTTCTGTGGTGTAAACAAATGAGACAAGGATAAATCTTTTCAGAAATGTTTCCGGCTTTAATGTGACCTATAAACTGTACAACTAAGTTGAACAACAAACTGAAATCTTTCAGGTGGAGGGGAAAAACCCCCAAACATCATATATTTAGCAGAGAATCTAGAGAATAAAATGGCGATTGTTGCAATATTTTATGTCATACAGTATTTGTGCAGAGGTGTTTTAAACTAAATTTTTGGGGAAAAGGGACACTTTCATGAATTAAAAAGAAAAAACAAAAACAAATCGGTATAGTTATCCCATTTTTTTGTATAATGTGTGAGATGATGTTACGTCGAGTAAATAGATACCAAACATGTCACGCTTTATAACTGCACGCACTCATGAAATAGCGACAAACTTTGGTGCCTAAAAATCTCCATAGGTGACGCTTTAAATTTTTTTTTTTTTTTTTTACGGTTACCAAGTTAGAGTTACAGAGGAGGTCTAGTACTAGAATTATTTCTCCCGCTCCAACGATCGCGGCAATACCTCACAAGTGTGATTTGAACACCGTTTAGATATCCGTATGCGTTTTCATTGCTGCGCAAGCTCGCGGTGACGTGGGCGGTTTGAATTTTTTTTCTTATTTATTTTATTTACATTATTAAAATTGTGCTTTAAAAAAAAAAAATCAACAATTTGGTCAGTTTTATTGCTGTCACAAGGAATGTAAACCTCCCCTGTGACAGTAATATGTGGTGACAGGTACTCTTTATGGAGGGATCAGGGGTCACTTCAAAGTATTCAGATCACCGAAAACGGTGCATCTGAATACTGTACTTTTTAAAATCCGGCACCATTGGCAGCCAAGTAAACAGGAAGCGACATTGTGATGTCACATTTGTGTTTACATCAAGGAGACTGGAACGAAGCCATTTCCAGCTTCGTTCCAGTCTGTCACGAGCCGTCGGAAGCAGCAGATCGTCGATCCCCCCCCTGTGCCACCGGGAGGCCTGGGAAGAGTGGCGGGGGGGGACGTCCCTTCCTCCGGGATAACAACCGAGCGGCTTTTAGCCGCATCGGTTGTTATCCTCAGAAAGCCGATGGCCCACTCTAAACGACGATACCAGGATGATATCTGCAGCTGCGGGCATCATCCAGCTATAACCCCCGAAAGCCGAGTACGCACATCTGCATACGCTCGGCAGGAAGGGGTTATACTACACAGTTGAAGGTAAAGCTAAAGAAAATTGAAGAAAATTGTATGGCCAGCTTAAAGTGGGGTGCCCCTAAAAAAATTAAAAGTCAGCAGCTACAAATATTGCAGCTGCTGACTTTTAATAATCAGACACTTACCTGTCCCAGGGTCCAACGATACGGGGGAACGAAGCCCCCCTCGTTGCCCGCTCTGCTCGTGGCGCCGGCATTCGTACTGTGGGCACCCGGCTGTGGCTTCACAGCCGGGCACCCACTGCGCATGCGGTGCAGGGTGCCGTGATACGCCGCACAGTCACCTGGGACACGTGACAGGTCCCAGATGACTGTGCGGCGTGAGGGGAAGTGATGTCACCAGCCCGGGCAACGAAGAAGGCACACTACGAGGGATCCCCTAGCAACAGGTATTTAGAGGTGAGTAAAAAAAAAAAAAAAAATTTTTTCCAATTTTTTTTTTTTTATATAATTTTAAACATTTTTTTATTTTTTGGTGGCAACACCACTTTAAGTGTGTACACTCTCACTCATAACTGTGTAGCTGTGTTCAGAATTAAGCAATCACATTCAAACTCATGTTAAATAGGAGTCAGTACACACCTCCCATCATTTAAAGTGCCTCTGATTACCATAATAAAGAAGAAAAAAAAATCTGGGAACCTGATGTAATAATAAATGGGTGGTGCCACCCAAGATACGGGCAGGCTGTGTTAACACAGCAGAGTACCATGAGGAAAAAAAAAAAAAAAACTGTTCCACCGCCAAGTTTATCTAGCATAAAAATGTATAAAACCGCACATGATCAAAATACAAAAAATTTCCAGTCCTAACAGCCTCCCCCTTAAAACTATAACCTCCCCCATTAATTCCCCTACCCCCTAAACCTATGGATCAACTCAACCGGGACCTCCCGAAGGAGCTGACACTATGAGGCTGTATGGCTGACCCCTCACAAAGATGAAAAATCCCCTGGTGACTACACCTGCAAAGATTGTGCGTGGTGAATGGTGGGGACTCTAGCATCCACACAGGAACCTGAATGGAAAGCACTACACCTTAAAACCGCTATGGGTGAATGCAGTGCAATTTAACAGGTGAACCTGGGGGACGAATGCATTAAAGCCCTGCTAATTAGTCCTGTATTCAACCACAATGAGTTTATATCCAATCCCAAATCTCAGGTAAAGGACTGTAGGACCAGATGACAGATAGATGGTGCCGAGAGGTAACGTCCATCAATCTGCTAAAGATAAGTGTATAATTGACCACATCAGGGGATAATAACTGTATCCACTGCTTGCGCCTCTAAATTGGATAATAAATAAAGTAGGGACATATATACTTCAGTCACCACTTGGACATAACTGCAAATAACATGAGCTGTAACAAATCTGGAAACAAAATAGATATCTGATCCAGCCAGTAATAATTACACTGTGTCCCATGGACTCTGAATACCTAATACTGCCGATATGACCAACCAAGGCATTAGATAGACCATGAAACACAGTGAAGACCGTCAAGTGGAGAAAACATGGCACAACAGTGACATTACCAAGAACTGGACTTCCATCCAAAATTTATGAAAGGACGAGAAGAAAACTGGTTAGGGAGGCTGCCAAGAGGCCTACAGCAACATTAAAGGAGCTGCAGAAATATCTGGCAAGTACTGTCTGTGTGGTACATGCAACAACAATCTCCCGTATTCTTCATGTCTTGGCTATGAAGTAGAGTGGCAAGATGGAAGACTCTTCTTAACAAGAAAAAAAATTCAAGTGCGGCTACATTTTGCAAAAGCACATCTGAAGTCTCCCAAAAGCATGAGGAAAAATGTGTTATGGTATGATGAATCCAAGGTTGAACCTTTTGGCCATAATTCCAAAAGATGTGTTTGGTTCAAAAACAACACTGCACATCACCAAAAGAACACCATACCCACTGTGAAGCATGGTGGGTGGTGACGGCATCATGCTTTGGGGCTGTTTTTCTTAAGCTGGAACAGGGACCTTAGTCAAGGTAGAGGAAATAATGAACAGTTCCAAATACCAGTAAATTTTGGCACAAAACCTTCAGGCTTCTGCCAAAAAGCTGAACATGAAGAGGAATTCAGCATGACGACCCAAAGCATACATCCAAATCAACAAATGAATGGCTTCACCAGAAGATGATTAGTTTTGGAATGGCCCAGCCAGAGACTTGAATCCTATTGAAAATCTATGGGGTGATCTGAAGAGGGCTGTGCACAGGAGATGCCCTCGCAATCTGACAGATCTGGAGTGTTTTTATAATAAAATCAAAAAGGCGCTTTAACAAATTATTAGTTTAACCACTTGTGGACCACCGCACGGCAATATATGTCCCAACTCTGAAGTGGAATATCTTTCTTATTGCAGGATGTATCCTCTTCTTCGGCCGGTGGTCCGGTTTATGCCAATAGTGGTCTCTGCGGCAGATTCACCGCAAGATCACTTTTATTGGTGGTGGGAGAGGGGCCTCCCTCTTGCCGCACTCTGCTACTTACCAGAGCTGTCGGCAGCGGGAGGGGGAGGGAGATGGCCCTCACCCATCTCCATACCATTGCAGGGCAGAAGCGTTGTCAATACGTCACTTCCGCCCATAGCTCTTAAAGGGCCATTTTTTTTTTTCAAGTGACTTTTTTTTTTTATTGCATTTTAGTGTAAATATCAGATCTGAGGTCTTTTTGACCCCAGATCTCATATTTAAGAGGTCCTGTCATGCTTTTTTTCTATTACCAGGGAAATTTACATTTCTTGTAATAGGAATAAAAGTGACTTTCTTTTTTTAAAGAACCACCAAATAATGGTGGACTGTGTGATATGTAACTGAAATAAAACCAAAGAAATGTTGTGATGAATATAAATAGACTTTAATTACCTTATGTATGGTTCTGTGGCAATAGACATGCCTGTAATCCTACTTGTGTGAATGGTCCAAGTGAAATGTTCAGCTGGTCAGCCTGAACAGCTTATATCCCCAGCAAAGTGCGGGTCCCCACTAACACCATGAGCTCCAATTAAGTGGAAAGAAGGGATCTGCTCAATGCACTGAGCAGGACATTCAATCATGATGCCGATGCATTGGAGGCAAAATAGCAGCAAGTTCTCTGAACTAAGGAGTCAAAATTCCACCAAATATTGAGTTAATATGAATTTCTCTTCTGTTACTTTCCATTTTGTTCATTGTTTTTTTTTATAGATTTTTTGTTACCCACCGCAAAGTCTGTTTCTCTAAGTTCACTGACGGACACAGTTTCTTCTTGACCAAACAGGGTTTTATAGTGCCACCTACATCAAGTATGACACTAGGCAGAAAAAAACTTGGCATCTTCTATGGATAATCCACTCTAGGCATAAAACCCCCTCTCTGCTATAGGAAAACCAGTTGGTTACAAGCAGTGTCAGAAATAAGAACTTCCAATAGAGGGGTGGGTCTGTGTCTGTCAATGAACTCAAGGAGTAATAAAAAAAAATCCTATTTTCTCTTATGTTCATTGATGGACACAGCTTTTCTTCTTTAGTCTTTAACAAACAGGGATGTCTCAAAGCAGTGCCACAACAAGGAGTGGACAAAAGAAGCTAACAAGGCAAACGCTCCAACACTCTGAATGACCCTGAAAACCTTTAACTGCAACCTGCAAAACTTTTCGGCCAAAATTGGCATCCATGAATGACAAAACATCATCCTTATAAAATTTAATTAAAAAAAAAATACGTAGACGACCAGGTTGCCGCCTTCCAAACCTGAGAAAACAGACACTTGACGCTGGAATGCTCAGGTGGCACCAACCACACTTGTGGAGTGTGCCGTACTGGGGAAGGGAGGCTCCTGCCCATTAACAGCATATGCCTGAATAACCTTCTGCCAAAACCAAGGGGAAATTGTGGCAGAGAACGCTAACATGCCTTTCCTCTGACAGTCCATAAGCACAAAGTGTGCCAGCCCAAGGAAGGGAGGGCAATGTCCTCCTTCAAATGGAAACCTGACACCACCTTCGGAATGAAAGAAGGGGGCAGATGAAGAAGAAACTTAGTTGTGTGCAAAATCAGACATGGAGGCTTACAAGACAGGTGCTATTCAGACACCCCTAAAAAACCATCTCTAGGGTTTACAGAAAATGGTCCAAATGAGAAAATATCCAGTGAGTGGCAGTTGTGTGGACAAAAATGCCTTGTTGAGGTTAGAAGGTCAGAGGAGAATGAGCAGACTGGTTCAAGATGATAGAAAAGCAACAGCACCACAAATAATCACTCTTTACAACCAAGGCATGCAAAATACCATCCCTGAATGCACAACACATCAAATCTTGGAGCAGATGGGCTACAGCAGCAGAAGGCCGCACCAGGAAAATTCGGTCAATACGTGCCTTGCCCTTTAAAAGGGTTTTGCCTCCATGCAAATTTTCATCTGTTTTTCTTCACATATGAACACCTTTCCTCCAAAAGGTAGCTCAAACAATAAAAAGAACCGCATTGTGCAATATATCAGTTTACCAGATCAATTTATTTAAACAAAGGGTTAAAATCCCACCCACAAAATGAGTGCACTTCATCCAGAGCACATTGCGGAATGATTGCCTATTTAACCCCTTCATCCCTCTGCGTCCTCCCATGCATGAGCTGGCTGCGCTCTGCTCAGCGAGTCCCCATCAGACTCAGCTGAACATAGATCAAAGGGGCCGATCCTGACCCCTTAACATGCGATCCGCTGTCAGCCAATGACAGGTGATCATGTGATGTAAACGGAGCTGATAATCGGCTATTTTTGTTCCCCCTCATACTGCCAGTTTGAGGAGGAAAAAAAACCTGATCATCTGCTTCTGTCAGAGGGACGTCGGTCCCGAACGCAGAGAGCCACTGCCGCCTTATCTGTGCCCACCAGTGCCACCTACCAATGCAAATCAGTATTGCCTAGCAGTGCCCATCAGTACCGCCTCATCAGCGCACATCAATGAAGGAGAAAAATTACACAAATTAACAAAATTTTTGGGCTTTGCTCTAATTTTCAACAGGTCCAAATCTAAGCAGCCTGTTTGGAAGGTGGAAGATTTCTGTGGTGGGGATTCATTTAGAATATTTACTAGTGCACGTTTAGTTTTTATGGACTCAAATTGAAGTGGAAGCAAAAAAGGAGGTGGACAATGTAAAATGGAACAACACAGAGAAAAAGTACTGAACAAATAAAGAAAGGGAGGTGCAAAAAGCGAATCCAAGACACCAGCTGAAATCTATCAGTAATTAGAAAGTAATCCTTATCAGTGCAAAGTAATATCAGCTGGTTCAGTCTCAACTGATGGCATATAGAAAAGGTGTCTCATTACCAAGGTGTGTTACACAAGAAACATCTCATGATGGGTAAAAGCAAAGAGTGCTCTGAAGACCTTCGCAACCTTATTGTTGCAAAACGTACTGATGGTATTGGTTACAGAAGGATTTCTAAACTTCTGAATGTTCCAGTGAGCACTGTTTGGACCATAATCCCGAAGTGAAAAAGAACATAATTTCACTATTAACTGGATTAAAAATAATCAGAAGAGCTGTTCAAGAGCCAAGGACCACTTGTGGAGAGCTTCAGAAAGACCTGGAATTAACAGGTACAATTGTTTCAAAGAAAACAATAAGTAATGCACTCAACTGCCATTGCCTGTATGCACGCTCACCACACAAGACTCCATTGCTGAAGAAAAAGCACGTTGATGTTTGTTTAAAGTTTGCTGCACAACATTTAGACAAACCTGTGAAAGGCTGGGAGAACATTAGTCTGGCCAGAGGTGACCAAAATGTAACTCTTTGGATGCCATAATACACACCGTGCATGGATGTTAAACGGCACTGCACATTAACCCAAAAACACCCCCCTACCAACAGTGAAGTTTGGAGTTGGGAACATCATGGTGTGAGGCTGTTTTTCAGCATACAGTACTGGCAAACTTCATATCACTGAAGCAAGGATGGATGGAAAAGTGTACCAAAACATTCTTGATGAAAATCTGCTGCCATTTACCAGGATGAAGTGAGGGTGGACTTTTCAGCAAACTAATGATCCCAAACACAAAGCCATGAAAACTCTCAATTGAGTTCAAAGAAAGAAAATAAAGCTGCTAGAATGGCCCAGCCAATCACCTGACTTGAATTCAATAGAAAATCTATGGAAAGAACTAAAAGATCAGAGTCCATAGAAGAGGCCAACGGAACCTTCGAGATTTGAAGGCTGTGTGGAAGAATGGGCCAAAATCACACCTGAGCAATGCATTTGACTAGTTTCTCCATACAGGAGGTGTCTTGGAGCCGTTATTACTAACAAAGGATTTTGTACGAAGTATTAAATAAATTTCACTTAGTGTGCTCAATACTTTATCCCTGCATCATTCCATTTTATTACATAACTTAATTTCCGAAAGTAACGTTTTCTTTTTTTTTGTATGTATGGATTACATGGGTTGTTGCCGACATGTGGTGAAAATTTCATGTCAAAAGTACCTTTAGAAATATATTTACCTAGACATCAAAATATACGCCAAAGCAATAGCGAACCGACTGATGAACTACATACCAGACCTCATTCACAAAGATCAATCTGGCTTTACTAAAGGTCGACAATCTTCAGATGCAAAAAGACGTCTGATTGATATTATAGACTTCACTGAGAGACATCAAACGCCTTCTCTGCTCCTTTCTTTGGATGCAGAGAAGGCGTTTGATAGGGTCCATTGGGGCTATTTACAGTCAGTGCTTTTAAAATTCGGCTTTCATGGAAATATTTTATCGGCAATTTTTGCACTGTATAAGGGCCCCTCAGCGAGAGTATACACAAATGATATGATGTCTATGCCCTTTGGCATCTCGAATGGAACACGACAAGGTTGCCCCTTATCTCCTTTAATATTTAATTTAGCCATCGAACCTCTAGCAGAACGTATACGATCTGACACAAAACTATCTGGTATAAAAATTGGGCAAATAGATAATAAAATAAGTCTGTTCGCAGATGACATAGTGCTTATAGTGTCTGATCCTATTTCATCTCTCCCCAATCTCCAAAATATACTAACGACATTTGGAGCAGCATCATATTATAAAATCGATGAAACTAAGTCCAATATTTTAGACCTAGGATTAGATAACACAACCAGGCAGTTATTGTCTAATAAATACCCCTACCACTGGAAAGACGAGGGGATTTCTTACTTAGGAATCACTCTCACTAACAAAACAAAACAGTTATTTAAAACAAACTTTTTACCATTTAAGGAACATTTTGAAACAGATCTGACAACACTTAGTAAATTCGAATTTACATAGGCTGGTCGCCTGGCAGCTTTCAAAATGATGACCTTAACAAAATTATTATATCAACTCAGGTCCCTTCCAATATGTATCCCTAAATACTACTTTAAATCCTTACAAAGCAGTTTGGGAAAATATCTATGGAATGGCAAAAAATCCCGTTGCGCATACCATATACTAATTAAACATAGAAATATAGGTGGTGCGACCGTACCTGATCTACAGGATTATTATGACGCAACTCTTTTGACCCAATTGCAAGAATGGTTCTTGCCTACTCCTAAAACTTTATGGGGACAAATTGAGAAAGACATCACACGACAGCCTAATATGCAATTCTGGTTACTTAGTAGGAAAATTAAGTCCACAATTACAGCTCAATACCCACCAACGGTGAAAGCGACGCTACACTCTTGGCAGAGAATCATCACATACAAATGGGATAAAACTCCAATAACGGTGTTAAACCCTCCTCTAACAATTATACCAACATTAATTCCTGGCGTACAAATACACGACTGGAATTTGGGTCGGGATATCAAACTTGGTTCCTTCTTCCAACAGGGCTCATTAAAGTCTTTTTCTCAGTTAAGTAATGAATTACAGCTTCCGAATTCTGAACGATCTACATATATTCAAATAGAAAAGTGTCTGCTACACAATCCACAACTCAGAGCTTCAATCCCGGTTAAAATATGGTCTTTCCTCAATAACCATGCCACCTCACAGAAAGGAGTAGCTACAATATACCCAATTCTAAGGGAAAAAAACATACCCAGCAAACTACCTTCCTTCCTTAAATGGGAACAAGATTTGGGGCAAGACTTTTCAATTAAACAATGGATGGCTTCCCTACGAAGCATATATAGGGCCACTGCATGTGTTACACTATGGGAACTGGCACAAAAAATTGTTCAAAGACAATACCTGACTCCACATATCCTAGCAAAATTCAAGGGGAACTCGTCACCTACTTGCTGGAGAAATTGTACCCAATTGGGGACCCTATTTCATATTATGTGGGACTGCCCAAGCTTACATAACTACTGGCAGGCAATCTCCCATTTACTCACTTCCGTAACAGGTATTGTCCTTCAACTTTCACCAGAACTAGCCATTCTGAATATGAATTTACATACGATTCCCAAACAATATCGTAAAGTAGTAACACATATACTTTTAGCTGCGAGACTATCCATAACTAGAAAATGGAAAACTGACTCTCTTCCTACTATGACAGAAGTTATAGAATTAACCCAACTCCACCACTCCTACGAATTGTTATTTCCTAATGACAAATACCTATATATTAACCACTTCAGGACCGCCGTATTGCCAATGTACGTCAACACAATGGCACAGGCAGGCACAATCACGTAGATGTACGTGATTGCCTTCCAGCGGGTGGGGGGTCCGATCGGACCCCCTCCCGCTGGTTACGGCGGTCCGGTTCGCTCCAGGAGCGCTCCGTGATGAGGGGATGGCCGTTGGTTTTCGGCCACCCCCTCTGGATCGCTCCTGGCCAATGAGAAGCTTCCTCCCACTGTGTATTGTTTACACAGGAAGGAGGAAGTGATGTCATTCTCCTCGGGGCGGTCTTTTTGACCGGACTACGAGGAGAAGACTAATAGTAAGTGTGCACCAACACTACACTGACATGTAGGTACACACAGGCACACAAACCCCCCCCCCCCCCGATCGCCCCCCCTCCCCCCCCAGTCACAGTGTCACTGATTGCATTGATCATTTCTTTACTGATCAATGCATTCAGTGTCAGTTGTGACAGTAAAAACTGTCAGGACAGTTAGTGTTAGGTCCAGGGTAGCCCCCTATCACCCCCCAATAAAGATTTAACCCCCTGATTGCCCCTAGAGTTAACCCTTTCACCCCCTTTTGCCAGTGTCACTAAGCGATCATTTTTCTGATCGCTGCATGTGTCGCTAGGTAGCTAGTTATTTTTTTAGGTTCACCGCCAGGTTTTTATATCGCTAGGTACCCCGATATACTACCCAATAATGGTTTTAACCCCCTGATTGCCGCTAGTTAACCCTTTCACCCCCTTTTGCCAGTGTCACTAAGCGATCGTTTTTCTGATCGCTGCATTAGTGTCGCTACAGTCGCTAGGTAGCTAGTTATTTTTTTAGGTTCACCGCCAGGTTTTTATAGCGCTAGGTACCCCGATATACTACCCAATAATGAATTTAACCCCCTGATTGCCGCTAGTTAACCCTTTCACCCCCTTTTGCCAGTGTCACTAAGCGATCATTTTTCTGATCACTGCATGTGTCGCTAGGTAGCTAGTTATTTTTTTAGGTTCACCGCCAGGTTTTTATATCGCTAGGTACCCCGATATACTACCCAATAATGGTTTTAACCCCCTGATTGCCGCTAGTTAACCCTTTCACCCCCTTTTGCCAGTGTCACTAAGCGATCGTTTTTCTGATCGCTGCATTAGTGTCGCTACAGTCGCTAGGTAGCTAGTTATTTTTTTAGGTTCACCGCCAGGTTTTTATAGCGCTAGGTACCCCGATATACTACCCAATAATGGTTTTAACCCCCTGATTTCCGCTAGTTAACCCTTTCACCCCCTTTTGCCAGTGTCACTAAGCGATAATTTTTCTGAACGCTGCATCAGTGTCGCTAGGTAGCTAGTTATTTTTTTAGGTTCACCGCCAGGTTTTTATAGCGCTAGGTACCCCGATATACTACCCAATAATGGTTTTAACCCCCTGATTGCTGCTAGTTAACCCTTTCACCCCCTTTCACCAGCGATCACAGTATAAGTGTCACTGGTGATGCTGGTTAGCTAGTTAGTTATTTAGGTTCCCCGTCAGGTTTTTATATAGCGCCAGGGACCCCCATATACTACCTAATAAAAATTTGAACCCCCTGATTGCCCCTAGTTATCCCTTTCACCACTGATCACCGTATAAGTGTTACGGGTGACTCTGGTTAGTTTGTTTTTTATAGCATCAGGGCACCCACCATTTATTACCCAATAAAGGTTTAACCCCCTGATCACCCGGCGGGTGATATCAATTAGGTTTTAGGGTCAGGGTCTGCGTCGCCCCAGGCAGCGCTAGGTTAGTGCCAGTACCGCTAACACCCACACGCAAAGCATACACCTCCCGTAGTGCTATAGAATCTGAACAGATCAATATCTGATCTGATCAGATCTATACTAGCGTCCCCAGCAGTTTAGGGTTCCAAAAAAACGCATTGTTAGCGGGATCAGCCCAGATACCTGCTAGCACCTGCGTTTTGCCCCTCTGCCCAGCCCACCCAAGTGCAGTATCGATCGATCACTGTCACTTACAAAACACTAAACACATAACTGCAGCGATCGCAGAGTCAGGCCTGATCCCTGCCATCGCTAACAGGTTTTTTGGTAGCATTTTATATTTAAATCCGGAAGGCAGTGCTTGGTCCCGTACGTGGCTAGGCTCCCAAAAAGTCCCCCACATGTGGTATCTCCGTACTCGGGAGAAGCAGCAGAATTTATTTTGGGGTGTCATTTGACTTCTGCCCATAGCATGTGTGAGCAATATATCATTTAGTGACAACTTTGTGCAAAAAAAAAAAGTTTGTAATATTCCCGCAACTTGTGGCAAAATATAAAATATTCCATGGACTCAACATGCCTCTCAGTAAATAGCTTGGGGTGTCTACTTTCCAAAATGGGGTCATTTGGGGGGGTTTTGTGCTATTTTGGCATTTTATGGCCTTCGAAACTGTGATAGGTAGTGAGGAGTTAAATCAAAAATTTGCACCCTTAGAAATCCTGAAGGTGGTGATTGGTTTTCGGGGTGCCGTGCGCGACTAGACTCCCAAAAAGTCCCACACATGTGGCATCCTCATACTCGGGAGAAGTAGCGGAATATATTTTGGGGTGCAATTCCACATATAACCATGGCATGTGTGAGCAATATATCATTTAGTGACAACTTTTTGTAAAAAAAATTTTTTATTTTTTTTTGTCATTATTCAATCCCTTAGGACAAAAAAAATAAATATTCAATGGGCTCAACATACCCATCAGCAATTTCCTTGGGGTGTCTACTTTCCAAAATAGGGTCATTTGGGGGGATTTGTACTGCCCTGCCATTTTAGCACCTCAAGAAATGAGATCGGCAGTCATAAATTAAATGCTGTGTAAATTCCAGAAAATGTACTCTAGTTTGTAGACGCTATAACTTTTGCGCAAACCAAAAAATATACGCTTATTGACATTTTTTTTACTAAAGACATGTGGCTGAATAAATTTTGCCCTCAATGTATGACTAAAATTTAGTTTATTCGATTTTTCTTATAACAAAAAGAAGAAAATATCTTTTTTTTTCAAAATTTTCGCTCTTTTTCCATTTATATCGCAAAAAAAAAAAATCGCAGAGGCAATCAAATACCATCAAAAGAAAGCTCTATTTGTGGGAAGAAAAGGACGTAAATTTAGTTTGGGTGCAATATTGCATGACCGCGCAATTACCAGTTAAAGCAGCGCAGTGCGAAATTGCAAAAAGACCTCTGGTCCTTAAGGTGTTTATTGGTCCGGAGCTGAAGTGGTTAAGTAAACTGACCATTAAAATAATAGACTGATCATTTCTTTCTCAGTGGGCAAACGCAGAAAATCAGCAAGGGATCAAATACTTGTTTTCCCTGTGTAATATATATATATATATAAAAATGTATTACACACACACAGTATCTCACAAAAGTGAGTGCACCCCTCACATTTTTGTAAATATTTTATTATCTTTTCATTTGAGAACACTGAAGAAATTACACTTTGCTACAATGTAAAGTAGTGAGTGTATAGCTTGTATAACAGTGTAAATTTGCTGTCCCCTCAAAATAATCAAGCACGCAGCCATAAAGGTCTAAGCCGCTGGCAACAAAAGTAAGTACACCCCATGTCCAAAATGGGCCAAATTAGCCATTTTCCCTCGCCGATGTCTTGTGACTCAGTGTTACAAGGTCTTAGGTGTGAATGGGGAACAGGTGTGAAATTTGGTGTTATCACTCTCACTCTCTTAAACTAGTCACTGGAAGTTCAACATGGCACCTCATGGCAACGAACTCTTAGGATCTGAAAAAAAAAAAGAATAATTGTTGCTCTACATAAAGATGGCCCAGCATCATATTCAGATGTTGTCTTTGGAAAATAGACGTACAAGCGCTGCCAGCATTGCTTCCGAGGTGGGGGGTCAGCTTGTAAGTGCTCAGACCATACGCCGCAAACTGCATCAAATTGGTCTGCATGGCTGTCAACCCAGAAGGAAGCCTCTTCTAAAGATGATGCACAAGAAAGCCTGCAGTTTGCTGAAGACAAGCAGACTAAGGACATGGATTAATGGAACCATGTCCTGTGGTCTGATGAGACTAAGATAAATGTATTTGATTTAGATGGCGTCAACCATGTGTGTTGGCAACCACGTGAGGAGTACAAAGACAAGTGTGTTTTGCCTACAGTTAAGCGTGGTGGGAGTGTCATGGTCTGGAGCTGCACAAGTGCTGCCAGCACTGGGGAGCTACAGTTCATTGAGGCAATCATGAATGTCCACATGTACTGTGACATACGGAAGCAGAAAATGATCCCCTCCCTTCAGAGACTGGGCCACAGGGTAGTAATCCAACATGATAACAAGCTCAAACACACCTCCAAGATGAACATTGCCTTGCTAAAGAAGCTGACGATAAAGGTGATGGACTGGCCAAGCAGGTCTCCAGACCTAAACCCTATTGAGCATCTGTGGGGCATCCTCAAAACGGAAGGCGGAGGAGTGCAAAGTCTCTAACATCGACCAGCTCCATGATGTCATCATGGAGGAGTGGAAGAGTACTACAGTGGCAAACTGTGAAGTTCTGGTGAACTCCATGCCCAAAAGGGTTAAGAAAGGAAAACATGAAAAGATATAATAAAAAATTTACAAAAATGTGAGGGGTGTGTGTATATATTTTTTTTTTTTCACTATTTGCACTTAAGTGGATGTTACACTGCATTTGGAATTGGCACTTATATTGTGTGATGGAAGATATTCAGATTTTTTTTTTTTTTTTTTTACAGACATGGATTTAGTATATATGCATTTGACTGATTTATATGCTATGTATATTGTTTTTGCACACAGTTTTATTTATTTAATTTAATTTTTTTGAGTAGGAACACGAAAACAGGTGCAGAAGTAATTTATAGTTATTGAACGTTGGTTCACAATTTGCATGTTAGTGCGCAAGACTCCAGTATAATAAATGAGATGGTATTGATCCCATGGCACCACCAGAGCATTCGTAGTGTTCGCCAGAGGATCCCCCATGCTTGCCACAAACGTCAGGACTTGTCAGTTGAGGCGAGATGCCAGTAGGTCTATGTCTGGGGACCCCCAGTGAAGACAGACCTGTTGAAACACCTCCAGGTGTAAGGACCACTCCCCCGATCCAGCGCCCCACGGCTGAGGTCATCCACCTGCCAGCTGACACTGGAGAGGTACAGCAGACAGAGCTGGAACAAACAGTTTTAACCACCGCAAATTGTGAGACCTCTCGTCCGGCTTTGGTGATTAACATAGGTCACCGCGGGGACATTGTTCGAATGTATCCTGAGCGGAACACCCCTGAACAGATCCATCCAATGCTCTAGGATACTGATGGGCAGTTGAGCTTCCTCCAGGGTCCTGCAACCTTGAGCGAACTTCGAGCCTATGGCTCGTCCCCAGCCTGGCATCTGTTGTGAGCACTGTCCAGCGAAGGGGAAGAAAAGACTTCCTGAAAGGGACAGAGACCGTAGCTACCAGAGGAGGGAGAACCTCAGCGACTGGTCCAAGCAAATCTGACTGTCCAGAGAAGCAGGCGACCTGTCCAACCTGGACAGGCTTTTCTTCTACAGGGTCCTCACTGGAACTGGACAAATGGGACTGTTTCAAGGGTAGTCACCATCAGACCCAGAGTCTGCATGCAAAACCACAGGGGAGGCTTCTTTGCAGGACAAGTGCCATCCATGTACCTGGTCAAGGCAATTCCCTGCTGTCTCAGCCAGGCAAGAACAGGGACCAAAAGCATGGTAAACATCTGAGGAACATAGGCTAGACCAAAGAGGAGCACAACAAACTGATAGTGCTTCCCCAATCACAAAACGCTGGTATCCCTCGCAGAAGAGATTGCGCAGGAGTCCTTGATGTCTATGGAGACCAGAAAATCTTCTTTGTGAAGAAAGGCCACCGCAAGGAGGGTGGATTACATCTGGAGCATTTGAACCCGCACAAAGGCATTCAAGGCTTTGAGGTCCAGGATCAGGCAAACCCCTGTTCTCCTTGGGAACCGTAAACAGACTGCAGTAAAAAAACTCTGGAACCGTGCCACCTTGGGTTCCAGAACAAATCACTCCTTGGATAAGCAGATCCTGCACAGCCCTGAACAGGGCCTGTAGGTATGACAGAAAAAGCTAGAGTATATTGGAAAAAAGGCTGTCCAGTGGAAGGAAAGAAAATCCCATTTTATAAGCAGAAACTGTGGACCCATTTTTTTGGGTGTCAAGAGGGAGGAAGGAACCCTGGCCACCTGCAAGGATTATGATAATTGTATCCAACATAGCATAAAAAAAGACGTTCTCCCTGAACAGGTAGGACTGCCAGGGCAATTTTCAAAGTCCGATTGGCAGACAAAGGCTTGCGCCAAGGATTCACCGGCATACCGCTGCCAAAGCAGAAGTCAAAATTCCTCCCCAAACCTTGGCCCATTTTGGTTAGTGTCCAGCATAAAAGATTCACCACAAGAAGAGGAGATCCTCTTGCACAGAAGGACCTGCTCAAAGGGAGAATGCAAAGCAAAGTGCTTGGAATGTCATAACTGACATTTCAAACGTTCCTGAGTCTTATAAACAAATTTGTGCCTTAGTGGAGTCCTCAGTTTTAAGCATCTCTTGAAAAAAATCATGGAGAGCGGCAACTAAAGGAGGAGCTTGTCTTGTGCAACTACAGAGGCAGGCTAGCTGGTAAATGTTCTGGGAAATCTTTGTTTGTGTTGTGCGTCGCTCTTCCATGAGCACTGTACTGCAAAGACTAGTTAGAAATTGCAGTGGTTGCCTACTTTTTGAATAGCTCCAGCCACCTACCTCCATTGTGCTCTAAGCTGGGCATCTCTGCACCTCCCTCCAGGCAAACTTGCTCTTAATTTATCCACTGCTATATGTGTCCCAACTTGGGACACTCAAAAATATACAGAGTCAGAACCGCAAATACACAGAGGAGCCTTGATGTAGGCACGGCGGCTTCCATATATCTGTGGAAATGTGTTCAACTAAAACCGGTTTTTAATGTGAACTGTAAGGGCACTTTACCACCAACGCCCCAGCGTCTTGGTGTGAAAGTGCCGCTATTTTTAGCGGCGATTTACCGTCATTTTAGCAGCGCTTTTTGGTAGCTAGCGGGGCAATTTTAACCCCCGCTAGCGGCAGAAAAAGTTAAAATGCTTTGCCGGAGCTGCTGTCTAAAAAACTGACTGGGGCAGACTAACGCTGGTTGAGATCTGTTAGGTAGTGGAAAATTTCCTGGGATTGGAGAGAGGCGTTTGTAGAATGAGGGTATGTCCACCAGCGAAGGGCCCCTGTGCATTGCACAGACGATTGTCTGAGGGGATATGTTTGCATTGCAAGGATCGGTGATGGGTGGATGTACGTTCATTATCTCTGCTGTGTCTGATCAGCACATGTTGAGATTGGCAGCATGCACCTGCGGATAGCCTTCCATCCACAAGAAACGATAGCATAATCCAGGTATGCATTGTTCTCTGGAACTATACATAATAAGGATTCCTATCAAAGGAATTGTAGTCATCGTTCATTGGTTTTGTATGGTTCATGTCTTTGAAAGCACTTAGTCGGTTTGCATACGTCACTGCTAGTCTATTTGAATGTATACATGTCTGTGACCACCTTCTTTTATATTCTGTTGAATCCTTTAGCTGTACTTAACTACCCCTGTTGGAAGGGTTTCTGTATTGTCACATCCTGTGTTGTCAAATCCTGTGATGTCACTTCCCATGTAAGAGGTGATTGGCTGCTGAAACCATCACTTCCTGTTTGTGAAAGCGTTTTTGATAATAAAAGGTAAGCTGACTGGTGAGAGTCAGACATGCTGAGATGAGGACGCAAGAATGCGGTAATGTCTGTTTACTGGGAAATGGGGAACCAGAGGACAGACATGGGATCAAAAGGCTGCATTATACTATCATGGTGGAAGGGCGCTTGTTAGTGCAAGTGTGTAGTGGAATATCCACGACAGTTAAAATTGCGGGCCACGGTAGGAGTGATCAGAACCTCCTTCGCAATATGTGTTTAGGTAGATTCTGCTTTGCAAAAGGACAAATTTTACATCTTTTAGGATTATGCTGTAATTTTGATCGTATTTCCGGTGTGTGTGTGTGTGTGTGTGTGTGTGTGTGTGTGTGATTTGCATCTAGAAGCTCAAATGTTTGTGTAAGGAGACTGTTTGCTGTGCATATGTGTAAGTAACTGTATGTTGTGTAATAAGGATATGAGAAACAGAAATGTATGAATTGGGATTATTTGGAGCAGCCTGCAATGTGTGTGTGGCTGAGTAGTTTTGTAAGTAGCTGATTGTTTTGTGGCCATGCACGGGGAGGGGCAGCCAGGATGGCTGGTCCATAGTTGTTACAATAGAATATGTTGAAATGGCTACGCCCTGTGGAAAGGGAGCTCTAATGTTCTGAGCATACATGTAAGCATAACTGTACTTCCCAATGGCTTATTATGAAAGCTGATGCCACAGTGAGTATATGAACTTTAGGTGAGGACAAGATTTTATGTTTTAAGTTGTGCATTTACATGTAACTTTAACACTTTTAAATGTGAGTTAGCCTGTGAGTTTGTCTATGCGTTAAATGTTCATGTTGATGTCTCAATTGTTTGTCAGTTTTTGTGGGAAGGTTTTGGCTAGTAGGAAGGTTTGTGCTGATTTTGGTGGAAAAACAACTGCATTTGGCTGCCATTTTCATAAAACCCTGTTTGGTCAAGACTAAAAGAAGAGAATCTGTATCCGTCAATGAACATAAGAAAAATAAACTATTAAAACTTCTATTTTTGAAAGCATTCTTAATTTAAATTTTTTCACAACTGCCAAAAACTTTTGCACAGTACTGTATAGTTCATATTTACCTGGCTATAACAAAAAAGGAATTTTGACTTACCTGTAAATTGCGTATCTTGGAGTACAGTATAGGATACAGGCTTGATATCTATAGACCCTAGGTTATAAGCTAATTCAAACATGAAAATTGAACAAGAGTGCAATATCCAGTTAAAAGGCTGAATTGCTTTATTCCATAGAAAATATAGCACACTTACAATTAGACTGCTCTTTGTCAATGTGGATCACAGTGGACTATCCTTGTACAGAATTATTTTTATGCGATTGGTTTACACGAGAATTCTTGTAGGATTTCCTACGGATTCCTTTAGATTTTTATTGACATATGCTGGATAGTAGTGAGTGGAGATTTTGTTTCGATCAATACATGTCCTGTAGCAGTGCTATAGTTCTCTGTTCGGTATTGGCAGGACTCGGACGTAACAGTGGTGTGGGTCCTAATGCTGGTAACTGCATTGAGCGGCCACTTTTTCCGAGTTATAAAATAGCCATGGTTATCGCATGAGGCAGGCTTGACAAAGAGTAAAAAACCCTCGAAATGTGCTGCTGTCCCCTCCCTTGACATGAGGCTCTGCCACAAGGATTAACAGCGACGGGCGCTACTCAGAGTGTATAGTGAGTGGGTTCTCTGCAAGCAGCTGGAACCAGGACTCTTCACTGCTAATTCACAACCGCTACCGATGATGCACAAAGAATAGTCCATGTTGGCAAAGATCAGCTTAACTTTGTTAGCTATATTTTATATGGAATAAAGCAATAAAGCCTTTTAATTGCATCTCACGCTCCTGTCCAATTTTTGTCTTTGTATTAACATCGAACTACCCAGATCAGAAAAGGGAGCTGCAAGAACCAGATAGCTCATGCCATATGGACATTTAAAAAAAAAAAAAAAAAAAAAAAAAAAATAAACTTTCCCCATTCATTCTTTCCTCGTTTTACCTGCATTTGAACTGTATGCAAAGTATTCACTTGTGTCTTTTTTGGTTTACAGATTGATTGTGTAGGTTATAGGCTGGTACCTTCAGTTAACTGGACACTCATACTTTTAGACATACCCCCCTTTGTGCATACTCCTATAATCCTACCTTACTCTGAAAAATCTAATTTTTTTGTTAGCAAGCAATGCAGACTAACAATATAGGGACAGGGGGAGGGTGGCCTGGGCCCTGTACTGTAAGATAAGGAATTTTCAAGTAAGTAATAATACTAAAAAAAAATTAGGGGACGTTCCCAAGCATTGAAAGAAGTGTGGGCAGATCATCTAAGGGTAAATCTAACATAGGTTCAAAGGGTAGTTTCTTTGGGGCAGCGTAATCTGTCTTTAAAGCGGAGGTCCGCCCCCCCCAAAAAAAAAAAAAAAGTAAAGCCAGCAGCTACACATACTGCAGCTGTTGGATTTTAATAATAGGACACTTACCTGTCCTGGAGTCCAGCGATGTCGGCACCCCAGCTTATGTTTCCATCAGCTGTTGGGTGCTGCCGCTGCTATTTCTAGTAAGGGTACCCGGCAGTGTAGCCTTACAGCTTCATGCCGGAAACCCTACTGTGCATGCGCGAGGCCCTGCTCCTCTCTCCTACTGGTCCAGCGACTGGGGGAGGAGGGAGCCCCACGGTGACGTCATGGGTCGCGGCGCAGAATTCCTGGAGCAGGAACAGGATACCTGTTAAAGAAAGGTATCCGGTCTTTCCCCCCCTGGAAACGTGCCAATTGTGGCACTGTCAGGATGCTTCCACCAGCAGACAGTCTCATCCTCCCAGAAGACCCCTGAGGCGCAGAGGAATGCGTGTTCCCGTTGCGCACAGAAACCCGGGCTGTGGTGCATAGATGTGCGCAAGCAGGATCGCAAACAGAAGCAGTCGCGCAACCTCATGCACGACGGCGCTTGGCGCCAAACTAGCCTATTTAAGTTCAGCCAATACTTTGCCTAGTGCTGCTTTGTCTTCAGCTCCTGAGTATCCTGTCCCCTAAGAACCTGTCTCCTGGCTTGTCTGACCATCCTTTGAACTCTGCCTGTACCGACTTCGGCTTGTCCTGTGACCAATCTCCTATCTTCTTCCTGGCACCTGCACCACTTATCCGGTTTGACCTGGCTTGCATCCTGATGACAATCCTGCCTGAACCTTGTACCCGATTCTGCCTGCCGTGTATGACCCTGCCTGTATGACCTTGCTCCTTGCTGCTGCCACCTGTTGGCCTCCTGCTGAAGCTCTCCGGTGTCTTCATCAGCACTTTAGGGACTATCGCTCAGCTGCCACCAAAGACTTCCTGGCGCTCGTGCGACTCTGCTCTCTGGTGCCTCCTGTTTACTCTATCAGGGGCCCTGAGCCAGTGTGGTAAGGGAGGCCCCTTGCTCGTCCATTCAGGCTCTTCTACCAGGTATGTGATAGGCACCAGTGGGGGGGGGGGGGGGGGGACACAAATGAGCAGAAGTTTCAGGTACCACAGATACCAGGGTGCCCTGACGAGGTTCTGTGGCTTATGCATGCATTTGCAAATGTGTGCAGACTAAACCTCTGCTTTTAACGAATACTGTTAGACAGGTTATTTAGTTGTCTGCGGGCTGGTTGTTAAGTTAAGCTTGGGCTTTTCCTAGGATTCATCCTTGGCCTTTTGGGTGGAACTCCGCTTTAGGAGAATGTAAGGTCAAGTCCTGATTGTATGAAGGCCAGAACACGAGGCAGAGTCATCGCTGAGATTGAAATGCCTGTGTCCACAGCAAGCAAAGGATTTCTAGGTACAATAGATTTTTTTTGGAAGTGGCTTTTCTTGCTTTTAGCATAGACAGACAGAGTGACAAACTCAAAGGCCTTTAAGGCTTAAAGACCTGGGCTTAAACAGCCATGTAGGAGCAGGATAGAATACATCTAGCCTGTTGGGAAGAGGTCATGGGTCCTCTCCTAATAATCTGAGCATGTCGATTGTGGAGGCCAGGCTATCCACATCCAGAGTCTCCCAACTGTGACTCGTAAAGTTGAAGATGTCTGGGTGAAGGGCTCATCCTCCTTAGTCCAGGCGATGACGGCTGGGGTAATCCGCCTTCCAATTGTCCTCTCTTTGAATGTGGACATCAGAGCTTTCTGGACAGTGTTTGTTCACCCCTGAGATTAACAGGCTTGCTTCCTTCCTGGCTGAATTGATGTAGGCCATGATGTGGTGTTGTCTTATTGCACCATTTGGGTGTCACTGAAGAAAGGGCTCCAGTGGTGCAGAGCAATTCTTATCACTCTTAGCTCCAATATGTTAATGGGCAGGCTTTGCTTCCTCTGGAGACCATGTTCCTGGAACTGAGGAATTGTAACACTCTTATCTTATCTGAATGGTATCTTTCTCCTTCTTCCAACAATATGGCAGAAACTAATTTCCCATTGTCAAGCCTAGGTAAGAAATCTGACAATCCAGGGAATTCATTGCTTGGGCAAGTAGGTCGAGAGAAGGATCCAGCTGGTCAACAAGGTGTTTGGTCTTGAATGAAATTGGGTATGTGAGACAGCCTTAGTCTCCATGCACACTGAAGCTGATAAACTGCAGTTTATTGGCGTTTGGGCGTTTTTTGTAAAAGCCCATAAACTCCACTCTATGTTAGCCTATGTGTCCATGCACACATGGAAGTTTTTCAGCTTTAATGAGCAGTGGAGTTTATGGGCTTTTTTCTGAACGCCAGAAATTCGCGTTCAAAGTGCCGTTTTTCAGCGGCAAAAAATGACAAACGCTCATTAACGCTCGTTCATTAGTGTTCGGCATTCTATTTTTCAATGCATTGTGGGATTTTTGGAGTGTCCTCTGTGTATTTTTATAAAAAACGCTAACGCTGTAAAACGCTCATTAACGCTAGTATAAAACGCTGTTAAAAGCAGGTTTTTCAACCAGCGTTTTCTGCCAGCAATCTGGCGTCCAGAAATAGCTTTTTTGAGCTTCAGTGTGCATGGAGCCTTAAATAAGGGCACTATGAAAAACAGAATTTCCATGAATTGTGGGTCTTGATCTCAAGTGTAAGTTTTGATAGGCAGCCCTTTTTTTTCCCTTTGGTTCCAGGACAGGACAATACTCCTGTTGTGTTTCGGTACCATGAGCAGGTTGGAATAGAATCCTTTTAACCTTTCTTCTAGAGGTACAGAACAACTATTCCCAATGACAAGAGATGGTTCAGAGTATTCTAGAAAATTTCAGTCCTTGGGCAGATTTTGGTTGGATTTGACAGAAGAAAGCGTGCATTTTAAACTATAAACTCTGATTTATACCTCTTGAATGACTTGGGTACCCCTCAAACAATGTGGGGTGTCTGTGACTCAGATAGGAAAGCTGTAACCAACCCCCACTCTTAGGAGTGAGGGCACCCTTTAATTGGAAAGAGGGTTTTGGGGAGGACTTGGTGGGATACGGTTTTCTCTTTTTTTGCCAAAAGGAAGGAATTAGGTTTAGGCGTTTAAGCCTGGGTGGAGTGTTGAGGTACTCTGCATTTGGAGAAGGTAGAGGCTCTTGAGATGGAGGGGGGGGGGGGTTGGAACTTTCCATTATGGAAGAACCTCCTTCCATCCTGTGACATCCTTTATGAATTTGTCAAGTGCTGCACTAAAGAGACATCCTCTTTCCAAGGGCATACATGTGAAATGTCTTGCAGGCAGCTTCACCTGACCAGGCTTTGAGCCACAATATTCTGTACATGTGAATGGAAATCAGAGTCATTATGGAGATTTGTCATTACTTGTTCTAGGGCATCCACACAAATAAACAAGGCTGAAGGTAATTGCTCAGTTAAAGTACAGTCCCGGAATACAGGATTGTTTTGTTTTTTCATTGCCTCAGTTCAGTTTGGTTTGGCAAACAGAAATTGCAGCAATAACTTGGCCTGCAACTGAGCTTTGCAGACAGTTCCTTTGGCCTTATGGCTTTTGCTCTGATATAATATTCATTGTCAGAGGCATGTGGCTGTCCAAATGATATCCAAGCAATGTATTTTACCACAGGTGGGCTTCAAATCAAAGTGTAGAAACATCTTTGCAGCAATCGAGAGAAATAGGAGGCATCTGAGCTAAATTTCAAGTGTTGTTGCAAAGGGTCTGAATACATACGTCAATGTGATATTTCAGCTTTTCCTTTTTCATACATTTGCAAACATTTCTAAAATACTGTTAAAACTGTCATTATTGGGCACTGAGTGTAGAATCATGTAAAAAAAAATGAATTTAAACAACTATAGTATCAGGCTGCAAACATCACAAAACGAGTCTTTCAGAGAATACTTTATGCACTGTAGCGCTGCAATGATTTTTTAAGGGGTGAAAATCTTTTTTTGGATTGACCCAATCGTCATAAATTGCTTTCTATTTGGTCATGAACAGAAATGTCTTTTTAGATTGAGCAGGTCTTGTTGTGCACAAATGGGCATAGCGAGATGGAGCAGATTCAAGTATAATACAGAGGCTTTTGCACACAGCAGAAGTGAGCACATCAACACTGGCAAGCATATTGCGGGACACTGTAACATCAGGTGCATAGAAGCCTGGTGGTGAGAAATCTTCTTACACAAAGTGCCATGGCAAGCACCCATGCAGGATCCAGTGCCCAAAACATTAAAAGCTGCCCCCATCATGTGGGATCCAGGTCCAACTTCCAAGGTTTTAGGGCCAGTTCACACCAGATGCAGTTCCGTGCGCTTTTAAAATACATTTATATGTCCTGTAAAGGTAAGGAGAGAAGTTTTTTTTTTTATATTTTAAGTTGGAGTGAAGTGTTAGCAGACTACCCCGCTGCCTTCAAAAAGGGATCTCTTGCTGGCGTGAGGAAGGATTTTTAGCAGCTCTGGTGGGCTTAGAGCGGGCAGGTTTGCTAAGACCAGAAGAAGTCACAGTACATGATTGCTTTTAGGAGGGGTACGTGAATGAGAACTGTACAGTATGAAATGTGTAGGTGTGATTTGGATAGTGGAGTCTGAAACCCCTTCCATGAATAGCTGCCTCTAAGTATTTATTGAGGAATTTGGCACAGCAGAAGCTCGCCCTTGAAGGGCATGCACAGCCATCTTTATTTGTACTACATTAATTGTCCAGGATTTAAAGCGGAGTTCCACCAAAAAGTGGAACTTCCGTTTTAAGAACTCGTGACCCCGACACGCCACATTTGGCATGTCATTTTATTGCGGGGGAGCAGGTACCCAGTTTTGACAGGTACCCAGCTCCCACAAGTTCACCCCCACCCCCTGTAATTTTCCGGGACCTGTGGTGTGTCTTCTGGGACACATCACAGGTCCTGGAAGATTGTCCAACCATTTAAGACCATGCAGTACATGCCCAGCTGTGAAGCCACAAGCTGTCACAGCCGGGTGCCCACACCTGCAATGTCGGCACTGCAGAGAGGTGGGGGAAGGGAGCGAGGCTTCAGGCGGCCGCATCGCTAGACCTTGGGGCATGAGAGTGTCTACTAATAGCCTGAAGCTATACTTTATAGCGGCTGACTTTTAAATGGGTGGAACTCCGCTTTGAGTCATAGGATTCTGTGTGTATGCAGTGAGTAAAGACAGACATTCTGGGGATCTAATTAATCAGGGTCTCTCCATGGCCTCCACATAGAATATTAGGACCAAAGGTGAAAGCTGCAACTGTGAGAAAAAGGCTTGAGTTGTGCTGCTCAGGAGAAAGTTTATGGTGAATTTCTAGGAGCTGGCTATAGTTTCAGCATCGCCAAGATTACAACAGCTGGCCCTGCTAGTGCAAAGATAGTTTTAAGAAGAGTCCCTATGCACCTTATCCACTGAAGGAATGTAGTATCAGCGTTAAGTGCAAGAATGCTTTGGTCCACTTTAAGGATGGACAATTGTTTGGGTAAATTATGTGTCCATAAGATATAAGGACTCAAAATTATCAGGAGTTGCATGTAATCTCTCCGAATTTGGTCAATCATTGTATGAGGCCCAATCTGTCCATTCCAGGGTGGGAAAGAAGTGCGAGAAGGTCCTTGCCCTCCAGCAAGACTTCAGTGCCAGTCAGTGATCACAATTCCAGGCGGGAATGAAGTCGAAACCACTGTAGTGAATTTTACTGTCTGGCATGACAATCCAAAGTACTCGCCGATAATCATTACCGATTATTTTTTAGGTCATGTGACAATGGCACACGTGTCAGAATAAAAAAAAAAAAAAATGTATTATTTTTTTACAATGCTTTCTTTCTTTTGTGGGGGGTAGGGGTATGGGAGTAGACAGTGTCAATGTTTTTAAATTACAATTTAACATTGTAATAAATATTTAAATAATTTTTTTTTTTTAAATCCGCCCTGTTCGGGGATTTGGTGAGATATCAGTGGTCTAAACAGACCCCTGAAATCTCTTTGAGACAGGGAAAGGGACAGATTCCCCAGCCCCTCTCTGCAGCCTCAGATTCACTAAAGATGAATAAAGGGGACAGAGGTGCCTCTCCATTCATAAACTGAAGCAGAGGGAACACCGGTTATGATCTTTCAGTTATGAATGGACAGTCAGTGATCACATTCGGAAAAGAAAGGAGACGGAATTTACTGGCTCCTTCCTCCACATCTTCATCCTAAAAGATCCAGGACAGGGGGGACCGGAGGAGCACACAGAGAGCCGGAGAGGATGTAACCCAGAGGATGACACGGGGGATCCCCAGAGGATGAAACAGATCAGGACCCCGAGAAGGACAGGAAGAGCCAGGAGGACCCGGAGAACGAAACAGATCGAGACTTGGAGGTGGGGGCAGTTACAAGCGCTGATATCCCCGACAGCCACGGGAGGAGGGGAAGAGAAGCGGCTGTCAGAAAAGCTATACAGGGAGATCGATGCTTGTAACTGACCCCACCACCGCATCTGATCAGCCCTGAGGCAAGTACTTCTGCAAATGCCCGGTATCGGCATGGATACCGATACTAGTATCGGTGCAACCCAATAAAGAACAAAGATGGCACGGATTAAACTTAAGTATAAATATAAACTGACTTTACCATACATACATCACAGGATCATGCTCATGGCATTTTCTTTGCTGACAGTTTGGAGGATGCTTGTTTCACAATCTGTGGAAGGGTCAGGCCCCTAAGGGAGTCTTCTCTGCTCATTATAATTTCCGCCAAAGCATTAGTAATATCATCTCTGAAAGATAAAGAAAAATAAATGTAAAAGCTTTAAAAGGCGATACTAAAGTCTTGTTTTGTTTTAGTTAAAAATAACAAATACGTCTATACTTAACTGCTCTGTGCAGTGGATTTGCACACAGCAGCCCAGATCCTCCTCTTCTCGGGTCCCTCTTTGATGCTCCTGGCCCCTCCCTTTTGTTGAGTGCCCCACAGCAAGCAGCTTGCTATGGGGGCACCCAAGCCGAGCTACAGTTCACTGTGTCCTTTCAGACACAGAGCCGTGGCCTGCACCCGCCCCCTTTCTCTGATCATTGGCTGACTGACTTTGCTTGACAGCAGCGGGAGCAAATGGCATCACGCTGCTGTCCCAGCTAATGAGGGGGTGAGTCCCGGGCAGCCGAGACACTCCTAGATGGGGCTCAGGTAAGTATTAGGGGGGCTGCTGCACACATAAAGCTTTTTATCTTAATGCATAGAGTGCATTAAGATAAAAAACCTTCTGCCTTTACAATCACTTTAACCACTTGCCAACCAGGCACTGTTTTTATACGGCGGCAGGTCGGCACATTTCCACAAATCGCCGCTGGCGTACTTCCGCTCCTCCAAGGAGCCAAAGCAGGAGCGTGCACCAGCTGTACTGCGAGGGACAGGAAGTGCATTGGCCGGCCAGCCGCGTTGGCCACCCTGCGATCGTGGCAACGAGAGCCAGAACGGGGACCTGTCAATGTAAACGGATCACTGTTCTGACAGGGGAGTTAGAGAGAGATCAGCTGTTCCTAGTGATTAGGAATAGGGATCTCTCTCCTCCTCCAGTCAGCCCAGCCCCGATACAGTTAGAAAAACTGCCAGGGAACACACTTAACCCCTTGACCATCCTAGTGTTAACCTCTTCCCTGCCAGTGACATTGATTCATCAGTGGCTATTTTTTTTTTTTTTTTTTTTAGCTCTGATCACTGTATATATGTCAATAGTCCCACAAAAGTGTCAAAAATGTGCGATCTGTCCGCCGCAATGTCACAGTCCTGCTAAAAATCTCAGATTACTGCCATTACTAGCAGAAAAAAATAAAATAAAAACACCATAAATATATCCCCTATTTTGTAGACGCTATAACTTTTGTGCAAACCAATCAATATACACTTATTGCGATTTTTTGGGCCTAAACTGATTAACCACTTGCCGACCGCCGCACGACGATGTACGTCGACAGAATGGCACGGGCAGGCATAAGGGCTTACATGTACGTCCTTGCCTGCCCGCGGGTCGGGGGCCCGATCGGGCCCCCGCCCGGTGCCTGCGGCGGTCGGTATTCGTTCGGGAGCGATCCCGGACGAGGGGACGGCCATTCATTCATGGCCACCCCCTCGCGATCGCTCCCGACGAATGAAAATGCTCGGTGACATCACTTCCTCTCCTGTAATGTAAACACAGGCAGAGGAAGTGAAGTAATCTCTCCTCGTGTCGGTCTTTTTCGTTCCGGCACCGAGGAGAGAGGATCGTGAGTTGCACCCAACACTACACTTACAGTAGAACACGCCAGGCACACTTTTCACCCCCCTGATCACCCCCCAATCACCCCTGCCCCCCCCAGTCACAGTGACACCAATTGCATTTTTTTTTTTTTTTTTGCATTGGTGTCATTTGTGACTGTAATAACTGTTAGGGCAGTTAGGGCTAGCCCCCTTTAGCTCTAGGGTGCCCCCCTAACCCCCCCAATAAAGGTTTAACCCCGTGATCACCCCCCGTCGCCAGTGTCACTAATAAGGGATCGTTTTTCTGATCGCTGTATTAGTGTCACAGGTGACGCTAGTTAGGCAGGTAAGTATTTAGGTTCGCTGCAGCTTTTTATAGCGTCAGGGACCCCCATATACTACCGCATAGCCCCCTGATTGCCCCCCAGTTAACCCTTTCACCAGTGATCACCATATAACTGTTACAGGCGACGCTGGTTGGTTAGTTATTTTTTTTTTGTTTCAGGGCACCCGCCATTTATTACCTAATAAAGGTTTAACCCCCTGATCACCCGGCGGGTGATATAAGTTTGAGGGTCAGATAAGGCCTGCGTCGCCCCAGCGTCAGGTTAGTGCCAGTACCGCTAACACCCACGCGCAAAGCATACACCTCCCTTAGTAATATAGTATCTGATCAGATCTATATTAGCGTTGCCAGCATTTTAGGTTTCCCAAAACGCATTGTTAGCGGGATCAGCCCAGATACCTGCTAGCACCTGCGTTTAGCCCCTCTGCCAAGCCCAGCCCAGCCCACCCAAGTGCAGTATCGATCGATCACTGTCACTTACAAAACACAACACACATAACTGCAGCGTTCGCAGAGTCAGGCTTGATCCCTCCGATCGCTAACAGTTTTTTTTGTAGCGTTTTGAAACAGTCGCTGACAGGCTAGGTGCTTTTTTACCTGTGAGTCTCACTAGTGTACCCCTAAATTTAGAGCCCAAAATGGCAAAGCGAAGGTACACTAGTGAAGAGGCCTACACGTTTCTGAGCATGACAGATAGTGAAGAGGACGTCACTCATCTGTCAGATTCAGGCTCAGAATACGATCCTGTAGAGGACAGCGGCTCCATGACAGATAGCTCTGACGACGGAGATGAGGCCGCTGCTAAGAACAGGTGTGCCCAATCCCGAATGTATTCTGTTGTTGAGGTGCATAAACCGCAGGCCACTCGTATGGAGCAGAGACGTACTAGAGCCGCTCATCCTTCTGGTGAACTGGCAAGCACCAGCGGCCTAGTACACCCTGGACCTACATCCAGCACTGCAGTAACACGTGGTGACGTGGCGAGTCCCATAAGTGCAGTTCAAGCTGGCGAGGTGGCAAGCACAAGTAGTGTCCCGCTGCCACCAAGAAGAAGACAAAGACAGGCCCGTCGTACCCATAGTGCCCTTCCTGCAGAATTCGCCAATCCTATTTGGGTGCCCACCACTTCTGCAGAACCCGTACTTCCCCCATTCACTGGCCAACCTGGCATTAACGTGGAAACAGTTGATTTTACGACACTTGACTTTTACTCACTGTTTTTCACCGAAGATCTCTATAGATCTATTGTGGGCCAAACCAATTTGTACGCTGCTCAACACATCGCCACTATTCCCCAGTCCGCCCTTGCCAGACAATGGAAACCAGTTACGGTTTCCGAATTTAAAATCTTTCTGGGCCTCTCCCTCAACATGGGCATAACCAAAAAGAGTGAGTTGCGGTCATATTGGTCCACTGACCCAATTCACCATATGCGCGTGTTCTCTGCTTCCATGTCCAGGGCACGATACGAGATGATTTTGCGGTTCATGCACTTCAGCGACAATGAACTCTGTCGTCCTCGTGGAGACCCTGAATACGATCGGCTCTACAAAATTCGGCCCCTCATAAACCACTTCAACCAACGTTTTGCAGACTTGTTTACTCCCGATCAAGTTGTCTGCGTTGATGAGTCCCTGATTAAGTTTTCTGGTCGCTTGTCATTCAAACAATACGTCCCCAACAAGCGTTCCAGATACGGGGTCAAGATGTATAAGCTCTGTGACAGGGCCACAGGCTATACATGTAGTTTCATGTTTTATGAGGGTAAAGATAGTCACGTAGAGCCGGAGAACTGCCCTGACTACATAGGAAGCGCTGGCAAGATAGTGTGGGACATGGTGTCACCCTTATTCGGAAAGGGGTACCACTTGTACGTGGACAATTATTACACAAGCGTGCCACTGTTTAGTCACTTGTTTGATCAGCAGATTGGAGCATGTGGCACCGTGCGACCTAATCGCCGGGGCTTTCCCCAGCGGCTTGTAGAGTCCCGTCTTAGGCTGGGGGAGAGAGCCTGCTTGCGCAGTAATAATTTGCTCGCTATGAAGTGGAGGGATAATAAGAATGTTTTCGTTCTTACCTCCCTTCATGCAGACACGACGGTCCAAATTCCTACGGCGACTGGTATTGTGGAGAAACCCCTCTGTGTCCACAAATATAACCTTAACATGGGAGGGGTGGACCTCAATGACCAGTTGTTGGCGCCGTATCTAGTTGCCCGTAAGTCCAGACGCTGGTACAAAAAAGTGTCTGTTTATTTATTCCGATTGGCTATACTGAATGCTTATGTACTACACAAAGCTTCAGGACGGACTGGATCCTTCCTCAAATTCCAGGAGGATATCGTCAGAGCCCTTCTGTATCCAGGCGGTGCTCCACCTCACCTTCCCCTACCAGATGCAGTAAGCCGGCTGCATGAGAGGCATTATTCTTATGTCCTCCCGAGTACCCCTACCCAACGAGCCCCCCAAAGAAAATGTCGTGTCTGCAGAAAGCGCGGATTTAGGCGTGACACCCGTTCTTATTGTCCCCGCTGTCCTGGCAATCCTGGTCTTTGTCAGGGTGAGTGTTTTGAACGCTACCATGAACTAGTTGAGTATTAGCGTAGGGTACAGCATTGCACAGGCTAGGCACACGTTCACAGGGTCTCCCAAGATGCCATCACATTTTGAGAGACCCAAACCGCTGGAACCGTTACAACAGAAGTGTTAAAGTTACATAAAAAAGTGTTAAAAAAAAAAAGTAAAAAAACCAAAAAACCAAATAAAATATAAAATAAAAAAACCAAAAATAGTTGTCGTTTTATTGTTCTCTCTCTCTCTCTCTATTCTCTCTCTATTGTTCTGCTCCTTTGTAGTGTATTCTATTCTGCAATGTTTTATTGTTAACCATTTTTTGTTTTCAGGTACGCCATTCAGCTGTAGCGTGGATTTATTTATCTTGACAGCAACAGCGTTTGCTCCCACGATACGTAAAGCCACGACTCCAGCGCTGTCGGAGGTGATTTCACCACCACAGTTAAAAAAGAGCATATATGCCGAAGCATGGGGGCATAAGGGGTGGAGGAGCGATCTGCTCCTACCTTTTGCGGGAGGATGCCCCCATGCTTCGGCATATATAAATGGTGCATGTATGCCCACCATTAGAAGTGGGTGGATGAAGGGAGGTATCTAATGGTGGGCATACCCACCGATCAATATTTTTTTTTCGTTCAGCCCACAGGCTGCATGAAAAAAAAATTACAATATATGCCCAACCAGTTCCAGCAACATACTGGTATGTTGCGGGACTTTGAGTGCTTATACCAGAATGATGCCTGCAGGTTTAGGTATCATCTTGGTATCATTCTTTTCAGCCAGCGGTCGGCTTTTATGTAAAAGCAATCCTAGCGGCTAATTAGCCTCTAGACTACTTTTACAAGCAGTGGGAGGGAATGTCCCCCCCCCCGCACCATCTTCCATGGTTTTCTCAGGCTCTCCTGTCCCAACAGGGAACCTGAGAATGCAGCCGGTGGTTCCGCCAGCTGACCATAGAGCTGATCAGAGACCAGAATGGCTCCAATCATCTCTATGGCCTAAGAGACCGGAAGCTACGAGCATTTCATGACTTAGATTTTGCGGGATGTAAACAGCGCCATTGGGAAATTGGGAAAGCATTTTATCACACCGATCTTGGTGTGGTCAGATGCTTTGAGGACAGAGGAGAGATCTAGGGTCCGATAGACCCTAATTTTTTTTTAAAAAGAGTACCTGTCACTACCTATTGCAATCATAGGGGATATTTACATTCCCTGAGATAACAATAAAAATCAATCATAAAAATATATATATAAATGAAAGGAACAGTTTAAAAATAAAATAAAAAAGCAAAAAAAATAATTAAAAAAAAATAAATAAAAAAAAACCCCCCTGTCCCCCCCTACTAAGGCGCAACGTGGAACGCAAGCGTTGGTCTGGTGTCATATGTAAACAGCAATTGCACCATGCATGTGAGGTATCACCACGAAGGTCAGATCGAGGGTACTAATTTTAGCAGTAGACCTCCTCCGTAAATCTAAAGTGGTCAACTGTAAAGGCATTTAAAGGCTTTTAAAAATGTACGTAGTTTGTCGCCGCTGCACGTTTCTGCGCAATTTTAAAGCATGTCATGTTTGGTATCCATGTACTCGGCCTAAGATCATATTTTTTATTTCATCAAACATTTGGGCAATATAGTGATTTTTAGTGCATTAAAATAAAAAAAAAGTGTGTTTTTTCCCCAAAAAATGCGTTTGAAAAATCGCTGCGCAAATACCGTGTGAAAAAAAAAAATGAAACACCCACCATTTTAATAGGTAGGGCTTTTGCTTTAAAAAAAACACTTCATGTTTGGGGGTTCAAAGTAATTTTCTTGCAAAAAAAAATATTTTTTCATGTAAACAAAAAGTGTCAGAAAGGGCTTTTTCTTCAAGTGGTTAGAAGAGTGGGTGATATGTGACATAAGCTTCTAAATGTTGTGCATAAAATGCCAGGACAGTTCAAAACCTCCCCAAATGACCCCATTTTAGAAAGTAGACACCCCAAGCTATTTGCTGAGAGGCATGTCGAGTCCATGGAATATTTTATATTTTGACAAAAGTTGTGGAAAAAATACATTATTATTTTTTTTTTTTTGCACAAAGTTGTCATTAAATGATATATTGCTCAAACATGCCATGGTTATATGTAAAATTTCACCCCAAAATACATTCTGTTGCTTCTCCTGAGTACGGGGATACCACAAGTGTGAGACCTTTTGGGAGCCTAACCGCGTACGGTACCCCAAAATCCAAGCACCACCTTCAGGATTTCTAAGGGTGTAAATTTTTGATTTCATTCCTCACTGCCTATCACAGTTTCGGAGGCCATGGAATGCCCAGATAGCACAAAATCCCCCCAAGTGACCCCATTTTGGAAAGGAGACACCCCAAGCTATTTGCCGAGAGGTATGGTTAGTATTTTGCAGACCTTCATTTTTGTCACAAAGTTTTGAAAATTGAAAAAAAGAAAAAAAATATACATTATTTTTTTTTTTCTTCATTTTCAAAAACAAATGAGAGCTGCAAAATACTCACCATGCCTCTCGGCAAATAGCTTGGGGTGTCTACTTTCCAAAATGGGGTCATTTTGGGGGGTTTTGTGCTATTTTGGCATTTTATGGCCTTCAAAACTGTGATAGGTAGTGAGGTGTGAAATCAAATATTTACACCCTTAGAAATCCTGAAGGCGGTTCTTGGTTTTCGGGGCCCCGTACGCGACTAGGCTCCCAAAAAGTCCCACACATGTGGTATCCCCGTACTCAGGAGAAGCAGCAGAATTTATTTTGGGGTGTCATTTCACATATGCCCCTGGCATGTGTGAGCAATATATCATTTAGTGACAACTTTGTGAAAAAAAAATAAAAAAAAAATAAAAGTTTGTACTTTTCCCGCAACTTGTGGCAAAATATAAAATATTCCATGGACTCAACATGCCTCTCAGCAAATAGCTTGGGGTGTCTACTTTCTAAAATGGGGTCATTTGTGGGGGTTTTGTGCCATCTTGGCATTTTATGGCCTTCAAAACTGTAATAGGTAGTGAGGCGTGAAATCAAAAATTTACGCCCTTAGAAAGCCTGAAGGCGGTTCTTGGCTTTCGGGGCCCCGTACGCAGCTAGGCTCCCAAAAAATCCCACACATGTGGTATCCCCGTACTCAGGAGAAGCAGCAGAATTTATTTTGGGGTGTCATTTCACATATGCCCATGGCATGTGTGAGCAATATATCATTTAGTGACAACTTTGTGAGAAAAAAAAAAAAAAAAAAGTTTGTAATTTTCCCGCAACCTGTGGCAAAATATAAAATATTCCATGGACTCAACATGCCTCTCAGCAAATAGCTTGGGGTGTCTACTTTCTAAAATGGGGTCATTTGTGGGGGTTTTGTGCCATCTTGGCATTTTATGGCCTTCAAAACTGTAATAGGTAGTGAGGAGTAAAATGACATATGTATGCCCTTAGAAATCCTGAAGGCGGTGCTTGGCTTTCGGGGCCCAGTACGCGGCTAGGCTTCCAAAAAGTCGACCACATGTGGTATCCCCGTACTCAGGAGAAGCAGCAGAATGTATTTTGGGGTACAATTCCACATATAACCATGGCATGTGTGAGCAATATATCATTTAGTGACAACTTTGTGTAAAAAAAAATTTTTTTGTCATTATTCAATCGCTTGCGGCAAAAAAATAAAATATTCAATGGGCTCAACATGCCTCTTATCAATTTCCTTAGGGTGTCTACTTTCCAAAATGTGGTCATTTGGGGGGGGGGGGGGGTTTTGTACTGCCCTGCCATTTTACCACCTCAAGAAATGAGATAGGCAGTCATAAACTAAAAGCTGCGTAAATTCCAGAAAATGTACCTTAGTTTTTAGATGTGACAACTTTTGCGCAAACCAATAACTATACAATTATTGACTTTTTTTTTTACCAAAGACATGTGGCTGAATACATTTTGGCCTAAATGTATGACTAAAATTGAGTTTATTGGATTTTTCTAATAACAAAAATTAGAAAATATCATTTTTTTTCAAAATTTGCGGTCTTTTTACGTTTATATCGCAAAAAATAAAAATCGCAGAGGCAATCAAATACCATCAAAAGAAAGCTCTATTTGTGGGAAGAAAAGGACGCAAATTTCGTTTGGGTACAACATTGCATGACCGCGCAATTACCAGTTAAAGCAGCACAGTGCCAAAGTGTAAAAAGACCTCTGGTCATTTACCAGCAAAATGGTCCGGTCTGAAGGTGGTTAAGGACCGCCGCATGCCAACGTACATCATTGCAATGGCACGTACAGGCACAAGCACGTACATGTACGTGCTTGGCTTCCAGCGGGTGGGGGGTCCGATCGGACCCCCTCCCGCTGGATGCGGTGGTCCGGTTCGCTTCAGGAGCGATCCGGGATGAGGGGATGGCCGTTGGTTTCTGGCCATCCCCTCTCGATCGCTCCTGGCGAATGAGAAGCTTCCTCCCCTGTGTAAGTGTAAACACAGGAAGGAGGAAGTGATGTCACACTCCTCGTGTCGGTCTTTTTGACCGGACGGCACGGAGTGAAGACATCCAAGTAAGTGCACCAACAGTCCACTGACACATAGGTACACATAGGCACACTTTTCACCCCAGTCACCCCCCGATCGCCCCCCACCCCCCCCCCCCCCCCATCACAGTGTCACTAATTGCAGTGGTCATTTATTTACTGATCACTGCATTTAGTGTCAGTTGTGACTGTAAAAAGTGTCAGGTCAGCTAGTGTTAGGCCCCTTTAGGTCCAGGGTAGTCCCCTACCCCCCCTAATAAAGGTTTAACCCCTTGATTGCCCTCCCAGTTAACCCTTTCACCCCCTTTTACCAGTGTCACTAAGCGATCGTTTTTCTGATCGCTGCATTAGTGTCACTGGTCCCGCTAGGAAGCTAGTTTTTTTTTAGGTTCAACGCCAGGTTTTTATAGCGTTAGGTACCCCGATATATAACCTAATAAAGGTTTTAACCCCTTGATTGCCCCTAGAGTTAACCCTTTCACCAGCGATCGCTGTATAAGTGTCACTGGTGACGCTGGTTAGCCAGTTAGTTATTCCCCGTCAGGTTTTTATATAGCGTCATGTACCCCCATATAAATACCAAATAAAGGTTTTAACCCCCTGATTGCCCTTAGTTAACCCTTTCACCAGTGATCACCGTATAAGTGTTACCGGTGACGCTGGTTAGGTAGTTTGCTTTTTATAGCATCAGGGCACCCGCCATTTATTACCTAATAAAGGTTTAACCCCCTGATCACCCGGCGGGTGATATCAATTCGGGTTTAGGGTCAGAAAGGGTCTGCATCACCCCAGGCAGTGCTAGGTTAGTGCCAGTACCGCTAACACCCACGCACAAAGCATACACCTCCCTTAGTGGTATAGAATCTGAACAGATCAATATCTGATCAGATCTATACTAGCGTGCCCAGCAGTTTAGGGTTCTAAAAAAACGCATTGTTAGCAGGATCAATCCTGATACCTGCTAGCACCTGCGTTTTGCCCCTCCGCCCAGCCCAGCCCACCCAAGTGCAGTATCGATCGATCACTGTCACTTACAAAACACAACACACATAACTGCAGCGTTCGCAGAGTCAGGCTTGATCCCTGCGATCGCTAACAGTTTTTTTTGTAGCGTTTTGATAGTCGCTGACAGCCTAGGTGCTTTTTTACCTGTGAGTCTCACTAGTGTACCCCTAAATTTAGAGCCCAAAATAGCAAAGCGAAGGTACACTAGTGAAGAGGCCTACATGTTTCTGAGCATGACAGATAGTGAAGAGGAAGACACTGATCTGTCAGATTCAGGCTCAGAATACGAACCTGTAGAGGACAGCGCCTCCATGACAGATAGCTCTGACGACGAAGATGAGGTCCCTGCTAACGTCAGGCGTACCCGACCCCGATCTTCTGATGTTGTTGAGGTGCAGGAACCGCAAGTCCCTCGTATGGAGCATAGAGCCAGTACTAGCACCGCTCATCCTTTTGGTGAACTGGCAAGCACCAGCGGCCTAGTACACCCTGGACGTACATCCAGCACTGCAGTATCACGTGGTGACGTGGCGAGTCCCATAAGTGCAGTTCAAGCTGGCGAGGTGGCAAGCACAAGTAGTGTCCCGCTGCCACCAAGAAGACGAAGGCAGGCCTGTCGTTCCCATAGTGCCCTTCCTGCAGAATTCGCCAATCCTGATTGGGTGCCCACCACTTCTGCAGCACCAGTACTTCCCCCATTCACTGCCCAACCCGGTATTCAGGTGGATACAGATGATTTTACGCCACTTGATTTTTATTCTCTGTATTTCACGGAAGATCTCTATAGATCTATTGTGGACCAAACCAATTTATATGCTGGTCAACACATCGCCGCTAATCCCCAGTTGCCTTCCCTTGCCAGAGATTGGAAACCAGTTACGGTTTCCGAATTTAAGACCTTTCTGGGCCTATCCCTCAACATGGGCACACACAAATTCATGACGTTGCGGGCCTATTGGTCCACGCATCCGACTGACCACATGCCCGTGTTCTCTAACTCCATGTCCAGGAAACGATACAAACAGATCTTGCGGTTCATGCACTTCAGTGACATTGAACTTTGTCGTCATCGTGGAGACCTTGAATACGATCGGCTCTACAAAATTCGGCCCCTCATAAACCACTTCAACCAACGTTTTGCAGACTTGTTTACTCCCCAAAAAGTTGTCCGCGTTGATGAGTCCCTGATTAAGTTTCATGGTCGCTTGTCATTCAAACAGTACATTCCCAACAAGCGTACCAGATACGGGGTCAAGCTCTATAAGTGCTGTGACAGCGCCACAGGCTATGCATGGAGCTTTATGGTTTATGAGGGTAAAGATAGTTACGCAGAGCCGGAGAACTGCCCTGACTACATAGGAAGCGCTGGCAAGATAGTGTGGAACTTGGTGTCACCCTTATTCGGAAAGGGGTACCACTTATACGTGGACAATTATTACACCAGCGTGCCACTGTTTAGTCACTTGTTTGATAATCAGATTGGAGCATGTGGCACCGTGCGACCTAATCACCGGGGCTTTCCCCAGCGGCTTGTAGATTCCTGTCTTAGGCTGGGGGAGAGAGCCTGCTATCGGTGTAATAATTTGCTCGCTATGAAGTGGAGGGATAAGAATGTTTTCTTTCTTACCTCCCTTCATGCAGACACGACAATCCAAATTCCTACGGCGACTGGTATTGTGGAGAAACCCCTCTGTGTCCACGAATATAACAAAAATATGGGAGGGGTGGACCTCAATGACCAGTTGTTGGCGCTGTATCTAGTTTTCCGTAAGGCCAGACGCTGGTACAAAAAAGTGTCTGCTTACTTATTTCAATTGGCTTTGCTGAATGCTTTTGTGCTATACAAAAACTTCAGGCGGGACTTTAACCTTTCTTTTCTTCCAAAGAGAGGTTGTCACAGAGCTTCTGTATCCAGACGGTTCTGCACCTCACCATTCCCAACCAAATGCAGTAAGCCGGCTGCATGAGAGGCATTATTTTTATGCCATCCCGAGTACCCCTACCCAACGAGCCCCCCAAAAAAGATGTCGTGTCTGTACCAAGCGCGGATTTAGGCGTGACACCCGTTGTTATTGTCCACGCTGTCCTGGCAATCCTGGTCTTTGCCTTGGTGAGTGTTTTGAACGCTACCACACACTAGTGAAGTATTAGCGTAGGGTACAGCATTTCACAGGCTAGGCACACTAACACAGGGTCTCCCAAGATGCCATCGCATTTTGAGAGACCCGAAATGTTACAGTTGTTACAGTTTACAGTTCAAAAAAAAAGTGTATATTAAAAAAAAAAAAAAAAGTTAAATAAAAAAAACAAAAAAAATATAAAATATAAAAACCAAAAATAGTTGTCGTTTTATTGTTCTCTCTCTCTCTCTTCTCTCTAATTTTTTATACTATACTGTGATTTATTGTTAACCATTTTTCTTGTTTTCAGGTTCAGCTGCAGCGTGGATTTATTTATCTTGACAGCAACAGCGTTTGCTCCCACGATACATAAAGCCGTGACTCCAGTGCTGTAGGAGGTGATTTCAGCACCACAGTTAAAAAAGAGCATATATGCCGAAGCATGGGGGTATAAGGGGTGGAGGAGCGATTTTGCTCCTAATGCTGCGTACATACGGTCAAAATTCAGAAGAAGGGCTTGCCCGTGGAAAAGTTTGAACGTATGTACGCGGCATAACTTTTTTGCGGGAGGATGCCCCCATGCTTCGGCATATATATATTTTAGGCACAGGTTGTGTTAAAAAATGTTTTATTTTTTACTGTTTTTTTTTTGGCATTTGCTTTGCAGGTATGGTATGGTAAGGTTTTACTGTTATACTGTAATGTTACTTTGTTTTAACGTTAACCATAATTTGCTTAGCAGGTACGCCATTCAGTTGCAGCGTGGATTTATTTATCTTGACAGCAACAGCGTTTTCTCCCACGATACATAAAGCCGCGACTTCAACGCTGTAGGAGGTGATTTTACCACTACAGTTAAAAAAAAAAAGAGCATATATGCCGAAGCATGGGGGCATAAGGGGTGGAGGAAAGATTTTGCTCCTAATGCCGCGTACATACGGTCGAAATTCCGACGGAGGGCTTGCCCGTGGAAAAGTTCGACCGCGTGTACGCGGCATAACTTTTTTGCGGGAGGATGCCCCCATGCTTCGGCATATATAAATGGTGCATGTATGTCCATCATTAGAAGTGGGTGGATGAAGGGAGGTATTCTAATGGTGGGCATACCCACCGATCAATCTTTTTTTACGTTCAGCCAACATGACTCTCAGCAAATAGCTTGGGGTGTCTACTTTCCAAAATGGGGTAATTTGGAGGGGGGGTTGTGCTATTTTGGCATTTTATGGCCTTCGAAACTGTAATAGGTAGTGAGAAGTGAAATCAAAAATTTGCGACCTTAGAAATCCAGATGGTGGCGAATGGTTTTTGGGGCCCTGTACGCAGCTAGGCTTCCTGAAAGTCCCACACATGTGGTATCCCCGTACTCAGGAGAAGCAAAATGTATTTTGGGGTGCAATTCCACATATAACCATGGCATGTGTGAGCAATATATCATTTAGTGACAACTTTTAGTAAAAAAAAAAAAATATTTTTATTTTTTGTCATTATTCAATCCCTTGGAACCAAAAAAATAAAAAAATAAATTCAATGGTCTCAACATGCCCCATAGCAAATAGTTTGGGGTGTCTACTTTCCAAAATGGGGTAATTTGGGGGGGGGGGGGGTTTGTGCCATCTTGGCATTTTATGGCCTTCAAAACTGATAGGTAGTGAGGAGTGAAATAAAAAATTAATGCCCTTAGAAATCCTGAAGGTGGTGATTGGTTTTCGGGGGCCCCATACGCAGCTAAGCTCCCAAAAAGTCCCACACATGTGGTATCCCCGTACTCAGGAGAAGCAGCAAAATGTATTTTGGGGTGCAATTCCACATATGACCATGGCATGTGTGAGCAATATATAATTTAGTGACAACTTTTTGTAAAAAAAAAAAAAAATTTATTTTTTGTCATTATTCAATCCCTTGGGACAAAAAATAAAATAAAATATTCAATGGTCTCAACATGGCCCTCAGCAAATAGCTTGGGGTGTCTACTTTCCAAAATGGGGTCATTTGGGGGGGGGGGGGTGTGCCATCTTGGCATTTTATGGCCTTCAAATCTGTGATAGGTAGTGAGGAGTAAAATAAAAAATGTATGCCCTTAGAAATCCTGAAGGCGATGCTTTGATTTCGGGGTCCCGTACGCGGCTAGGCTCCCAAAAAGTCCCATACATGTGGTATCCCTGTACTCAGAAGCAGCAGAATGTATTTTGGGGTGTCATTTCACATATGCCCATAGCATGTGTGAGCAATAAATCATTTAGTGACAACTTTGTGCAAAAAAAAAAAAAAAGAATTGTAATATTCCCGCAACTTGTGGCAAAATATAAAATATTTAATGGACTCAACATGCCTCTCAGTAAATAGCTTGGAGTGTCTACTTTCCAAAATGGGGTCATTTTGGGGGGTTTTGTGCTATTTTGGTATTTTATGGCCTTCGAAACTGTGATAGGTAGTGAGGAGTGAAATCAAAAATTTGCACCCTTAGAAATCCTGAAGGTGGTGATTGGTTTTCGGGGTGCTGTGCGCGACTAGACTCCCAAAAAGTCCCACACATGTGGTATCCCCATACTCGGGAGAAGTAGCGGAATATATTTTGGGGTGCAATTCCACATATAACTATGGCATGTGTGAGCAATATATCATTTAGTGACAACTTTTTGTAAAAATTATTTTTTTTTGTCATTATTCTTCAATCCCTTAGGACAAAAAAAATAAATATTCAATGGGCTCAACATACCCCTCAGCAATTTTCTTGGGGTGTCTACTTTCCAAAATGGGGTCATTTGGGGGGGGGGGGGGTTTGTACTGCCCTGCCATTTTAGCACCTCAAGAAATGAGATAGGCAGTCATAAATTAAAAGCTGTGTAAATTCCAGAAAATGTACTCTAGTTTGTAGACGCTATAACTTTTGCGCAAACCAACAGATATACGCTTATTGACATTTTTTTTACTAAAGACGTGGCTGAATACATTTTGCCCTCAATGTATGACTAAAGTTTAGTTTATTCAATTTTTCTTATAACAAAAAGAAGAAAATATCTTTTTTTTTTTCAAAATTTTCGCTCTTTTTCCATTTATATCGCAAAAAATAAAAATCGCAGAGGCAATCAAATATCATCAAAAGAAAGCTCTATTTGTGGGAAGAAAAGGACGCAAATTTCGTTTGGGTGCAATATTGCATGACTGTGCAATTACCAGTTAAAGCAGTGCAGTGCGAAATTGTAAAAAGACCTCTGGTCCTTAGGCTGTTAATTGGTTAAGACATTGGTTAATTGGTCCGGGGCTGAAGTGGTTAAGACATATTTTTTTAGCAATATTTATTATAGCAAAAAAAAAAAATTTTTTTCAAAATTGTCAGTTTTGTTTATAGCGCAAAATATAAAAACTTCAGAGGTAATCAAATACCACGAAAAGAAAGCTTGATTTGTGGGGAAAAAAAGGACATCAGTTGGCTATACCCCTACACATGCTCAGAGTGCTCAGTAGTGTGTTTGGACCACTTCCCAGACTCGACACTGTTACTGCAATATCCCTATTCAGTAGTATAACAGGCAACAAAGAGAAAATACCTTCCATACCAAGGCATTAACAGGCTACAAGCCAAACAAGGAAACTGCTAAGGTGAAGGGAGAAAGCCGTGTCCTCCCAAAGAGGTACCTGGTGTCCCGGGCTGGATATGGAGGGCACAGTAGGAAGTCATCAGCAGGACATCTCTGGTGTCAGGTAGTTGCTGGTGGGTGGCTACAGGATCATGCACTCATTCAGAGCATGCATGCTCCTGACTCAGGCAATGCCGTTGGCCATCTTTAGTGTGGTTAAATAGGGCTGGCAGGTTGGGTGGGCCAGTGACATCACTAAGCCGTCCCATCAGCCGCAATAATCACAAGAGGTCGAGGGACGGGATGACTGGAAGAGAATGTCTCTAATGCTTGCTGGCCAAGGGAAACATGTTTAGGACATATATATGCCACTTAAAGGCACACGTCTATGAAAACTGTCGCTCAACTTTGAAGAATATTTAAACTGATGAACAACGTGTTACAGCATATTTATAATGCAAATATATATGGGTCAGGAAAAAAAAAAAAAAAAAAATATATATATATATATATATATATAAAAATATGAACATGCATGTAAGTATACAAGTATAACAAAAATTATTACATACATATATATATATATATATATATATATATATATATATATATATATATATATACATATACACTGTATATATATATATGGCTTCATCAACAAGATCGGGCCTCAGCGCGGTTGTCGTGGTGAAAGCCATGGCCTATCCTGTCCAGAAATGACCCCAGAGTTGAACGGCTGCCATGAACGGGTATAGCTTGAACAGGGAGGAAGTCCGGGTAAACCCGGGGTTTAGGGGTATCTCTGAGACCTGTAAACTGTGGAGGCTGCAGCATCTGTCACTACCAGGGGTGATATAGATGGTATATAACATTGATATACCGATCCACATAGTCTGCTATTGCCGCAGGGTCTAAATTAAGGATCTGAAAGGGCCCTAAAGATGCCAGTTGTGATGGGCGAGCGTTTGCCTTTGGCTATGGGCTGATGCTTCTGGATGCCACGTAGAGGGGATCTTACTGTATGGGCCGTAAAGACAGATGGCTTTTCCCTGGATCAACTTTACCAATATTAGTACCCTGTTATATTATGTACATTTAGGAAAGTATCCAGGCCTTTTTTTTAAAGCAATCTACTGAGCTAGCCAGAACTGCGTGTTAGCAATGATTGCAATAAGTTTGTGCCTGGACATCTGCTTGAGACGATTGCAAGAAGCTTATGCTTGGATGTGTGCTTGCAAATACTGCAAGAAGTCTATGCCTGAAAGCGTGCTTGCAATGATTGCAAGAAGCCTGTGCTTGAAGGTGTGCTTGCAGGGAATGCAAGAAGTTTGTGCTTGGATATGTGCTTGTAATGATTGCAGGGAGTTTATGCTTGGGTGCATGCTTGCAGCGATTTTCAAGAAATTTGTGATTGGATGCATGCTTGCAATGACTGCAAGAAGTTGTTCTTGGATGTGTATGCAATGAATACGATATAAATCAGTTGCAAGTGTGAAATGAACCCTATACGAATCAGTTGTATGAAATGAATCTGATACGAACTGGTTGTAGAGTGTATGAAATTAATCCGATATAAATCGGACTGTGGAGAGTATGAAATAAATCCATTACGAATCGCTGTGTTGCCGACGCGACTAGATTCGAATCGGGCTATAGCATGTATAAAATGAAACCGATACGAATCTTTGTAATTGTATGTAATGAATCCTGATACGAATCGGTTGTAAAGTGTATGAAACTAAAGCGACCTGCATCGGATTGTGCGACTATAAGGAGACGTAGCAGTGAGGCGAAGGTTATTAAATGAATGAATCAAGACCCTGGCTGAACTTCGAAGGAAGACTGGGTGTGGGGTTTTATTTATATATTATATTATTTTTGTGTCTTAGAGGCGTCAGAGGTCTCAGATCTGTGGAGTCGTGTTTACAAAAAATAGAAAATGCATGAAGGATTCGATCTGTAGTGACTGCCGGACTTGGAGGGAATAACGGGCAACATGCAAACGATGCCTGTAATGCAGAAACGATAGGTTGCGAGTCGATGCATTGTTGGTATGAGTGGATTCGACTCAAACGATAAGTGTATGAAATGAGTGAAATGTTTTGTCGTGACTGCGATAAATTACGAATCGGTATATCGTGACTACGATAAATTACAAATCGAAATGTGGGGCCTGGCATGAAACCTAGGCTAAGATCGTTGTGGCCTACCAGGAAGAATCAATGCCTCATGAATGCCCAAGATCTGAATCAGGATGCGGTGTGTTGGTAATGAAATGAACAAAATGTTTGTCTTAATCGTGAAATGAATATGACAGAGGCATGACTCGGTCGTGCCGCAGCTGCGACTGACAGCGAACCGGACTCTGGAGCATGTATTGAAATGAGGCAACAAAAAAATTGGGGCATACCAGAACGGATCAGTGCATCACAGATGCAACTGGATTCAAATCGGAGCGCGGTACGTTACAGTGAAAAGATTTTGATTACCATGACAGAGGCACTTATTGACCATGCCGCTGTCACGACTGACCACGAATCAGACTCTGGGGCATGTACCAAAATGTGGCTGAAATACCTGGGGCGCGCCGAGATTAATTAGTGCATGATGCGACTGGATTCATATCAGAGCGTGATATGCGACCGGGAAATGATTTCCCATGACAGAGACATGAATCAGAGAACCAAAACCTTGCGACCGACAAAGAATCCGACTCTGGAGCATGTACTGAAATTAGGCTGTAAACAACTGGGGCACACCGGAACGAATCGTTGCATCACGGATGCGACTGGATTTGAATTGGAGCGTGGTAAGCGACAGTGAAATGAGTAAAAAATGTTTGCCATGACAGAGGCACGAATTGGTCGCACCGCAACTGACAACAGACGGGACTCTGGAGCATGTATCAAAATGAGGCAAAAAAAAAAAATACCTGGGGCACGCCGGAACGAATTGGTGCATCGTAGATGCGACTGGATTCATATTGGAACGCGATACATGACAGTGAAATTATTTTCAATGACAGAGGCACGAATCGGTGAGCTGCAATCTGCGATTGACAACGAATGGGACTTTGGAACATGTACTGAAATGAGGCCGAAAAGCCAACTGGGACGCACCGGGACGAATCGGTGCTTCGTGGAAGCGACTGGATTCGAATTGGAGCGCAGTACGTGAGAGTGAAATGATTTAGCCTCGATATGGCACTGATCGCTGTCCAGTAAATTCACGAGTGACATCAATTTGTCTGTGGATCATAAAATAGTGAAACACGCCTAAACGAAGCTGCGTCTTCGTGTCGGTGTGAGGTACGTAAAAACGAAGAAATGTTTGGTATGATAACATTACGAGTAAATAGGCAGACGCTGCGGCTAAGTGTAGGGTTTTACGAATGATTCGCAAGTTTGATGTCGAGGTTTAGTGACAAGATGTCGAACAATACGTGAAATGAAAACCTGTGTCAGCCGAGCTGTACCTGAATTGCAAATGTAAATGAGAGCCTCGCGGGAACTCACGAATGCTAATGAATTTCGAAAGAGTCGGCCTAGTGACGTCGTACCGCGCACAGGAAACAGACAAAGATCCACAGGCGAGCGGGCTGGTTAAATACCCCCGGGCTCCTCCCATAAATTCAGTATATATACACATATTATATATATACATACACACACATATATATAATACGTGTGTATGTATATATATAATACGTGTGTATGTATATATATAATACGTGTGTATGTATATATATAATACGTGTGTATGTATATATATAATACGTGTGTACACACACACACACACACACACACACACACACACACACACACACACACACACACACACACACACACACACACACACACACACACACACACACACACACACACACACACACACACACACACACACACACACACACACACACACACACACACACACACACACACACGTGGGCGGCACAGTGGTGTAGTGGTTAGCACTCTCACCTAGCAGTAAAAAGGGTCGCTGGTTCGTATCCCAACCATGACACTACCTGTCTAGAGTTTGCATGTTCTCCCTGTGCCTGCGTGGGTTTCCTCCGGGTACTCCGGTTTCCTCCCACACTCCAAAGACATGCAGGTAGGTTAATTGGCTTCTGTCCAAAATTGGCCCTAGTATATGAATGGGGACCTTGGATTGTGGGCTCCTTGAGGGGATAGGGACAATTGTAGAGACTCATTCAGGTTGAACTGGATGGGCCGGTGTCTTTATTCAACCTTACTATGTAACTATATACTGTAACTCATTGTTCATCAGTTTAAATATTCTTAGCAGTTGAGAGCCGGTTTTCATCGATGTGTGCTTTTAAATGTCATATATACAGTTTTGCTCTTAAGTTTACATACCCTGGCAGAATTTATGATTTATTGGCCATTTTATTCTCTGAATAACACAAAAACGTTTCTTTCGCTCATGGTTAGTGTTTGGCTGAAGCCATTTATTATCAATCAACTGTTTACTCTCTTTATAGCATAATGGCAATGAAAACTACCCCAAATCACCCTGATCAAAAGTTTACACACCCTGGTTATTTTGGCCTGATAACATGCATACAAATTGACACAAAGGGGTTTGAATGGCTATTGAAATGTAACCATCCTCATCTGTGATCTGTTTGCTTGTAATTAGTGTGTGTGTGTATAAAAGGTCAATGAGATTCGGGACTCCTGAGAGACCCTTGCATCTTTCATCCAGTGCTGCACTGACGTTTCTGGATTCTGAGTCATGGGGAAAGCAAAAGAATTGTCAAAGGATCTGCGGGAAAAAGGTACTTCAACTGTATAAAACAGGAAAGGGATTTAAAAATATTCAAGGAATTGAGAATGCCAATCAGCAGTGTTCAAACTCTAATCAAGAAGTGGAAAATGGGGGTTCTGTTGAAACCAAACTAAGGTCAGGTAGACCAACTAAAATTTCAGCTACAACTGCCAGGAAAATAGTTTGGGATGCAAAGTAAAACCCACAAACAACTTCAAATACAGCACTCTCGGAAAACATGTGGTGTGGCTGTTTCAAGATGCACAATAAGGAGGCACTTGAAGAAAGATGGGCTGCATGGTTGAGTCGCCAGTAGAAAGACATTACTACGCAAATACCAAAAAGTATCCTGACCAGAGCGGACGTGTAGTGAGCTTGCTCCTCCTGGCCCAGGCGATCAGCTGTAGCAATCCCCAAATGATTTGATGGATTGTCTCCGAGTTCTCTGGCTAGAAGCGTCTGATCTTTATGAAACTCCACCGTCCAGGTTACCAGCTAACCACATCTCTTCAAGTGCCAAAAGGAAACATTGCGCTCCACTGAGTCGCTCTGTGATCTCCCTGTGATCATAGGGCATGTATTAGAGTCTGGGACGAACACAAGGTGGAGGGCAGGGATAGTGGGAGTGCGTGCGTGTTTGCAGCCTGGGGCTATTGTAAGGAGGACGTACACGCAGAGATCATCCCCCAAGCCCCGCCGAACACTTCTGAGCTCGTCTGAGATCGATGTGCGTGTGCCCTGAAAGGAGCTGAAGGAACCCTAATCCTAAAGGCAGAACGAATACGAGCAACCGACTCCCCTGGAGCTAGATGGTTAGCCACTGAGATCGGGGGGCACGCAAAGACCACGCATGCTTCAAACCCGACGATCGCTGGAGACCCACGGACGGATGTAACCATACTGAAACAGAGGAGACAGGTCTGGCTTGTTAAATTTTTTTTCACATATCCAATATAGACTATAAATAAATATGGAGGGATAAAACTACACCAATTAAGATAAAAGTCTGGACTGGTGTAAATGTTTGGTGCCTAGGGCAGGAGGGAAGAAAAAGGAAGGAGGAAATGGGGAAGTTGAGCAGCAATACCTCCAGAGATACTGGTAACATCCAGATATAACACAATAACCTCACCATAAAATTGCTGTGATTATAACAGATCTGTTAAGATATCCACAGAGGGGAGTGGGACTGTGTAATAAATAGAACTAGGTGTATCATTGAAACCACCACAGTTCTTTTTTTTTTATTGTTTTTTTTTTCCCTCAAGCATATTATGCCACACAAAAGCACCCATGCACAGAAAACAAAGAGGGGGTCATCGGGTGGTGCAGTGAAGAACCCCCCAAATCCCCCTTCTGCTAAAAAAAACTGATATAAAAGGGTTTTTTAAAAACCTGCAGTCACAAACCCAATTAGAAAGCTCTATAGTAACTGAGCTAGATTTTACGTCTCCAACTAGAGATACTGAACCCAGGCCAAGTGATAGCCCGGTGGGCAATACACAACAAGACATAGCGGGTACACCTAGAGCAGAAGGGGGGTCAACCTGGGACATGCAGACATACATAAAATTCTTACCCACAAGAGAGGATATGGACAAATATGTATACAGATTGGAAACTTCTTATAAAACTGAAATTCAAACATTGAAATCATCAGTAGCTGATACACAAAATAGGGTCGATGTCAGACTCTAAAATGGCAGATATCAATCAAAAAATATTACTACTACAGGCGGCCTTCCGGGGGAGGAGTCTGAGAATGGTGCGTGTCTGCACCTAGCGTCCTGGTGTGCTCCATGCCCCCCCGCCGTGCGAACAATGCCGCTGCTGCGGCTTGAGGACCTCCTCTGATCCCCCCTGCGCCTTCCGGACCCAAGGCGGTACCCCACCGTGAGAGCTGATCTCCTCTCTTACCTGCCCCCCTCGTCTCTCCCCCTCGAGCCGGGTTGTGCTGCATGGCGCCTGTGGGTCTGTGGAGCTCCCGGCGGGGGAGCGGAGGTACGCCGTCTAGCGCTGTCAGCACAGTGCAGTACAGAGCTCGGCTAGCCTCGGAAGGCTTTCGGAGAGCCAAAGAAGAGCTCTGGAGCCATCTACTGGACAAAACAAGATACTGCGACTGGAGACATAGGATGGCTCTTTGAATAAAAAAAGGAAAAAAAAATCTCCAAAGAAGGTCAGTATATGGAAAAAAAAAATCATAAACCACAGGAAAATGCCGATCGTCTGGCTGAATAAAATCTATACGGCAAACCACCGCGGGGTAAGTGGACATACAATATAAAGTATTGAAAACACTCCGCAGTATAATCTCTGTGAAATAAATGAGACTCTTTGGAAAATCTGCTAGATAAATGCCTTTGTAAAATGGTTTGGTGAGGTAACTGACGGCGGCAAGTAAACAAGAGGTATAGATGTTAAGTGAACTTCTTTAACAAAGTAAATAAATGGGAAAATTATTTTGATACCGTGCGATTCCGTGAGAACATCAGTAAAAAAACATCAGTAAAAATAACAAACGGAGTGAAGAAAATTGATTATGTTGTGGTAGACAAAAAGGAATATAAAGGTTATACTGTTGTAAATCTGTTGATAAACCCGAAAACACTGGGACAGTAAGAAACCTTAAAATTATATCCCAGCCTGTGGCAGTCGCGAATACCCCATGATAATAAATATAACAATGAGCGAACCGAGATAGAACCAGGAGAGAAAGGAAAAAAAGGGGGAGAGAAGGGCGAAGGGGATCAGATAAAAATAGTAATAGAGGTGTGTAACCATCTCTGATCGCGATGAAGGGAAAAACAGCAAAAGCAGGGGTCACCCCGAAATCCCCACGTCGGAGCTTGGTAGCCAGCCCTGGGGCAATGAATAAATATGTCACACAGACGGTAGCTACAGAGAAGCAGTATGCTGAAAAATCTCAACCTCAACACATAAAAACCCAACAGACGGAAAATAGCGATAAAAGGGAAAGAGAAAAGAGTAAAAAAGAGAAAAGAAAACACCAAACGCAAAATATCTCTACACATGAAGTAGAAGTATCACTGGATGGCCCTCCAGAAGAAGAAACAGGTTCCTCAATTGAACTAGATGGCGGAGAAAAAGTTTTAACAACCCAACAGATACAACAAGATAATCCCCAAGTTTTGCCCACTAAAAATGAGATAATCTCTATGTTTGCAGCTCTGGAAAATACCATGAAATGTGAAATGGAAAGACTGCATAAGAATCTGGGACATATACTTGAAAGGGTAGAAGAGGTTGAAAAAAAAGTGGAAAAAGATACGAATATAATAAAGAACCTGGAAGCAGAAATACAAAGTTTAAAAACAATACAACAAGATCAAGCATATAAGATTGAAATTCAAGAAAACAGAGACAGAAGGAAAAATCTAAGAATACGCGGAGTTCCTGACTCACAACAACATGAGGATTTGAGTGAGATAATTAAGAGGATTTGTAACCCCCTAATGGACAAAGAAATAGCTAATGCGATAAATGTAGAAAGGGCATATAGAGTAAGAAAACCTAAGGGTCTCCCACAAGAAACGCCAAGGGATATCATAGTGAGATTTCAAAACGAAGAAGTAAAATACCAAATATGGAAGAATATAAGATCAAAAGCTCCATTAAGATAGGAAGGAAACGACATTCCTTCGGGGGGTTGGGGAGCCCTAGGTATGCGGGAGAACCATCTTGCCAAGGAAAGGCGAGATGGGTGATGGCACCGTTAAACAGAATTCCACCCTAGGGCCAAGGGATAAATGGAGTGGGAGGGTTCCAGATAAAAGGTCCCAGACCATTAGGTCAATTTTACATCCAACGAGGGTACAGGGAGGGGGGAAGGAGGGGAGGGTAATAGGGTGGAGGGAGGTGGGGAGGGGGGAGGTGGGGAGGGGGAAGGGTGGGAGGGTTAAATCTGTTGACACGAAACCACTACGCTTAGTAAAGAAAAATAGAAAAAACGTAAGTGTGTATAATGTCAGAAATTAAAATAGCAACATATAACGTGAGAGGAATGAATTCTCCAAAAAAAAGGAATAATATACTGAGGGAGTTGGAGGGAAACTCTATAGACATTGTTTTAGATGTATGCATCAGGTTAAACACGCAGATGTTTCCAACCTGGTACTATGCTGATACCCCATGTAAGGGCTCTAGGGGAGTGGCAATTGGGATCTCTAAAAAGATCAACTGGAAAGTGGAAGAATTAAAGGTGGACCCACAAGGGAGGTTCCTTTTTGTGAAAGGACATTTGGAAAGAAATAGATATACATTGGTGAACATCTATTGTCCTAATAAAGGCCCAAAGAAATACCTAAATAAAATCTTGAATATATTAGAAACATATAAACAGGGCCACATAATTTTGGGGGGCGACCTAAATTTTGCTATAGACCCACACTTAGATAGCACCTCACAGGGTTTAGCACATGAAAACAAACAACATAGAATTCTAAAAAAGAGGATGTTGCAGCAACAATTAATGGACACTTGGCGAATATTTAATCCAGGAAAAAAAGACTACACGTATTACTCTGTAGTACACGATATGCATGTCAGATTGGATTATATACTAGTGGACCACGAATTGTTAGAAAATATACTAGAGGTCAAAATAGGATCCATAACCCTCTCGGATCATGCGCCGGTAATAATAAAATTAAAAGATCCAGGAAAAGAATATAGAAAAGGGTCGTGGAGACTAAATGAGACTCTTTTGGAAAACGCGGAATTAGAAAATATTATTAAAAATGAAATTGAACAATACTTTTCAGTAAATGATTCAGAGGAGATCCCAAGGGCCACACTCTGGGAGGCCCACAAAGCCCTAATTAGGGGGAAATTAATCTCCATGGGATCTTGGGAAAAAAAAAAAAGTGAAAAGAAGCAGAATGATTTAAAAAAAGAACTTTATATATTAGAACAAAAGCATAAGGGTCAACCGGATAAAAATATATATAAAGAAATAATATATAAACGTACTCAATTAAATAATAGATTGGAACAAGAAGCAAGGAAAACCTATAAAAATGTGGCTAAAGAAAGATACATGTGGGGGAATAAGACGGGGAAACACCTGGCTAGATTAGTAAGAGATAAAAAAGCTATTAATTACATAGAAAAGATCAAAAACGCGAAAGGTGAAATACAATATAGAACATCAGAAATAGCAAACGCGTTTAAAACATATTACAGCGCCCTATACTCAATCGGGACCACGGAGACCGAAAGTCAGAAGGAGATCAGAAAAATTAAAACACAAGAATACCTGAGGGATACAGATCTGCCAAGGATGACCCCCGAGATGTCTAAAAGTTTAGAGGACCCGATTACGCCTGAGGAAATCGATAACGCAATAAAGGACATGCCCAACGGGAAAAGCCCAGGACCAGATGGTTTCACCATCAGGTATTATAAAAAATTTAAACAGCAGTTGATCCCACAGTTATGTAATCTTTGGAACAAACTGGCAGAGGATGAACTCCTGAGGAAAGAATCACTCCTAGCAAACATTACACTCATTCCAAAACCTGGCAAAGATGGTTCGATTTGCTCTAATTACCGCCCAATTGCACTGCTCAACACAGATATTAAACTATATGCAAAAGTATTAGCAACAAGGATAAAAAATCTACTCACAGAATTGATCAACGGAGACCAAGTAGGATTTGTACCAGGAAGGGAGGGCCGAGACAACAGTCTCCGAACGTTGTTGTTAATGGGGAAAGACAAGGAAACCAATCCTCCAATGATCTTGGTGTCGATTGATGCGGAAAAAGCTTTTGACCGAGTGGATTGGTGCTTTATAATGGAAACCTTACAGACTTTGGGTTTTGGCCCAAAAATGTTGAAATGGGTAAATAATTTATATACATATCCATCAGCCAGAGTGGGGGTAAACGGGAGTATGTCGTCCGCATTTGACATGCGAAACGGTACAAGACAGGGGTGTCCCCTTTCGCCTTTACTATACGTGATCGCTTTAGAGCCCCTATTAGCAAAAATAATAACTCAGTCATAGAAGGAATAAGAAGGGGGGGGGGGGGAGAGCATAAAGTGGCGGCATATGCGGATGACATACTCCTATATATGATCAACCCCCAAACATCGATGCCAGGCCTGATAAGGGAGATCAGAGATTATGGGGCCCTCTCTAATTTTAAAATAAATCCAACTAAAACAGTTATCCTGAACATTGGAATAGATTTGCAGGAAGAGGAAAAGATATGGCATAAATTCCCCTTTACATGGGAAAAAAAAGAAATAACATACCTAGGGATCAAATTAACAAAGACAATTCGGGGGCTATATCAGGCTAACTATATCCCACTAATAAATGAAGTAAAAGCGTTACTTACGAAGATGAATAAAGGAACGATAACATGGATGGGAAGAATTAATGTGCTGTAAATGATGGTATTACCAAAAATTATATATAAAATGCAAATGCTCCCGATAAATATTCCAAGTGTTTTTTTTAATACATTAAGATCTTTATTTCTAAAATGTATATGGCAAAACAAAAAACCTAGGATAAAACACAATTTATTAACTAGAAAAAAAAATAGGGGAGGGGTGGCACTACCAGATATACACAGATATTATTTAGCAATTATTTTAACGAGAGTGGTTGAAAGCACTAATTTAAACACCAAAAAGAAATGGGTAAAAATGGAGGAGATATCGATGGGGTCCCAAATACAAAAAAACATCTGGATTCCACCAAAATTCAGATTTATTAGTAACACTACACATGAAATCACCTTAACAGCACTGAAAAAATGGGATATAATACACCGTAAAAATAAATGGCAATACAATTCACCACTAATCCCTCTCGGGGGCACGAGTTTTTTTTCACCAGGATATGATACACCACTAGGGAAACAAATGAAGGATCTACAATTAAAAGATATTATAAGGGAGGGGAAGCTAATGTCAAAAGTAGACTTAATGACGAAGTATAAATGGCAAAAATTGAAAGATTGGGAATACCTACAGATACAGCACTTTGTTAATTCTATCCCAAAACCAATAAGAAAAGAAAATAGGTTAACGCCATTGGAAAAACTATGTATAAGGAAAACAGCACTTAAACATGGTGTTTCACAGCTATATGACTGTTTGTCTGAAATGGAAGGCCAAGGAAATATCCCATTTATAGCTAAATGGGAAAAAGACTTGGGCTATAAAGTGGATGAGACCCAAATGATTAACTCGGTATATGACTCTGTATTCGATATATTAATCAATAGAAGTAAATTATAAATGTTTAACGAGATGGCATTTTACCCCTGATAAATTACATAAAATGGACGCCTCCAACTCTAAGTTATGTTGGAGAGAATGTGGTACATTAGGAACAATATTCCATTTCTGGTGGGAATGCCCAGTAATAAATCAATACTGGAGTAAAATAACAGAGTATATAGAGAAAATAACAGGGCAAAAAATACCTTTAACGCCAGGAGAGTGCTTGTTTCTAGGAGTAGATGAAAAAACTAGTAAGCAACTTAACAGAAGAACAAAAAACTCACTAGTACCCATTTTACTCAATGCTGCAAAAGCCATAATCCCAAAAAATTGGCTACAGGTGAAAAAACCCTCGATTCGCGAATGGATTCAAAGAATAGAATACATCAATAACATGGAACATCTAAGAAAAATGGAAGAAAATAAAATGAAAAAATATCGCAGTATATGGGAAAAATGGAGAGTATTCAAAAAAACGCAGCATTATACACAAGCATTAATGGAATAAAGAGTAGTAGAGTCGAGGAAGGTCAACAGATAGTGGAGAAGAGGGAAGGGTGGGAATGGTTAAATGTAATCAAGTCAAATAACTAAGATATTGGTAGCACAAATAGGTTGGTAAGGATAACTAAGTAGATGTTAGTGGAACGGTTGTCTTTGCTGTTTTTTCTTTGTCTTTTATCTCTTCTTAACTGGAACGGTTTTTCTTTTGTAACGGATAAATAATAAATAGATATAAGCAATAATTGAGAAGTTTAAAAAAAAAAAAAAAAGAAATAGTGAAAAAGATTAAGACATCTTGCCACAATGATGTTAAAAGAGATTATAAGGATTCTGATAATTAAACTGATTAGAATCTACCAATATATAAGCATTTTACTGAGTGGTAAAAAAAAAACAAAAAAAAATAATAATATTACTACTGGAGGAAAAAAACAAAAACAGGAATCTGATAGATATTTAAAACATATAATAAAAGTTACCGATGACCTGGAAAATAGAAGTAGACAAAACATCATAGGAGTCAGAGGCCTGCCAGAAGCAAGGGGGCTAGAAGGACTAAAGACTTTATTACAGGAAATACTTAACATGGTATTAAAACAGCCAGATACAACAGAGATAGAAATTGATTGAGCACATAGAGCGCAAGGGACCTAAGGACAAAGACCCACTGAGGCCAAGAGATGTTATCTGCAGGATACACTCCTATTATATTAAGGAAAGCATTATGGCAGCCGCACAGCAACAAAGACTTTGAATTTGAAGGCATTGCATTGATTTTCTAACCATGGTGTATTATTTTTGCTTCACAATTTTCCATAGTTGCTCCCATTCATCAATCGATTGTAATTGGGAGCTGTGTTCACTCCTTACATACCGATGCGCCCTGTGCTACCTATAGGGGTTTATAATTGGACGTAGCCTAGTCACGTATACCCCGGGATCCATCCTTTTTTCCAAACAACTGATCGAACTGGTAACTACATTTCTAGATTGATGGTTTTCTCTTCCCCTTTTTCTCCTGTAAAAATATACACGATAATACTTTTTCTTTTTTCTCTCACTCACTATAATGGTAGCAGCACTACTTCTCACACTCACACTGAGGCTCGAACTTTGCTTTTAGAGGGGCGGCTTGTGACATCTGATATGGTGATTGGTTTGATACAGTGCCTTGCGAAAGTATTCGGCCCCCTTGAACTTTTCAACCTTTTGCCACATTTCAGGCTTCAAACATAAAGATATCAAATTTTTATTTTTTGTGAAGAATCACCAACAAGTGGGACACAATTGTGAAGTGGAACGAAATCTATTGGATTTTTGAAACTTTTTTAACTAATAAAAAAATGAAAAGTGGGGCGTGCAAAATTATTCGGCCCCCTTGCGTTAATACTTTGTAGAGCCACCTTTTGCTGCGATTACAGCTGCAAGTCTCTTGGGGTATGTCTCGATCAGTTTTGCACATCGAGAGACTGAAATTCTTGCCCATTCTTCCTTGAAAAACAGCTCAAGCTCAGTGAGGTTGGATGGAGAGCGTTTGTGAACAGCAGTTTTCAGCTCTTTCCACAGATTCTCGATTGGATTCAAGTCTGGACTTTGACTTGGCCATTCTTTTTTTTTTTTTTTTTTTTTTCTTCATTTTCCACTCAGTGAAATCAATTTAATAACCATGGGACCACCTCAGCTTGCAGCTCAGCGTCCCTACCAAGCCATCACATCATCGTGGGAAAAAAAAAACATAAAAAAATAGATTTTTTTTTTTTTTGAGAGTATTCGTTCCAAGCTACAAGTCTACTTAACAGCCATTTCATCCCTCTCGGTATCATACTATCATATTATCCCCCTTCTAACCTTGAGTCCCCCCCCCCCCCCCATCCTTCCTATCTGTGGACCACCCTATCCTATTTTCCCTTTTTATTTTATTTTCACTTATTAACATCTTGTTATAGCCTGTCTAGACCTTACTTAGGGCTTCTTCAGCCCCTCTGATGTGAGCCATTGCTTCCTAAAGTCTACCCAGCGCTTCCATTTCTCTAATAATGGTGTACTACTCTGCTCTTCTAGGCTGCCTCTCAAACACTCCATCTTGTAGGTCTTTTCAACCGAATCCACCCATTCCCACATTTCAGGGGCCTCCTTCTCTTGCCATTTTTTTGGTATTAATTTTTTACCTGCATTCAATAGATGGGGTATCATTGATTCCTTATATTGTCTTAGTCCAGTTCTTGTCCCGTGGAATAACACTACCCAAGATAGTGGTCTATAACTGCACCTTTTGCATTCCGCCTGTATCTCATCTAATAACGGGATGTAGTTGTAGCGATACATTTTCCTCTCTGTTTTTGCTAATTTTATCCCTAAATATTTAAGATCACTCTTCCACTGGAATTTCCACTGCTGTTGCAAACTTTGTACCTCACACATTTTTGTATTGATGTTCATTAACTCTGTTTTTGATCTGTTTATTTTGAAGTTTGACACCTCCCCATATTGGTCTAGTAGGTTTAGTAATGCTGGCATAGATGTCTTAGGGTTGTGTACATACAGTAATATATCATCCGCAAAAGCGGAATATTTGTATTCAATTTTTCCGACTTTCACCCCCTCTATTCCGGGGTCTCCTCTTATTGCTGCTAAAAGTGGTTCTAGTGAGAGCACGAACAGAAGGGGTGAAAGCGGGCAGCCCTGCCGAGTACCCCTTTCCATCTCGAACGCCTGACTTGGCCATTCTAACACCTGGATACGTTTATTTGTGAACCATTCCTTTGTAGATTTTGCTGTATGTTTGGGATCATTGTCTTGTTGGAAGATAAATCTCCGTCCCAGTTTCAGGTCTTTTGCAGACTCCAACAGGTTTTCATCCAGAATGGTCCTGTATTTGGCTGCATCCATCTTCCCCTCAATTTTAACCATCTTCCCTGTCCCTGCTGAAGAAAAGCAGGCCCAAACCATGATGCTGCCACCCCCATGTTTGACAGTTGGGATGGTGTGTTGAGGGTGATGAGCTGTGTTGCTTTTACGCCAAACATATCGTTTTGCATTGTGGGCAAAAAGTTCGATTTTGGTTTCATCTGACCAGAGCACCTTCTTCCACATGTTTGGTGCGTCTCCCAGGTGGCTTGTGGCAAACTTTAGACAAGACTTTTTATGGATATCTTTGAGAAATGGCTTTCTTTTTGCCACTCTTCCATAAAGGCCAGATTTGTGCAGTGTATGACTGATTGTTGTCCTATGGACAGACTCTCCCACCTCAGCTGTAATTCTCTGCAGTTCATCCAGAGTGATCATGGGCCTCTTGGCTGCATCTCTGATCAGTCTTCTCCTTGTCTGAGCTGAAAGTTTAGATGGACGGCCAGGTCTTGGTAGATTTGCAGTGGTCTGATACTCCTTCCATTTCAAAATAATCGCTTGCGCAGTGCTCCTTGGGATGTTTAAAGTTGGGAAATCTTTTTGTATCCAAATCCGGCTTTAAACTTCTCCACAACAGTATTACGGACCTGCCTGGTGTGTTCCTTGGTCTTCATGATGCTCTCTACGCTTTCAACAAAACCCTGAGACTATCAAAGAGCAGGTGCATTTATACAGAGACTTGATTACACACAGGTGGATTCTATTTATCACCATCAGTCATTTAGGACAACATTGGATCATTCAGAGATCCTCGCTGAACTTCTGGAGTGAGTTTGCTGCACTGAAAGTAAAGGGGCCGAATAATTTTGCACGCACCACTTTTCAGTTTTTTATTTGCTAAAAAAGTTTAAATTATCCAATAGATTTCGTTCCACTTCACAATTGTGTCCCACTTGTTGGTGATTCTTCACAAAAAATTAAAATTTTATATCTTTATGTTTGTAGCCTGAAATGTGGCAAAAGGTTGAAAAGTTCAAGGGGGCCGAATACTTTCGCAAGGCACTGTATATGGACTATATTAACCCGGAGGTTGATTCTTATCACAGTGGTGGTTTTTTAAATTTGGTTGTCGGGTATGCACGTTATACTCACCACTTCTTTTATTTCGGGATTGGTTTCCCTTTTCCCATCGTTTTATCACTTCTTCCAAGTCCTCCTTTATTGTGCATCCACTTTTAATTGTTCCTCCTTCCCAACTTAAAGTGGTTGTATACTTAATTTTTTAACTTTTACCTACAGGAAAGCCTATAAGGCTTACCTGTAGGTAAAAAAAATATCTCCTAAACCTGTACGGTTTAGGAGATATTCCCCTCCGTATGCGCCGCTGACTGCAGCGGCGCATGCGCACAAGGGGATTCTCGGCCTGAAAATCCGGCAGTGGCCGGCCGGCCGGAATTAAATCTCCCACACGCATGCGAGGGAGTGACAATATCGCGGCTCCGGCGCTGTGAGTGATACCCGGAAGAAACGCCGATCGGGCCAGATGTCGGGGCCTCGTTCTAAGGTATTTCATAATGAGCTAGTATGCGGTGCATACTAGCTCATTATGCCTTTTGCTTTGCAGGTGTTAAAAAAAAAAAAATTGCGGGTTTACTACCGCTTTAACAAAAAATAAAAACAATTAAAATTACCTTGTTTGGATGTAGGTCGGCATTTGGGGTAAAATCCCCCTCCCAGTCGCTGGCAAAGGCTTCTTTTCCTCCCCCAATCGGGGCTTTGGTTGACGTAGGGGTAGGGTTAGAGAGGCAAGACCACACTCTCACTATATATTATAAAATTGTCTCCTTTATTGATTTGTTATATACATTGCTATGCGATTATGGCTTTTCTCGTTTTTATACTTACTATTAAATTGATGTATCTTTTAGATGTAGGTAATGTCCTGAAGAAGCTGAAAGGTGAAACTAGTCGAATTACCTCACCTTCCCCTATGAAAATGTGATATTTACCCGAAGCTGTAATATTTTGTATTTTTAATAAATCATTTTTATGGAATATTGCTTTTTTCATATTGATTTAATAGATGTACGTGCCCCGTGATAGTCCCCTTGCTCACACCCTATTGACATCTCTTATTGGAGACCAGAGATCTCGATTCTATTTTTCCAGTCTATCTAATTGGGATGAGGGTGCACATTGATTTTATATATGCTTTCTTTATGTGAGGCCACCCATTATCTACTTACAGGATTTGTCCAAATATACTTTGATTAGGAGGAAAGCAGTAAAACCACTATTGGATGTATTAAGGGAGATGGAGATCCTATATAGATGGGGCTTCCTCTTTCAGATCATAGTCCATCAAAATAGACAAAAAAATTAAAATAAATCACCTTTCGGGATATAAGATCTTCCGGACTTCTTGGAAAAGCTTCAACTACCGCCAATTGAAATGCTAACATGGCCATAATTACAATCATATTTTAAAGCTTCAGGAGGGCGTCGTGGGGGGAGGGGACTGGAGAAACAGAAGGGGGGGGGTTGACGGGCACGGGATGGGAAGGGGGAAGGATAGGGGGGGTTCCCCCTCTTTTTTCCTATGTTCTTTTTATGTTATTTTATCTAATTTTCAACATCGGTTGGATGCTATATTGCCCCGAGGATGGGGATGTATTCTACACAATACGAACACGGGATATATATGTATATAAATTCACTGAATGCAGAGGAGTGGGGGGAGGGGGTGGGGGGTGGAGTACAGGTAATCTATAGTTATGCACTTATTAACCTATATGTTATAAATATAGTGGGAACACTGAGGAGTAGAGATAGCACAAACATAGAATACAGATAAGCGCTTAACCAAGGTAGCTAGGTGGACTCGCTTAGAATATGAAGGGGATGGTTGGCTTCCTTATTAAGGGGCACAGTGGGGTGGCTGGGGCACTAGGATTGATTTTTTTTTTTATATATAGGTTATATGATTGGGAGAGGCAATAATATTAAAGTCTTGTTTGACAAAATGTATTGGCACTGTATAATGGAAGATGCACTTTTAAGTACCAGAATATGAAGTGGGAACGGGATAGTGTGGGAGGGAGGGGGAAATGGGTGGGGGTAATGTCACCCGAAAATATGTTCTTATAGCATTAGAGGATTAAACTCTGCAGCCAAGAGAGCACAGGTCCTGTACTCTCTTCATAAGCAAAATGTTGGCATGGTCTTCTTCCAGGAGACACATTTTCGCTCAGATCATATACCCAACATACAAAGTGGATATTCAACCTGGTATCACGACTCCTTTGCCTATTCTAAATCGAGGGGAGTGTCTATAGCAATACATAAATCAATACCCCATCAGGTAACCAAAGTTTGGAGGAACAGAGATGGTCGAGCAATACTCCTAAAACTGGCCATATATGGTAAAAAATTGTCATGTACCAGTTAAGACCAGAACTGTGTGGACTGCAACAGAGGAAACCCAAACATGTATAAGTGAAATATGAAGATTTATTAAGGGACGTGAATAATATAAATACAACCACACAGTGCAATAAACGAACCAAACAGAAACCCCCAAATAACAGACAGATATGTACAATAAATGGGAAAAACCAGGATCATAAACTATAGCCAGGCCAGGGTCATGCACAGAGGATCAGTAGATAAAGGGCAGTCCAGAATCAGAGACAAGCCATGCCGAGGTCATACATGGGGAGATCAGCAGATGGGGTAAGGAACACAGGACAGGGAGAGGATGGACGGATCAGACTGCAGGGCAGGGAGGACGGTAACAGGTGGGACAGGGTAGGGACCAGGACAGGGAAACAGGATCAGAAACACGGGTCACAGGTTCAGGGCACAGGAACAGGTTTAGAATCAGGATCACAAGCAGCAGGTCAGGGCGCAAGGACAATACCAAGGCAAACATGTGAGTGTTTTCCGGGTATTTATATGCCTGTAATTGGTCTCAAGTAACACCTGATTACAAGATGTGCTGACTGCTCCACACTGCCAGGATCCATCTACTGGTGGACGCCAGTACTGCGGCCCAAAGATGACATACTACTATCAACAAGGAAAAGCTCCCCTGGCAGTTCGAGACTGCCAGGAGACACCTGCTGGTGGACCACAGTACTGCACGCCAAATATCAGGCAGTGATACCAGCAAATGGAACCTTTCCTGACAATAATATACTTTTATTAATATATACCTCTCTAATCAAAACCAAATTAAAAGGGGAAGGCAACTTCTAGTGGTTCTAATGGAGAAGGCAGAAGGGGTGAAATTAATAGGCAGAGATTTTAACTTCGTTCTTGATCGGGAGATAGATACTACAGCACCTTCAACATTGCAGATAAGTAATGAGAAAAAGAAATTTAAGGATATGATGAGTAAATATTAACTGGTCGATATATGGAGGGCTTCCCATCCACTTGAGAGGGATTATACATTCCACTCAAAAGTACATGGAACATACCACAGATTAGATTACTTTTTGACAAATCAAAGCATGGTATGGTCTGACCATATGTCAATATCTTTGAGGATGGCCTTATCTAGCGGGAACAGAGTAAGAGGCTCCTGGAAGTTAAATGATAACCTATACCTTTGACGAGATTAGAGGTCGACCGATATATCGGCCGGCCGATATATCGGCCGATATTTGCCGTTTTTTAAATAATCGGCATCGGCCGATTGTGTTGATAAAAAGCCGATTCTACAGCGGGACTTTGAAATGACTTCTGTAAGAAGTCAGTGTGAGTTGCCTGAGTCCTCATAGCAACACTTTCCTCCTATCTGGGCAGACTGCCAAGAAAAGAACTAAATGATACAATGTTTACACTTGAATGAATGAAGTCATCTCTGTGTGTAGAAGTTCTCAGTTTAACCATTTAAAGACTAAATCTTTTCTGACACTTGCTGCTTACAAGTAAAAATCCTGTATTTTCTGCCAGAAAATCACTTAGACCCCCCAAAAATTATATATATATTTTTTAGCAGAGATCCTAGGGAATAAAATAGCGGTTGTTGCAATATTTTATGTCACACGCCATTTGCACAGAGGTCTTTCAAATGCATTTTTTTGGGAAAAAAATACACCATTTAAAAAATAAAAATAAAATAAAAACAGTAAAGTTAGCCCATTTTTTATTTTTTTTTTTGTCCAAAAGTTTTGACTACCCGTTTTTATTTAATATATAGTTTTTTTTTTTTTTTTTTAAATCTAGATCATACATACAAGTAAACTGATTGGAGGTTTGTTTTGTTTAATAAATGTTTAAAGCGGGAGTCCGCCGGGACTCCGCGTTTTTTTTTTTTTTTTTTTTTTAAAGCCAGCAGCTACAAATACTGCAGCTGCTGACTTTTAAAATAGTGACACTTACCTGTCCAGCGCGCCCGCGATGTCGGCACCCGAAGCCGATCTCTAGATCGACACTCGAGTGCTGCCGCCGCCGCCATCTTGGGTATGGGAATCAGGAAATGGAGCCTTTCGGCTTAATTTCCCGGTTCCCTACTGCGCATGCGCGAGCTGCGCAATGAGGACGGTCCCCGCTGCCTCTGGGATCTGTGTGTTTCCCAGCAGGCAGCGGGGCACTTGCGGAAGGGGGCGGGCACTTGCGGAAAGGGGCGTAATGTACGCCCCTTTCCGCAGAGAGCTAGCCCGGAAGTGGGTGCAGTTACCTGGATTATCCAGGTAACTGCACCCCCCTCCCCCCTGAAAGGTGCCAATTGTGGCGCCGGAGGGGGGGAGGAATCCGATGAGCGGAAGGTCCATTTTAGGGTGGACCTCCGCTTTAAGTGTAAGAAATTTTCTGTATCACTTATGAAGGCTGCTTTCACACTGGAGCGGGCAGACGTTGATGGTAAAACGCAAGTTTTAGCGGCTCTTTACCATCATTTTAGCGGTGCTATTTGGCTGCTAGTGGGGCACATATAACCCAGCTAGCGGCCAAGGAAGAGGTTAAATGCGCCCATGAAGCACTGCTGCCAAATCGCATTGCATGCGCTTCGGGCTGCCAAATCGCATTGCATGCGCTTCGGCAGTGGTGCCCATTCATATCAATGGGCAGGAGTGGTGGAGGAGCGGTATATACACCACTCCAAACGTGCTGCTTGCAGGACTTTTTTTTTTTTAAGATCCTGCCAGCGCATCGCCTCAGTGTGAAAGCACTCTGTCTTTCACACAGACTGCAGGGGAGCCATTTTGCAGGCACTTTACAGGCGCTATTTTTAGCCCAAAAGCGCCTTAAAAAACGCCCCAGTGGGAAAGGTGTGTTAGATCAAGGGGGATTAAAAATAAAATAAAATCGGCCTAACATATCGGCCCAAAAAAATCGGCATCATATATCGGCTGCCATGATTTCTAAATATCGGCATCGGTATCGGCCAGAGAAAAACCCATATCGGTCGACCTCTAGACGAGATATGTACATCAGAGATAGGATCAGCAATAACAAACTTTATGGGGGACCATCTGAAGGATACTACCTCCCTATCCAGCCAATCGGAAACATTGAAATGTATAATACGGGGGTTGTTTATAAAACATGGAGCAAGACTAAAAAAGGACAAAGGGGACCAGAATAGTACAGTTATCAAAGGATATAACTGAACTGGAAAAATAGCATAAAGAAAATCAAATACAGGAGAAACTAGTAGAGTTAACAGAAAAGAGAACAGAATTACAAAACCTATTAAATGAACAAAGACTACGGATTAGAGATAAAACCCGCTCCTTATATTATCAACAAGGAAATAAACCCAGTAAACTCCTAGCTGGAGCACTTTGTCAACGAATAAATCAATCATCAATAGTCAAGGTTAGAACCGAAACGGGAGATATTGTATATGATCCAAAAGGGATATTGAAAACTTTTCACACCTTTTACTCTAGACCAGGGATATGCAATTAGCGGACCTCCAGCTGTTGGAAAACTACAAGTCCCATGAGGCATAGCAAAGCTCTGAGAGCTACAAGCATGACACCCAGAGGCAGAGGCATGATGGGACTTGTAGTTTTGCAACAGCTGGAGGTCCGCTAATTGCATATCCCTGCTCTAGACTTTATAATATACCAAATGTTTCAATATACATCAGGAATATATACTCCATATACTATTGTACAGTGGTGTGAAAAAGTGTTTGCCCCCTTCCTCATTTCCTGTTCCTTTGCATGTTTGTCACACTTAAGTGTTTCGGAACATCAAACCAATTTAACCACTACAATACAGGGCACTTTCACCCCCTTCCTTCCCAGCCCAATTTTCAGCTTTCAGCGCTCTAGCGCTTTCAGTGACAATTGCGCGGTCATGCTACACTGTACCCAAATGAAATTGTTATCATTTTGTTCGCACAAATAGAGCTTTATTTTGGTGTTATTTATTCGCGACTCCGTTTTTTAAGCGCAAAAATAGCGGAAATTTGAAAAAAAAACAATATTTTCTTTTTTCTATTTGAAAAGAAATCCAATAAAATCAAATTTTGTCATAAATTTAAGCCAAAATGTATTCTGCTACATGTTTTTGGTAAAAAAAATTCAGTTAAGTGTATAATAATTGGTTTGTGTGATCACGGACATATGTACGCAAATGATCATGTACATATGTGTGCAGGTGATCACGTACATATGTGTGCAGATAATCATTGGGACATGTGATTTTAGTGGGACATATGTGGGGGACATGTTTTTATTATTAGGGACATGTGTTTTTATTATTTGGGGACATGTATGTTTTGGGGACATATGTGGGGACTGTGTTTGTACTGTGTGGTGTGTTGTGTGTTTACACTACACTGATGATCAGTGAGTAAAAAGCTGTAAAAAGCAGCCCATACTCACTGATCATCAGCCGGCTGCAGCGTTCTGCTCTCCTCTCCTCAGCGGTGACTTCCGTGTGAGGAGAGGAGAGCCGATTGCCTAGCAACCGGCTGTTTGTTTACATCACATGACGGCCGTGATTGGACACGGCCGTCATGTGATCAGGAGGGCCAATCACAGAGCCCTCCTGCTGATCTGTCCGGGTGACACGAGCACATCGGGATCGCGCCGCTGCGCGAGCGCGATCCCGCTACTCCTAAAGGACGTTCCTTTACTTGCAGAACTTGGGTTCTGCAGCAGGACAATGATCCTAAACACACCAGCAAGTCCACCACCGAATGGCTGAAAAAAAACAAAATGAAGACTATGGAGTGGCCTAGCCAAAGTCCTGACCTGAATCCTATTGAGATGTTGTGGTATGACCTTAAAAAGGCCGTTCATGCTCGAAAACCCTCTAATGTAACTGAATTAGGACAATTCTGCAAAGATGAGTGGGCCAAAATTCCTCCAGGACGCTGTAAAAGCCTCATTGCACGTTATTGCAAACGCTTGGTTGCAGTTGTTGCTGCTAAGGGTGGCCCAACCAGTTATTAGGTTTAGGGGGCAATCACTTTTTCACACAGGGCCATGATGGTTTGGATTTTTTTTCACCTTTAATAATAAACACCTTCATTTACAAATTGCATTTTGTGTTTACTTGTGTTGTCCTAGACTATTGTTTAAATTGGTTTGATGTTCCGAAACACTTAAGTGTGACAAACATGCAAAGGAACAGGAAATGAGGAAGGGGGCAAACACTTTTTCACACCACTGTACATACACCTGACCTCATGTGTGACAGTCAAATATAACAAAATCCTAAGAGAAATTAACTCTCTTCCAATCTTTAGCAGCTGTTATATATCAAAGCAACAATGTAACAAAATGTGATTGATCTAATGAATCAAGCACTAACAGCGTTTTGCTGCATATTGGGACAACTTCTGTTATCCTATTGTTCCCAAAGTGCAGTCCAAATCTGTTTGTTACACCACTCTAATCACAGTGATTGCCAACAACCAGTATCAATAACATGGAAAATTAGTAAAAACAAGTCCAGCAAGAGTGACTCAGAGTGTTTCCAATCAGTCTACATGGAAGGTACATGCAGGATAGGAGGAATCATCCGTGTTGTAGATATGAGTGAAGTTTGTCCTACATCTTCATCGTTTGCACCGCTGCGCAGACCCACATAGATGGCAGCTTACCAGAAGCGATCTGCTTTAAGGCCTGTCTGTTTAGTCCCGCTGTATAGGCACCTCTTATCTCCTCCTGCCTCCTCCGTTTTTTATTTTGCTGTCTTCGTTACAGGTAAGCGTGTAAGAAAAGCAAGGGGTCCAATATCGTGTTATACCCTTTATTATCAAAATGCATTTACTTAAAATCAACATATTAAAAGCATATACAAAGATTGCCAGTGCTTCAGATCGAACGTCTCACCATCAGGCTGATATCCTCTTACGTAACTGCCTGTCAGTCGAGTCCCGGGTGTTCATCTGCTCCTGTCCAACCTCACTACTCGCGTGGCCACGCCTTGACGCGTTTCATGATTACGTCTTAAGAGGGCGTCCTCTGACGTAAGAGGATATCAGCCTGATGGTGAGACGTTCGATCTGAAGCACTGGCAACCTTTTTATATGCTTTTAATATGTTTATTTTAAGTAAGCGCATTTTGTAAGGGGGGAGAGGGCTATTGATAATAAAGGGTATAACACGATATTGGACCCCTTGCTTTTCTTACACGCTTACCTGTAACGAGGACAGCAAAATAAAAAACGGAGGAGGCAGGAGGAGATAAGAGGTGCCTATACAGCGGGACTAAACAGACAGGCCTTAAAGCAGATCGCTTCTGGTAAGCTGCCATCTATGTGGGTCTACACAGTGGTGCAAACGGTGAAGGTGTAGGACAAACTTCACTCATATCTACAACACGGGATGATTCCTCCTATCCTGCATGTACCTTCCATATAGACTGATTGGAAACACTCCGAGTCACTCTTGCTGGACTTGTTTTTACTCATTTTCCATGTTATTGATACTGGTTGTTGGCAATCACTGTGATTAGAGTGGTGTAACAAACAGATTTGGACTGCACTTTGGGAACAATAGTGTTGGAAGTGAACAAGAAGTAACGTTATATAGCTAAAGTTCTACACATCTATTGGTACAACTGAACTCAGCCATATTGATGTTTGCAGTCCCACATGTTTAGAATGTGTAGAGGAATGTGGCAGAATCTGCATAGCACAGGAGTTATCTTCAGCCCACCTGGTATGCACAAAGCTTCAAAGAGATTGATGACGAAGACGGCCCAGGGCACATCGACTGCAATACTGGCCACAGAAGCTAAGTATGGCAGGACAGTCAGTAATTTTAGGAGGGCTGTCATGTGAACACTGATTGGTCCAAAGCAAATGGGACTGGCAGTAGGGTGTGGTATGGCTGAGGTATGTTTAACAAAAAGGGTTGCAACAATGAGTTCGGCCTCTCTATTCCATCAGGAGATCCAGTCACGAGGGTCGGATAAGTATAAGGCTTATATTGTACTTTGATTGTATGCTATGTATTATTGTAACTTATATTGATACCTTATGCACGCTTTCTTATTTCCTTGGGAAATAAACTAGATTTAATTGGTGATAGTGATAGTATTGTGATATTAACGATAACATGTGCTTGGCGTATTGATAGACTAGCTAAACTATAGGGACTAGACAAAGTAATACATAACTGATAATAATATTAATAGATTGTATTGATCAGTTACTTCAAATAGGATAACAGAAGTTGTCCCAATATGCAGCAAAACGCTGTTAGTGCTTGATTCATTAGATCAATCACATTTTGTTACAATATACCAAATGTACTAGCACAGAAGGACCCTGAATTATATCAACAAAATATACAGCAATAGATAAAGGATACTCCTATACCAACATTAACAACAGTTTAAGTGGAACACCTAGAACAGGAATTCTCAGAGGTGGAAATACTAAAAGTAACTGACTCCAGACGAAAAACAAGCTCTGGACTGCCGCACTCTTCAGAAGACCACTTTCTTTTATTGGAAAATCACATCACAGCTCAACAAACACAGTGAACAAGGAAAAATTGCTGACGTTTCCCACTAGCGGTAGTGCTTATTCATAGCAAACAATCACAGCACAAAAAGTTTATTAAGTACCATCTTACCCCTCGGTTTTATAAGAAATTTAAAGACCAACTAATCCCGATCATGAAACGTTTAACGTTTTATCTGCTTCCCAACCCTTTGTTCCTCAGGGAATGCAAGCATATATTTCCCGTATACCAAAGCCTAAAAAGGATCATACTAATTGTGGAAATTATCACCCCATCTCCTTGACAAACGTAGATCTTCGAATATATTCAAAGATCATAGCCAGTAGACTCACCCCGATACTCCCAACATATACCGTATTTATCGGCGTATAACACGCACCCCACGTTTAGGAGGGACGTTTAAAAAAAATAAAAAATGAAAAAAAACTTACATTTAAATGCCCATCAATGCAGCCTTATCATTGTCCATCTGCAGCCTTGTCCGCCATTGCAACCTTGTCAGTGTCATATGCAGCCTTGTCCACCATTGCAGCCTTGTCAGTCAGCCTTGTCCACCATTGCAGCCTTATCAGTTTTTTTTTTTTTTTTTTAAATGCGATACAGAGCCGGATGCCCTGTGTATCTCGGCGGCACACGGTAGTTCTCAGCAGCTTTCGGCTGCCTTCGGCCGTTCTCTGCAGCTTTCGGCCGTCGAAAACGGCTGAAAGCTGCCGAGAAGAGCCGAAGGCGGCTGAAAGCCACCCAGAGGCTCAGAATTGCGGGGGATCGGCGTATAACACGCACCCGCGATTTCCCCCTGCTTTTAAGGAGAAAAAAGTGTGTGTTATACGCCAATAAGGTATACATTTAGACCAGGTTGGATTTGAAACAAAGAGGTGGATCGCTGATGTTTTGGGGATGTGTGAGCTACAAGGCAAAGGAAATTTGGTCACAATTGATGGCAAGATGAATGCAGTATGTCTACAGCAGAATAAAGTGTCTAAATTGAGGTCAGTGTCTCCTGACCTCAATATCATTGAGCCACTCTGAAGAGATCTCAAAACGTTCAATTCATGCAAGACACCTGCTAAGAGGAATGAGCAGCTTTACCATCTGAGAAGATAAAAAGCCTCATCCACAAATACCACAAAAGACTTCAAGCTGTCATTGATGTTAAAGGGGGCAATACCACGCCCACAGAGCCCTCAGATCACCCTCCCAGGACCTGGATAATCCGAGATATATCACCTGTAAGCTCCACAAATACACGCTGAAGGACAGAATTATGCAGAAGATACGTGGGAGACAGTATTCTGACTTTGATGGAGCCCACCTGTATTTTTATCAGGACATATCAAGACGCACTCTCATGGAACGCAGGTCTCTCCGACCCTTGCTGGAGGCCCTCCAAAAAGCGGCCTTGCCCTATCGCTGGGGATTCCCCTTTTACCTGCAGGCATTCAAAGCAGGTAAAACTGATACACTGCGCACCAAGGATGACCTCCCGCATTTCTTAGATGTCCTGGGTCTCGGTCCGGTTGACTTCCCGGATTGGAGGGTCCCCCAGGAGCATCCGCACATACAGCTCCCTCAGCCCTGGCTCCCGGCTAGGTGCAGGAGACGCGGATGAGGACGCAGGCGTCCCACTTCTGCCTCCCCCACGGATCCTGGGTCACCGCGACGCTAAACAGACTCCCTCCCTCTGACCTGCTCTCTGCACTTTAAGGAGGAACGCTGTTGCCCTCGATCGCGGGGATACACTCTACACTTTACAGAGACTCATTGCCCAGTAACATAGATAGACGGCCTGGATTTGGACTGAACTTGGCTGCATGGTATGCTGCTGTGCACCCCTCTGAAAGCGCAACTGCTCCGAACAGCGAGACTGCTAAAGAACTCCTACTGATGCCCTGAGAGGACACTGGGAGGTTGCAGTTCCAGCCCCAAACCAATAGGCCTTAATTTTTGAATACCCAGTTCCCAGGTTTATTTTGCTCCCCCTCAAGTTTCGCACTATGTTCCCCAACTTCGGTTCCTGAGATCTCTTCCCCCTTACACTGCCTACTGAATAAGAGTTAGTCGCGGGCGGGGGTTGTCCCCTACCCTCCTCCCTCTCGTGATGGCCCAATACCTATTTCGTTTTTTTTTCCTCCCATGTAGGGGATGACTCGACGCTCGGCCCCCAGATACTCCGAATTGCGATATTGTTATTATTACTGTGCTCTACGTTGAATATGTTTTATGCTCTCTTTAACCATGTTTCCTTTTTTTCCTCTCTTTCTATCCAATTCTACTGTATGCCTTCCTACAAGAATTGCCTCCGGCTCTGCCTCCTGCTCTGTGCCCATAGTCACACTGGGAGACCCTTCTACTCCCTGGCCCACACATGGCGTCACTTAAGGTAATCTCATACAATGTATGCGGTCTCTGCTCCCCAGGTAAACGTAGCAAATTATGGTGGGAACTTAAACGCTCAGGGGGTCCTCTTGCAGGAAACACACTTCACCCTTCAATCGCAACCGAAATTACCCACCCACATATACAACTAGTGGTTCTTAAGTAACTCACCGGCAGCAAAATCTAGAGGCACAGCTATTGCCATACACAAATCCTGCCCTTTTCAAGCCATAGAGAGTAAGGTAGACCCTCAGGGTAGATACGTCTTCTTGAAGGGGACTATAGCAGGACAGAAACTCACAGTTGCCACAATTTATGCTCCAAACTCAAATCAACTCACCTTTTTAGATACCACCCTCGATAATCTTACGGAATTCAGGAAAGGACCTTTAATCCTAGGGGGCGACTTTAATATCAGCCCAGACCCACAACTGGACACCTCGCACAAACGCCCCTCCCACTCAAATGCCTTTCTAAAACACTTCTGCAGATATCTACAAACCCACCGCCTCTTGGATAGCTGGCGAGTTCTCCACCCTTCAGATAGAGATTATAGCTACTATTCCAAAGTACATGACGTCTATACCCACATAGATATGATCTGTGTAGACCACTTGGCCCTGGAGCTGCTGCAGGCCTCGTCTATAGGGAAAATTACGATTTCTGACCATGCCCCAGTAACGGCGACATTGGTTTTACCACATTCCACCCATAGGGCCTGGTCATGGCGCTTAAACAAATCCCTGCTGGATGATGCAGCAGTGGTCTCCGGGGTCACAGAGGTACTGTCCCACTATTTTAAGGAAAATTGCACGGAGGGGATGAGCAGAGGGATTGTTTGGGAGGGCCACAAGGCAGTGGTAAGAGGCGAATTGATTTCACAGGGATCCAGACTTAATAAAGCCCAACAAGCTGATTTTGATAGGGTACTCCAGGCACTCCAACTGGCGGAACTTAAGCACAAACAGGACAGCAGCCCTGAGCTCTGAGAGAACTGATGGAGTTGAGAGAGTTATTCTCTCGATTGCTGGACAGGCAGGCACGCAGGCAATTGCGATACTTATCGCATAGATACTATGAGCATGGCAATGAATGCGGCCGAATGTTGGCTCGAGCTCTAAGGAAGAAACAGGCTCTCATGCACGTACACAAGCTACGCCTCTCCTCGGAGGTCTACACAGTCAGGTCCTCCCAAATAGCCGCTGGGTTCCGGGACTACTATAACACCCTCTGTAACCTGAACGCCACACAAACCCGAGAGAACCAAGATGCAAGACTGAAAGACATTCAAACCTATCTGACTGCATCCAGCTTGCCCCCACTGACAGACGAACAGTGCTCTGCACTGGAGGCCCCTGTCACCGGCACTGAGCTCATAACCACAGTGAACTCCTTGCCTAACGGGAAGAGCCCTGGTCCAGATGGGTTCACCAAGGCCTATTATAAACTCTTTCTACCCTTACTTTCCGAGCCCATGTGTAACTACTTTAACTCCATCGCGAATGGCACCGCAATCCCTAGTGAAGCCCTGTTGGCCCATATATCTGTAATTCCCAAGGAAGGGAAATACCCTACTATGCCCCAGAGCTACAGACCCATATCCCTTCTTAATGTGGACATAAAAACACTGGCCAAGATTCTCGCGACCAGACTGAAACACCTGATCCAACTAATTGTCCACCCGGACCAAACAGGGTTTGTAACAGGTAGAGAGGCTAGGGATAACTATCAGAGCAATCCACTTAATTCACTGGGCGCATGCCTCCCCCGAATCTCTCCCCTACCTGATCCTGTCTACCGATGCAGAGAAAGCCTTCGATCGGGTGGACTGGACCTACCTACGTGCTGTGCTGGAAATGTTGGGGCTACGCACACACATGCTTACCTGGATTATGGCTCTGTACTCGGACCCGAATGCCCAAGTCAAAGTGAACGGCTTCCTTTCCCCCAGCTTCCTGATCAGAAATGGCACGAGACAGGGGTGACCCCTCTCGCCACTATTGTTCGCCCTGGTGCTGGAACCGTTTCTACGTATGGTCCGGGCAAACTCGGATATCAAGGGACTTATGGTAGGGTATATGGAACATAAGCTCTCAGCTTATGCCGATGATGTACTTTTCCACCTCACGGAACCGCTGATCTCCTTGCCTAACCTGATGAGGGAACTCCAGCGCTTCGGGACACTTTCTAACTTTAAAATTAATTATACAAAATCAGAGATATTATCTATCCAATTGACGCCTTCCCTGACTGACAGGTTGCGTACGGCCTTTCCATTTACATGGGCCAAAGCGTCCATAAAATACTTAGGTATACGGCTGACAGACAGGTTTGACACCCTATACTCCACTAACTTCCCCTCCCTACTAAAAGCTGTGAATAAAGACTTGGCCCTATGGACAAGACAGCCTTCACTTGGATGGGCAAACTCAATATCAAAATGAACATTCTCCCACGCGTGCTGTTATCTATGCAGATGCTACCTGTGGCCCTACCTAAGACCTTCTTTGCCCAGCTATCCAGTCTAATATCAAATTTTGTTTGGAACAATAAGAGGCCGAGAATCGCAATTAGATTGTTAAGTCGCCATAGAGATGCAGGAGGCCTGGGCCCCTGACGCCCAGAGATACTACAGGGCAATAGTCCTCCAGAGAATACTGAACTGGCGCTTCCATACTCAATACAAATTATGGGTCTCTCTTGAAAAAATATATGGCAGGGAGAAATTTGAACTATGCACCGTAGCTAGCACGGGAACACAGGGGTCTGTCCACCTTTACTTCCCCGCCGACGATCCAGGCCCTGAGAACCTGGGACCGACTTAATGCCAATTTGACACTGGCGCCCCCTGTGTCCCCACTGGGGGGTTACTTATGGTTCCCCCCGGGGGAACAGGCTGCTTTCTTCGGCCCCTGAGCAGATGATGGAGACGCTAGTTGTGGTAAATTAATGCAGAATGGCAAAATAATGTCCCTAGAAACTCTGCGAGATCGGAGGGGGAACTTCCCTATGGACTTCTGGCGGTATAGGCAAATCCACCATTTTTTTAAAACACAGGGAGGCTCCATACGGGATATCTCCTTCCTCACACCTTTCGAACGTCTCTTCATAGAGGAAGAACCAATACCACACATGGTCTCTGAACTCTATCAACTGCTTAACTCTGCATCCCCCACAGTGAAGCCCGCTTACATCAGAGCCTGGGAAAGGGACTTGGAGTTAACTTTCACCCCTGCCCAAATATCTTGCCTCTACCAACTTACCCGGTCCAGCTCGATTGATTCCAAGACGCAAGAAATGAACTACAAGCTACTGATGCACTGGTACTGTGTGCCGGCAGATTTAGCAAGGATATACCCATCCACGTCAGATCAATGTTGGCACATTTGGTGGGATTGCCCTGCGATCAGACCTTATTGGGAGGACATTAAATCTCTGATCAAAGAAATCACAGGCATAGATATTCCTCTGTCTCCGATTCACTTCCTGCTACCCATTCCTCCCATGCCAGTGAGCCAGTACAAGAAGGGTGTGCTGCCTTATTTGCTAAATGCAGCTAAGCAGCTGCTCCCTATTTTTTGGCAGCGTCTGCAAATCCCAAGTAAGGAGGAGTGGCGCCGCAGGGTGGGTGACATCCGGGAGGCAGAGGGGTGGATTGCCACTTGCAGGGGGGGCCATGACCACTTCACCGCGATTTGGCAGCCCTGGCTAGTGTATATATCGAACCCTGGACACATTTCATCCAGTTTGGATGTGGCCCTCCTGAAACTGGCAGAGCCATCCCTAAGGGGATGCTCCCGGGGCTTACAGATGGGGACCAGGAGCTGAGGAGACTCCAATACTCAATTTATCTTTTTATTAATCAGGGGCGGGGAGACAGGATGTTATTCTCTCTCTTCACTCACCCCCTTGATCATCCTACATGTATGGAGAGGTTGACTGAGCTAACATTGGAGTTGACCTAACGTGCTGACCCGTCACCTGGTAAATACTTTCGCAATAACCTAATCAGTACCAAATTAATTTATGACTATTGACTATTCATGTTCTTGTTCCCACTACAAGTGAAAACCAAAAAAGGAGCGACTGGAGTATTACGTATCAGCATTACCTACAGCAAATGTTTATCCTCTTCATTTTTTCTCATTCTTTTACTGTATATCAAGCTGTAATACCCTGTCTCCTATAGATAAAGATTGTTTAATTGAAAAAAAGGGGGCAATACACGGTATTAAGAACTGGGGTATGTAAACTTTTGATCAGGGTCATTTGGGTAGTTTGTTGCCATTAGGATTTAAAAAGAGTAAACATAGCTGATTGATAATAAATAGCTTCAGCCAAACAATAACCAGCCCCCTTTAACATCAATGACAGCTTGAAGTCTTTTGTAGCATTTGTAGATGAGGATCTGTCTATGGGTACAATGGCCACCTGACATCAAGAAGTTGTCTGCGCATTTGAAAGTCTTCCAGGAGAAGCTCTAGTCATATTTGGTGGCGAATTTGTGATCCATCCGGCAGATTAAGTGACATATGCTGTGAGCCTTTACATGCTTTCTTCTGGTAAGCGGGCATTTGTACTGATCAGCACATTGTGTTGGTGAAGGAGGATTGCACGGTGCATCGATATCTACCTAAGGAGTCACTCTTCTCATTCAATATACTTTTGAGTGGACTATTGCACTTTTGGTTTTGGGCACTTTTTTGGTTACGTTAGTGTTTCCTTTATCGTGTTTTATTACTGTCATAATTTAATATTATTTAATTACTGTCTTATTTCAGTACCATTTATTAATTTGATTAATATATATTCACTCATTAAATATTTATCAATTTAACATTTTTTTTATTTCTATCACTGTTTAGTTATTCGATTAATATATATCCACTTATTATTGCAATATTTATTTTGATCCATATTCACTTATTATTTAGATATTTATGTATTTGATTATTTTAATTTTATTTCACTATTTAAATATTTATTAATTTGTATATTGTTTAGATATTTTTCATAACTTTTTACAAGAGTATTTATGAGTTGTGTACATTTATTTAATTAGTATATATTTATATAATTTTTTCATATGCTGAGGAATTATATGGTAAAGCATTGATCCTTTGTTACTGCAATGTATAGACCATCACCAGTCAGTTAATACAGTTGGGTGGGAGTTGCTAGATAGCGCAGCTACACTCTTTTACATATTGACTTGTTTGATGTGTATCACATCTGAGTAACTGCAGCTCCTGAGATTTAGGGTATTTTGTATTTTTTAGATTTAAAGCGCAGTATTTTCCCCATTTTTTTATTTGTAGATGAGGATCTTCTCAGATGGTAAAGCTGCCCATTCCTCTTGGAAAAAAGACTCCAGTTTCTGGAAATTATTGGGTTGTCTTGCATGAACTGCAAGTTTGAGATCTCCCCAGAGTGGCTCAATGATACGGAGGTCAGGAGACCGAGATGGCCACTCCAGAACCTTCACTTTATTCTGCTGTAGCCAATGACAGGTCGACTTGGCCTTGTGTTTAGAATCATTATCATGTTGCAATGTCCAAGTACGTCCCATGCGCAGCTTCCTGGCTGATGAATGCAAATGATCCTCCAGTATTTTTTGATAACATAATACATTAATCTTGCCAACAGTTTTGACCAAATTTCCTATGCCTTTGTAGTTCACACATCCCCAAAACATCAGCGATCCACCTCCGTCTTTCATCATAGGCCTTGTTGACTCCTCTCCAAATGTAGCTAAATGGCTAAACTTTGTTCTCATCACTTCAAATGAGTTTGTGCCAGAAGGTTTGAGGGTTGTGTCTGTGCTATTTGCCATATTGTAAGTGGGATACTTTGTGGCATTTGCGTAGTAATGGCTTTCTTCTGGCAACTTGACCATGCAGCCCATCTTTCTTCAAGTGCCTCCTTATTGTGCATCTTGAAACAGCCATGCCACATATTTTCAGAGTCCTGTATTTCACCTGAAGTTGTTTGTGGGGTTTTCTTTACATCCCGAACAATTTTCCTGGCAGTTGTGGCTGAAATTGTAGTTGGTCTACCTGACCATGGTTTGGTTTCAACAGAACCCCTCATTTTCCACTTCTTGATTAGCGTTTGAACACTGATGATTGGCATTCTCAATTCCTTGGATATATTGTTATATCCCTTGCCTGTTTTATACAGTTCAAGAACTTTTTCCCGCAGATCCTTTGACAATTATTTTGATTTCCCCATGACCCAGAATCCAGAAATGTCAGTGCAGCACTGGATGAAAGACGCAAGGATCTGTCAGTCCAGACAAGCACTGACCTTTTATACACACACACTAATTACAAGCAAACGGATCACAGGTGAGGATGGTTAACTTTAATAGCCATTCAAACTCCTTTGTGTGTCAACTTGCGTGCATGTTATCAGGCCAAAATAACCGGGTATGTAAACTTTTGAGCAGGGTCATTTGGGTAGTTTCTGTTGCCATTATGATTTAAAAAGAGTAATCATAGTTGACTAATAAATGGCTTCAGCAAAACACGAACCATGAGTGAAAATGTTTTTGTGTTATCACTTATGTGCTCTGAAAAATGGCTAAGAAATCAAATTCTGCCAGGGTATGTAAACTTATGAGCACAACTGTATGCCCCAAACATGTTTCCCTTGGCCAGCAAGCATTCGTTTCCATTTATCCTGTCCCTCAACCTCTTTGTTGTGATTATTGCGGCTGATGGGATGGCTTAGTGATGTCACTGCCCCACCCAACCTGCCAGCCCTATTTAATACACACTAAAGATGGCCGACGGCATTGCCTGAGGAAGAAGCATGCATGCTCCAAACACGTGCATGATCCTGTAGCCACTCACCAGCAACTACCTGACACCAGAGACGTTCTGCTGACGACTTCCTACTGCGCCCTCCCCATCCAGCCAGAGACACTGGAAGCCACCAATGCCACAGAGCATGATGAGACCACACTGCACTGAAGCCGCTCCAGACTCCTGGAACTCTTTGGTTGCTAATACCAATGTGCCCACAAACCACTTCTGTCTAGTGAGTGCAACAATTTATGAATAAACCTTGCTTTCATAACGGCTAAACTTAGATTGGCACTGCTTTTTGTTTTTATGTTTCCAAACACAGAGTCACTTCTGCTCTTCAGCATGCTGCCTTCCAAGTGTCAAGCCCCATACACACTATCAGTTTTCTGCTGAGTTTTTCCTTCAGATTTACCAAAACCATGTAGTGCAAGGGCCTGCCTGATTGCATACAAATTGAAACTCATAAGGTTTAACCTCATATTATATGGTTTTGGTAAATCTGAAGGAAAAACTCAGCAGAAAAACTGATAGTGTGTATGGGACTTTAATCTTGAGTTTGTCACATATTCCTGAGGTTACTACCCAGGATACATGGACTGTGATTTTGGACTACCTCCATTAATTATTTTCTATTTTAATTTTACACAACCAGTAACATTATCCCCTATTCATTTTTTACATTCCTTACCCATATCCCTTACTGGTTTAGTTTCAACTTTTTCAATAATTGTATTATTGTGTATGGCTACATGTTGTCTTTCCTATATTAGTGTTGCTCATACCTGGGAGTGCCTAGCCTGACAAATATTGTTGTTCTAATATCACAGATTTACCTACCATGGTGTCCACAATAATTTGTATTCTGTGACTATTTTTTTAGGTAACATTTTTTTTAATACCTGGGGACCTTCTGTGCCTGTTATGAACCATGCCTGCCCCTTTTTTGTGGTGGGACTGGGACTCTGGTATGATTTGCATTGCCATTCCTGCGGAACCTGAGTGGTTCCCTACAATGTTTGTGTTAGGTTTATAAAAGAACACCAACAACACGCTCAGAGATCAACATTACACTCAGAGTGGATATTCTCTGGAATTAGTTCCACTGTTTAATGTCAAGAGTTAGTACCACAAAGAGCTCAGTACAGTCAAAGTATTAAAATGGCAAAGTATCCATTTATTGAAAAGATCAAACTATATAAAGCCAGCAGTGTTGTGCAGCTGAAGGATAATGACAGCAATAGGGAACATTTGAATGACAATCCAAGCTTACATAGTCCCAGGGTCCATTATGTAGGCTAATGGGAATAGCAATAGCCAGGAGATGATAAAGAATGGCAGATGACAGGGACACTGTCATACACCCCATAACCTCACTGGAAAGTTCCGCAAGATGACAGACATGAGTCTCTAAATCCCGGGCTGAAGAGGAGGGTCACCAGAAGTGATGCACTGGACCTCCGAAGGAAGGCTGCATGTTGGAACACACAGCGGGGGCACTACAAGCCAGAAAAGTGATGTAAACTGCCTTCACAACTGTTAGGATTTATGCTTTACACCTCATTTTTTTCAACATTGGAAACATCTTTCTTCCTGTCTTGTTTCTTCTCTTGTGCCCTCCTTTCCTGCCCCTCAGTTATATCCTCTCACCCCAGAGGCTGTATGTTGCGCTCCCAGCGACATGCAGCCCAACACGTTATACTCTTAACTGGCTGTTTCTAAGTCCAGGGCCTTAATTCAGTTCAAAAAAGGGTAAAGTGTTCAGAATTATTTGTTCCCACAGAATACATGTGACCCACCTGCAAGAGAATCACTTTGCTTCCTAGTCCACCATGTGTTATTCTGATGCCCAATACCAGCAGGTGTATCATGCTGCAGCTCCTTGTAAGAAACTTTAAAAAAAAGTTACCTTTGAGAAAGCTATATCGGACCCCCAGGGGTGTCATTTGCTGATCCTTGGATGTCTCGTGGACACAGAGGTCTCAATCTGTACCTTTTAGGCTCAAAATTTTAAACAAATACCCTTTCTTAACTCTTTAATTTGCTTAAATCCCATTTAAAGGGACATTGTTGTTATGAGGGGACCAAACATCATCAGATCAACCGCACTTAGATACCTCTTCTGGGACCTATAGAGATCTGGAGTGATTTGGCTATGATGCTATATGGACAGAACTCCACCCTATCGCTAGTTGTCATACATATTACTCTCATGCCCATGCTAGCCTCCCCACTTTGGATTGTGTGTTCATTCACAGACAATTTATCCCGGAGGTCACTTCTGCTAGTAACCTGTAGCTCATTTCCCTCCTGTCCTTTTATAGCACAATTGAGCATTTAGAAATCATATCTAAGGAATATTTCCAACTGCATGAAAACATGGTCCAATCTCCTGACATATAAAGCGGTAAATTAATTCAGCATGCCTCTTGATGCAAAAAAAAGTGTGGTGCATACGATACAACTGGAACCAGACCTCTCCATCAAGACTGAACTTTTAGAAAACTGCCCCTCAAAGGGAAACTACAACCACAAACTCCCAAAAAGTTTTAATCTACATAAAACCGCAATGATTTATAAAGCTCATAAACCCATATTTCTTGATCATACATCACGGGACACAGGAGCTTCATTACATAGTGGGGCATATAGGCACCTCTGGTGATTGGACACTGGTTGACCCCAATTAAGGAGAATTCCTCCCCTATATAACCCCTCCCATATGGGAGGCACCTCCGTTTTTTCGCCAGTGTCTATGGTGGTTGGTCACGTAAAACTTTAGCTCTATGCAGGTCCCTGCGGGGGCCTAAGGGCTACAACAAAACCGGATCCATACCGCGGGCCGATATTTGACTCCCAAGATGGTATGGTACCCGGGCCTCGTCAGCCGAAGAAGCGAGGTTTGGCCTGTAAGTCCTCTCCTATTGGAAGACTGGGCTCTTGGTATACTGTTTATACAGAGCGCACGAAAGTTTCTGGCAGAGTCTTTTACATGGTCCAGGTAGGAGGCTCTTCCGAGAAAGAGCCCCAGATAAACCTGAAGGTTGGATAACACTGCCCGCCGTGATGGGTGAAGGCTGGAATTTGTCTGTTTCAGCAATTCCTGCGGCGAGGACAGGTAAGGGAAGTTAATCCTATATACATAATTATGTGATGGATTTCTTCGTTTTGAGTAGTTGTATGTCTTACCTGGTTTCCACCACTAGAGGGAGTAAGAGCAGCCTGATGCATACTTACATGCCTTTCAATACACACGCTCAATGAAGCCTGGTTCTCCAGCTGTCTCACGTCTCCGTTGCAGTCCCTGCCACATTAAGGTAAACACAGGGGTCCCACGTTGCTCCGGTGGGGGTTCTCCTTCCCCCCCCCTGGATCCCGAGGTCCGCGTGCACGCGCGCCTGGGCGTGTTCCTGGCCTAATGGAGGAGGTGGGAGTGTGGTTGTGAGCCGTGCACGTCAGTGTGCACGGCGCTGTACTGCGCAGGCGACAGATTTAAAAATCCCAGAGCGTCAGGGGGCTGTAATTGGAGACACAGAAGGTGTGGGCAGTAAGCATCCGTGGGGATTGGATCCAGGCAAACCTTAGGCACCTACTCAGCATCAGGTTGTGCAGTTTAAGCATTTATATTTATTGAGAGACTAAGCACAACAGTGATTGCACTTGTACTAGTACCTCTGCTTTGTAGCTTAGGACTATGTCTCCTCGTAAGAGGGTCTCAGGGGGAGGTAGCAAAGGAACTGGTAAATCACCGCCTAGGTCCAGGGGTTCTAAAAGTGCCTGTAAGTTACCATCCCCCCCTGCAAGACTGGAGCCAGCCTCTCAAGACGAGTCAGTGCCCCTGTCAGGTTTTGCAGCCTCTCCTAATGTCTCAGCCCCGGTTTATGTCACTGAGGACTCCCTTAAGGCTACATTGGAGGGTTTTGAAGGGAGAATCATGAATTTTATTTCTGCTTCCCTGAAAGATAGCAGGAAAAGGGGTAGATCCCCTCCCTCTGCTGAAATCCCTCTCTCAGATGATTCTTCTGAAAATGAGGAGAAATCCCTATCTTGGGATAGGGATTATGAGCAGTCAGATGAATCAGAGGAAGAGGAGAGAGTCCCCTCCTCCCAGGCACTCAGAAAACAGGTGCAGTATTATACTGAATTGGTGCGTACCACATTCAGAATGCCTGCTGCTGAAGTGGCTACATCCTCTGTTTCTTCCCTGGAAGTCAGGAAAGCCCCACAGACTGCCTATTCCTTCCCAATTCATCCCTTAATGGAGGAATTGTTGTATGAGGATTGGGGACATCCCGATAAACTGTTTGCTCCTCCTAAAAGGTTTTCTGTGCATTATCCTCTGGAAGAAAGTTTCACCAAGAAGTGGGGGGTCCCATCTGTCGACGCGGCTGTTTCTTGTGTGAATAAAAACCTGACTTGTCCGTTGTATAATGCGCAGGTATTTAAAGATCCAACTGATAAAAAGCTGGAAACCTTATTAAAAGCCTCCTTTTCCATGGCTAGCACTGTAGTGCAACCTACAGTCACAGCCGTGGGGTTGTGTCAGTTCCTCAAGGAAAAGGAAAGGTTAAGCAGATGCTTGGGCTCCTTCCCAGCGAGGAAGTAGAAAATTATGCAGAATTGCCTCACATTCTGTGTTTCATGATTGATGCGATTTTGGATTCTGTCAAACAAGCATCACGTTTGTCTCATGTTGGTTCACATGCGAATGGCCCTATGGCTAAAGAATTGGGCAACTGAGCGGTCATGCAAGAAGCATTTGATTGGATTCCCGTTCAAAGGGGAACGTTTGTTTGGAGAAGAATTAGATAAATTCGTCCAAAAAATCTCAGGAGGTAAATCTACTCTCCTTCCAGTCAAAAGGAGCAAGCATCCTTCATTCAGGCGTGCTCTCTCTCCCGGAGCATCAAGCTCTAAGCAGTGGCGACGGCCTTCTCAGCCCTTCTCTACAGGAAAGGCTCAGGGCCGAGCCCAGGGGCAGAAAAAGACTTGGGGGCGAAAGCCTGCCAAGCAGAGCCCAAAAGCTTCCTTGTGAAGGGGCGCCCCCGCTCGGCCGAGTGGGGCGAAGGCTCCTGCAGTTTGCAGGAGCCTGGCGGGAAGAGATCCGGGACAAGTGGGTGATCTCTTCGGTTTCTCTGGGCTACAGGCTAGAGTTTCAGGAGATTCCACCTTCTCGTTTCCTAAGGTCAAGGATCCCCAGGGATCCAGTAAAGCAGAAACCACTATTTCTGGCCTTGGATCACTTACTATCCCAGGGGGTGATAGTAGAAGTGGACCCAAAAGAACAGAGTTCAGGATTTTACTCGAATCTCTTCACCGTTCCGAAGCCAAATGGAAGTGTCAGACCTATCCTAGATCTGAACCGGTTTTTACGCGTCCGGTCCTTCCGAATGCAGTCAATCCGCACTGTAGTTTCCTCCCTGCAAGGGGGAGAATTTTTGGCATCAATAGACATCAAAGATGCATATCTCCATGTGCCAATTTTTCCCGCACACCAAAGATTTCCAAGGTTCGCGGTGGAGAAGCGACATTTTCAATTTGTGGCCTTGCCGTTCGGGCTTGCTATGGCCCCACGAGTCTTGACGAAGATTCTGGACCCTCTCTTGGCAAACCTAAGAGCTCAGGGTATAGCCGTCATGGCTTATCTAGACGATTTACTTCTCATGGAGAAAACAGTAGCATTCCTGAACCGCAGCGTTACCAGAACGCTAGAACACCTGGAATGCCTAGGTTGGATTATAAACCTAGAAAAGTCGTCCCTACAGCCTGCCACCAGGTTGGAATACCTGGGTATGGTCATCGACACCGCTCAGGGCAGGGTGTTTCTTCTAAGGCCAAAAGCCTTGGCCATTGGGGATCTGGTGTGCCTAATTCTGGGCAGGAGATCATCCCCCATTCGATTATGCACGAGACTGTTAGGGAAAATGGTCACCTCCTTCGAGGCCGTCCCATTCGCCCAGTTCCACTCAAGGCCTCTGCAAAGATGCATCCTTGTGGCTTGGAACAGGAAACCCCAATCCTTGGATCTTCCTATGCGTCTATCCCCGGGGACACGCAAGAGTCTCGTATGGTGGTTACAAACCAAGAATTTGCTGAAGGCCAAAACTTTTCTGACGGGCTGGGGAGCAGTGTTGGAGGAGACGTGCTCGCAGGGGAAATGGTCTGCGATCAAGAGGCTATTGCCCATAAATGTCTTGGAGATCCGGGCAGTTTATATGGCTCTCATAAGGTGGTCTTACAGGCTACAAGGTCTCCCTGTTCGGGATCAGTCCGACAATGCCACAGCAGTGGCTTATATCAATCACCAGGGCGGTACCAGGAGTCTGGTGGCCCAAAAAGAGGTGAATCGCATACTTGTCTGGGCAGAAAAGCATTTTCCGTGTCTTTCAGCAGTCTTCATTCCAGGAGTGGAAAATTGGCAGGCGGATTTTCTGAGCCGCCATCAGTTGTGCCCAGGAGAATGGGCTCTACACCACGACGTGTTTCAGAACATATGTCACAGGTGGGGTACTTCAGACGTAGATCTGTTTGCATCCAGGTTCAACAGGAAACTGGACAATTTTGTGTCAAGGACAAGAGATGCACTTGCTCAGGGGTCAGATGCTCTGACAGTTCCCTGGGATCAGTACAATCTGATCTATGCCTCCCCCCCCCGAGCCCGCTTCTGTCGCGGTTCCTGGGAAGAGTCAAGAGGGAGACAAAATAGGTCCTTTTGGTGGCCCCGGCTTGGCCCAGGCGACCATGGTACGCAGAAATCATGAAGTTGGCAGTAGGCAGGCCATGGATCCTCCCTCTCCGGCCAGATCTGCTCTCACAGGGTCCCATTTACCATCCTGCTTTACGCAGTCTGAATTTGACGGTCTGGCTGTTGAGACCCCCATTCTGAGAGACCATGGCCTTTCGGTGCCAGTCCTATCTACTCTGGTCAATGCCAGAAAGCCGGCCTCCAGGCTTATTTAATACAAAATCTGGAGGGCATATGTTTCCTGGTGTGAACTCAGGAAATGGCATCCTAGAAGGTATGTCATTAGCAGGATCTTGGCCTTTCTCCAGTCAGGCCTAGAAATGAATTTGGCCATAAGCACTATCAAGGTGCAGATTTCGGCCCCGTCGGTGTTCTTTCAGAAGCCACTTGCATCGCATTCCCTGGTGCGGGCTTTCATCCAGGGGGCCATGCGGTTAAGACCGCCAGCCAAACCTCCGGTATGCCCATGGGATCTGAATTTGGTTCTCTCGGCTTTGCAGGGGCAACCATTTGAACCTTTGCATCTGGCTTCATTAGTTCTCCTGAGTAAAAAATTGGTCTTCTTGGTAGCCATATCCATGGCTAGAAGAGTATCAATCAGAGCTAGCAGCTCTCTCCAGCAAGGAGCCGTATCTAATTATTCATAAGGACCGGGTGGTCATGCGCCCCAACAGGTCCTTTCTACCTAAGGTGGTTTCGGGATTCCATTTGAATCAAGACGTAATCCTACCGTCCTTTTTTCCGGACCCACAGTCCGCAGAAGAAGAATCTTTGCACACTTTGGATGTGGTTAGAGCAATCCGTATATATCTTCAAGCAACTGCTCAGATAAGGAAAACTGATTGCTTGTTTGTTTTGCCAGAAGGCCCTAGGAAGGGCCAGGCGGCGTCAAAATCCACTCTCTCAAGATGGATTAGACAGGTTATTTCTCAGGGCTATAGTGTAAAAAGGAAGATTCCTCCTTTTCAAGTGAAAGCGCACTCAACGAGGGCTGTAAGCGCTTCTTGGGCAGTGCATCACAGGGCCTCCCTGGCTCAGATCTGTAAGGCTGCAACTTGGTCATCAGTCCACACATTCACCAGATTCTATCAGGTGGATGTCAGAGGGCAAGAGCATATCGCCTTCGGGCGCAGTGTACTGCAGGCTGCAGTTTAGGTCCTCCGGTCCCTGGCGGTCTATAATTATGATCTGTGTCTCCCTCCCCTCAATCTGAGCATTGCTATGGGACATCCCACTATGTAATGAAGCTCCTGTGTCCCGTGATGTATGATCAAGAAAATGGGATTTTTATATACAGCTTACCTGTAAAATCCTTTTCTTGAGAGTACATCACGGGACACAGGGCTCCCGCCCCTCTTGGGTTTTACGTGGTTTCTTATTGCTTTGCTACAAAACTGAGGTGCCTCCCATATGGGAGGGGTTATATAGGGGAGGAATTCTCCTTAATTGGGGTCAACCAGTGTCCAATCACCAGAGGTGCCTATATAATCCACTATGTAATGAAGCTCCTGTGTCCCGTGATGTACACTCAAGAAAAGGATTTTACAGGTAAGCTGTATATAAAAATCCAATTTTTATTTACAATAGAAAACATTAAATATTTAAACTGAGAAAATGTACAATTTTAAGAAATAAAATAGGGTCATTTTGAAATTGATGGCAACAACGAGCATATACAGCCACGTGCTTCAAAAAAAAAAAAAAAAAAAAAATTGGAATCCATGCATATGGCACCCTGCATGTAGAGTACGGGGCCAGACGCATGGATTGGGGGTGGTGCCCATAATGGACAGGCCCGCCATTGTCGAGATAGACTGCAATGTCTCTTAAGACAAAATTTCAGGTTTATACCTCCAACCCACTGAAAACATCGAATTCATTTCAATATCATTTAGCACACATTTACTCATTGTAATGACCAACCATCCAGTGATCTTGACGTATTTTCTCTCTCAACCTCATCTACTGATCAACAGTCAGGTTTAGATGCAGACAGCACTGTGCAGGAGGTCCAACAGGTTATTAAAGAGCGAATGACTCAAGCCTCCGAGCCTTGACAGATTTACAGCCCTGATCTACAAGATGTCAGGTTAGCATGTTCAATCGCCTTAAACGGCAAACCCTTCATTCTTAAGTTTATATAGGGTTTCACTAGGCTGAGGCTGCACAGAAACCTATTATACAAGCCAAAAATTAGGGGTGAGCTTGGCGTCCCTAATCTTTATTACTTTAAAGCTACCTAAATAGCGCTCTCGGCCCATGAGCCATCATTGTGGACCCTTGTAGATATGCTTGACAATGACCCTGTTCACCTCTCCATCTCCCCATACCACATCCCAAACCCTTGATCCAGTACTGGCTCATACACTATCTGGGATTTGGTTAAATACTCAGCGAGTTTGATCTCCCCTCATTTCCCACTGTTTAATTATCCTCTCCTGCCTACAGGGTTGGAAAGCCCCTAGAGCTACCGCTGGTTGTATTCACATGGCTTCTCTACCATTCGTTCCTTATTGAATTCACAGGGAATGCACAAATTTCAACAACTTCGGACAGAGACCTGACCCTGTTATATGCAAGGCAAGCTTGTGCTCAACGTGCGTTGGAAAAGGCCAAGATCCGAGCCATCAAGAAGGCATGTGGAGGGACAACCGTAGCTTTGCATGATATAAGCCTGCGATGATAAATATTCCAGGGGGCACATTTACAGACCTCCAGCATGTCAGGAATCAGTTTGACAGGCCTCGTCTCTCAGATTCGAGCTTTGCCAATCAGGCATGTAAGCGTCGGAAAGACAGGAGGAAGATTAGCTCTTGGTACAGAAGATTTTCCCTTAAAAGCAACCACCAGGAAGAGTCCGCTACCAGCCCTATAATGTTGGCACACCATGGTAAACAAGGCCAAATCAGGGCGACCAGAATCCCTTTGGCCTCTATTACGATCAACTATTTATTTATTATGTGTATATATACTCCTAAGGCTAAGACTTTGATACTTACACATATTTGATTCATCATTATGTGCACTTGCAGTTGTTTTACATCACACTTGAAGATTTCCTTTTCCTTTCATGTATTTTTATACATGTCATTACATAATTGATCATTATATTATATTGTTTTATATACACCTAGATTTTTTATGTATACTTTCACTTTTTTACATGTCCCAATATTACGTTCAGTTTAGCTCACATTTTTTTCACTTATATGTTTTACTTATTTATACTTCTTTCATCACTTATATAGATATATTTTTTTCATGCACATTTTGATTTAGATATTAATATTTATTTATTTTTTGATACAAAAATATATATGTTTTTGCTTATGCAAATTATATAGATGTAGAGCAAGGTTTGGTTTCATCATTCATTTTTCATTGACATGCATTAAGAGCCTTCATTACTCGCTTAATGTGATCATGCTGTTTCTCAGTGAATGAATTGCCTTATTGATTAATTGAATAATTGATTGATTCATTATGTGTCAGATTGTGAAACATATTTATTTGTTACTTGCTCTCATGTTTGTTAGCCATGAATAAGCACTCTTGGTAGTTCACACGCGTTGTCGCTTTTGCTGCGATTCATTTGATGTGTTCCTGTTCTACGAATAAAAGGCATTGAGTTTGTTTTGGAGTGCGGCTGTCCAGTCTTCCAAATTATCTACATTGTCTGCATCTCGTTGCCTGCACCCAGGTCTCTCTATTCCTGGAGGAGCTGTTTTTTTGTCTCGAGGATCTGCCTAGAGCGGTGGTGTCCCTCTCACCAGAATCCCTTTGGCCTTTATCCTGTGTTGCAGATGAGGGAGAAGCTCAAGAGGAAGAGATGAGAAATGAGATAACAAGGACTCCATGCCACCACCAGAGCATCGGTCCCATCCACCAGATTATCCCCTTGCTCTTGCCACAAACTGTGGCACTGTTCCACATCCAGTGTGCCACATCATAGACAGAGATGTCAAAGCACTTCTGGGTGTCCGGATCTACCCCCTGACAACTCAGGTAACCTGCCTGCCAGTTAATTACACCTGGAATGTGCACGCAAACAGAGCTGGTATATGGAGCTATTCTGGTAGCTTCCAGCACTACTGTCACGCTCCATGTGCCACCCCGATTGACATCAGTGTTACATTGTCCAAATGAGAACCGATGAAAACATTTATAGGATAAAGGCTCCATTTACAGCGCTCAAACCCCCATTGTGTAAACTGTATGATTTGGAGTCTTATGTTAGTGCTTCCCTGTATCGATTTCACTCAGAGAAAAATAACAAAATCATAGGAAAGGAAACAATATAACCAATAAAACAATAAAAAAAAACCTCTGTAGAACAGTGTTATGTTGATGTAAAAGGCCAGGGGATAAACTATTTCAGATATCCCAGCTGCAGTAGTCGTATACTGACTGGGCCTACAGGTGTCTCTGGGAACCATATAGGAGTTTCTTTAGGGAAAAAGAGGGTAATAATGATGTAGACATAGGTTACAGTGTACCACCATATGAAGTCCAACCGGACCATTTGTTGAATGAAAAGCCAGCAAGGTGTCCAGTATAGTGTGTTGGATCCTGTCCATCAGTTTAATGGTTTCCATTCTTTGGAGCACCTGTGTCCAAAGTACTGTTGAGGAGCGCTAATTCAAGGCTGAGGCCCACAGGATAGCACAGAACAGTATTTACCAACTTTTGGATTGGGGGAGGCATGTCTGGAATAGGTGTGAAGAGCAAACACATTGGTACCATCAACCATGGTCCCCGATATCTGTGCTACCCTGGAGGCTGCTTGACTCCATATGTGCTTCAACTGTGGAAATCTCCAGAATATGTGGAGCAATGTTCCAGGGACCTGGCAACCTCTAAAGTAAGTGGTCGGGACTCCTGGGTAAAATGTACTCTGTCCGGGGTGAGATACCACCTTGTGTTTAGTTTTACAACTGTCTCTTACATAGCCATAGAGTGGGATAATCTCTGCAGGTTTAACAGCATGTTAGACCAGTCCTCTGTGGAGAATTCTTGGCCTATGTCAGTTTCCCAACAGACTATAGCTGTTAATTTCTCTGGAAGGTGTATTTCATTGAGGTATCTATAAATGGTGGAGATAGTCCCCTGCTCCTGGTAAATTGAGGCATATATTTTCATATTGAGTGTATGGGATTTTTTTTATCCAGAAAGGGATTAGCATTCAATAAGTATAGAGATTCAAAGAAGTGTCTTATTTGGAGATATTTACAGAACTCAGCTCTTGGGTTATCAAACTGCAACTGGAGTTGTGTAAAGGAGCAAAATTGTGAACAGTTAAGGCTCTTAAAGTGGCGAGTTGGGTGAGTCATAGGCGGGGGGGGGGTCTTGTCTCTTAAGAATGAATGTATAGGTTCCATAGGTGTATAGTGTGGTCCACTATATTTAGCCTGCCAATCTCTTTAGGTTTTAATCCAGTTTGCCATAGAAGACCTGGCGAGTAGAATGGGCTAGCTGAAATAATTTTAAATCATAGCCAGGGGATAATAGTTGGGGGGCATGCCACTGGGCTGCTTGTGCAAGTCTAGCTGATAAGTAATACAGCCATATGTTAGGCAACCCTAAGCCTCCCTGTGAAAGGGGTCTATAGTTGAGTAACTTACTATATCTGGGGTATTTGTTTTTCCAAATGAATTTATTAATGGCTCTTTGGATTAAGTTTATGGTTTGGCGAGACACGGAGGGGAAAACCCCTAAAAAAGTACAACAGTTTTGGGAGGATGGACATTTTGATGGCAGTGACCCGTCCCAACAAAGATAGGAAAAGTTGAATATAGTTGTAGCCACTGTTTAGTTTTGAGGAAGGCCTGAGGGTAGTTGGTGTACATTGTTTGAAGGGAGGTAGCTAAGCGCACTCCCAGGTATTGCAGGGTGTTATCTGTAAGGAAAATGCCAAATGAGTCCTTAAGGTTAGTGGAGATATGTGGTAGGATGTTGATGGGGAGGGAGAGCAGAGCATTTTGCTAGGTTCACTCCTAGCCCAGAAATGGTGCGAAATTCTTTTAGGATCAACAATAGGTTAAGGAGGGCAGGTCGTTTATGCCCTTGCAGGATAGGATTAATTACTCTTGTAAATTTAGGGGCTATCATTCTGCAAATTTATTGTAGTAAGAAGAGGCGCAACCATCTAGACCTAGGGCTATTGAAGTTTTTAAGGATTTTATGATGGATAGGATCTCTTGTTCTGTGCAGGGGGTATTCAAGCTACGTATCGGCTTCTCCGACAGTGATGGGAGGGATACAGAACCCAGCCATGAGTCCAGGTCATTTAGTGAGGGTGTTTCAGGGGATGTCAGTAGGGATTGATAAACACGTTAATATTTGTAGGATCTCCTTAGGGTTGGATATCAGTTGACCCGATCTGTTCCTCGGTTTGTAAACATGAGTCGGAGCTTGCATGTGAACATGGCTGAGGCAGAGTTGCTATGAAGGAGGAACCGTGCCTTAAACCATCGTATGGATTTTTCCGTTCGATCCAAAAGGATCGGGTCTTGTTCTACTCTTTTGTTTGATTTGTCTAAGTGTTTCAGGGGAATGGTTTAGGGTGTTAACATGATATAGTTTATCCAATTTTTTGGTGATGGTCTTGATTTTGGAGTTTTTGATAATATCCTATAGAGACCGCAGAGGACCACCTCTGCCCACAATATAGGTGGGAATGTCTTCTATATCATTTAGTCTGAAATATTCAGCTAGGTGGTCCGCTATTTGTGAGGTTATCTTGGGGTCTGTTAAAAGGGAGTCATTCAGCCTCCAAGAGGCCGTCATTGAGGATAGCCCTATGTGGGATGTGTGGAATGAAACCAGGTGGTGGTCAGACCAGGGGCAGGTATGAATGCTAGCAGAGGATGAGTTTACAAGTAGAATTGGGGAGCTAAAAATTTAATCGAGCTTAGCAGAACTGTCGTGCGGGCAAGAGTAGTGGGTGAATTCCTTCACCCCTGTGCTAAGGGCTCCCCAGGTGTCAATTAGTTGATGCGTTCCTAAGGATCTCATTAAGGATTTGGGGAAAGCATTGGCCACACTAGTAGCCTTACTTCTGTCTAAGGCTGAGTGGGCAGCGAAGTTTAAATCCCTCCCAATGGCATATGAGTAGAGGTATAGCCATCCAACACTTGGAAAAATGATCTAAAGAAGGAGCCCTGCGAGTTATTGGGGGCATACACATTCGCTACCATTAGGACCCGACCCTGTATTTCTCCTTGTAGTATCAAAAATCTGCTGGAAGGGTCTTTTTGATAAAAAAATATAAATAGCAACTATCCTAGTCTTAGACTCAAAGGTTGTAAAATAATGAAGCTTAAAGGCTTTCCCAAAGAAATTCGGGTGAGAGGCAGAGGAGAAATGGGTCTCTTGCAGCAGTATCTGCCCCCAATTGAAAGGCCTTCCTTGTTTTTTGGGGGGAGTTTAAGCCTCTCACATTGTGAGATATTACTCGCAAACCCCTTTCAGGTGTATGACCTGTGGGGGTTGCAAGTATAGATGCTTGCTAGGTAACATGGACTTGGGGTTTATTTTAGCTGTTTGAGTCCAATACCATGGAGACCACTAGAAAACCTGGCCCAATGCTCAAGCAGTGACTATAACACTTGTGTAATTGGTTCCTATCAGAATAAGCAACCGTCAACATTAACTCATCGACATATATAAACACAGAGTAAATAAAACTTAAACTACAAGTAAACAAACTCTAAGGGGCCAGGATGGGGATGCCATCCTGACCTGCATACCCAACTACTGCAAACTATACAGTCCAAACTTCCACATGCTCTCAGGATCCCCCTTGGGGAGGGGTTCTGCTGGATTGGGTAACGGGTAAGGGAGTTCTCTCCCTTCAAAAACAAGATGGAAGAGAAATAGGGATGTGGTCGAGAGCAGGCGTGGAGGGGGGCTAATCAAGCGGGTGGAAAGTGGCCCTTGCCTGAGGTGCGAGACCAAATTGCTCTCACAAAAGGATATGTGGTAAAGAATTTTAGACTGTGGGAAAAGAATTTTCAGCATTAAACAGTACTGTAATGCAAACCAATCTCCCCTGGCTAGGGATGACAGGAATGGCTCTGTCAACCCGGGTCTTTTGTTTAAGTCCCTGGAGCTTTAGCGATTCCTCTGTTCCTGTTGGGGCAATGGGGTAGCTCGTATCGGTGTTTGGTGTGGAGTTGAGGATCCAAGAGGCCCAATTCAAGTAGTGCCATTGTGCGGGACAGACAGCTTAAATGGGAAGCTCCATCTGTATTGAATACTCGCTGATTGCAGGACTGCAGTGCAGTCCTTCATTCATCTCCTTTTCTCCAAAGTTGCTGGGGAGACATCTGGGTAAATTTGGATCCCATCCAGCTGTATACGGAGGGTGTTGCGGGGTGCACGGAGGATCCACTCTTTCACTAGGAAGTCCTACAGGCACATCACAATGTCCCTAGGGGGCTTCTCAGATAGCGGTTTGGACCTCAGGGCTCTATGAAGCCTGTCACACATGAGTGAGGCCTCAGGTTGGTCTGGGAGTCTCTTGATGGCATCAGACAGGTCAGTGACTGATTCTGGCACTCCACGTACCCGATATTATTTCTCCCGTAACGGTTATCCAGGTCCTCAAGATGATTTTTTTAGCTGGAGAACCGTATCTGAGTGTATCACATGGTCTTTGCGGAGGTCTACATATGCCAGGTGTAATTCATCATGTTTAATTTCCAATATGTTGGTCCCCCCCCCAATGTGGCGATCTCCTGGGTCAGAGTGTTTGTAGACTTGTGCAGTTCTGCCTGGAATTTAGATGGCAGCCTGTCATCGTGGACAGACTATCCTCCAGGTATGCCTTGGTGAGATGGGGCGTGTACTCACTCTGTTCTGAAGATGCAGTGTGAGAAGCTGCTGGATCCGGGATGTCCAGCATAGCATGCTTCAGCTGCTTGCCATCTTGAGCCATCGCTGTCTGCTCCCGCACCAGGAGCAAATAGTTTGTCAGGGAACGCTGTGCAGATTTTGGTTTATTTTTCTTAGCCATCGGCATGCACCACAGGTTCCACAGGGGAGTTGGAGCTGTTAGATGAAAAATTGCAAGGTTGAAAGACCTGGGGAGTTCTATAAGGTCTCGGTTACCCTCTGAGCTCCGGCTTTCAGCTTCCTGCCAGTTTTGCGACGCACATGCGCCCCAGGCCGGGCAATATTCTAGGACCTGTGACCTGTCCTATAAGATTGTAGGGAGGGGGGAGAAAAATTCCGCTCGGGCCACCTGAGTGAAAGTAAGAGCTGGGTAACCTGTCAAAACTAGGTACCTGCACCCCGCCCCGCAAGAAAAAAAATAGGATTTTTAAAACAGCTTACCTGTAAAATCCTTTTCTTGGCGTACATCATAGGACACAAAGTCTCAAGTAATTACTTGGTGGGCTATGGGCCTACCTTCAGGTGTTAACTTCCTGTATTGGTTATACCAGTGTCAACTCCCCTATATAACCCCTCCTCCTTTTTTGTAGCCAAGCAATATAAGCAATATACTCTCACCACATAAAACAGAGGAGCGGGAGCTCTGTGTCCTATGATGTACTCGAAGAAAAGGATTTTACATGTAAGGCTTTTTAAAAATCCTATTTTCTTTATCGTACATCATAGGACACAGAGCCTTAAGTATTTACTTAGTGGGATGTCCCATAGCAATGCTACTTGAGGGGAGGGAGACACCACCCGTAGGGTAACCCAAAGGCCTGAGGGCTTATACTGCTGCCTCCAGCACACTGCACCCAAAGGCGATATCCTCATTCCATCTTACATCCACTTGATAAAAAATGTTCAAATGTATGTACTGAAGACCAAGTTGCGGTCTTGCAGATCTGAGACAGAGACCTGGTGACGCACTGCCCAAGAAGCACTAACTGCTCTGGTAGAGTGCGCCTTAACTTAAAAAAAGGGTTAAAGGTGATTTAACTGGTGGATTAATCCGCATCACCCCTTGCATAAAACACCGGACTAAAGAATGCATAGCAATCGGTCTTTGAAATAAAACCGATAAGGCTGAGACTTGGCTCTTAATAGTTCTTTGGGCCAACTTCATCTCTACGCCCAATTGTAGAAAGGCAAGGATTCTGCCTATAATATATCTCTGAGGGTGCCAACCCTTGGATTCACACCAGGAAACTTAAGCTGTCCAGACTCTATAATATATAGCTCTAGAAGCTGGCTTCCTAGCATTAATCAAAGCAGAGATAACTGACCTGGAAAGCCCACGTTTCTTAAGAATGTGGGTCTCAATAGCTAAGCTGTTAAATTTAGCGTTCGTAAAGTAGAATGGAATATCAGTCCCTGAGATAGCAGGTCTGGCCTTAGTGGGAGGGGCCATGGACCCTCCACTGCCATCTTTACGATCTCTGCATACCATAACCTTCTGGGCCATGCTGGTGCCACCAGTATTACCGAGTTTCTTTCCTGCTTGAGCCTGCAAAGAAATCGAGGTAGCAACTGAATCGGGGAAAATGCATAGATCAAGGAGAACTGATCCCACGGGGTTACCAACGCATCTGCATGTGAGTGGGTCCCTTGTCCTGGACACAAAGTTCCCCCATTGTTGGCAAACAACCGAAAACACTTTGGGGTGAAGAGACTATTCCCCCAGGAATAACTGCTGGAGACTTAGATAAAGTACCAAAGGTCTCTCAGCTCAGAGAGAGGTGAACCAGATTCTAACTTGGGCAGAAGAGAATGTCCCATACTTATCGGCAGTTTTCATTCCGGGAGTAGAGAATTGGCAGGCGGACTATCTAAGTCTCCAGCAGTTATTCCCCCAGGAATAACTGCTGGAGACTTAGATAGTCCGCCTGCCAATTCTCTACTCCCGGAATGAAAACTGCCGATAGGTATGGGACATTCTCTTCTGCCCAAGTTAGAATCTGGTTCACCTCTCTCTGAGCTGAGAGACCTTTGGTGCTCCCTTGGTGATTGATATATGCCATAGCCGTGGACCTGTCAGATTGGATCCTGACAGGACAATTCTTTAACCTGGGGGTCCAGGTTTTTTGAGCCAGATACACTGCCCGAATCTCTAGGATATTGATGGGCAAGGCTCCTGCTTCCCAGCCTGAAAGGCTGGCATCTGTCATTACTACCTTCCAGATAATTGGTCTGAAGGACTTTCCCTTCAGTAGGTTCCAAGATAGTAACCACCAACTGAGGCTTTGGGACACTCATGGGGACAGCCGCATTGGCAAGTCCAAAGCTTGAATAGTTTTGTTCCAAGCAGACAGGATACTGTTTTGAAACAGTCTAGAATGGAATTGGGCATAGGGAACTGCTTCAAATGAAGCTACCATCTTCCCCAACAACCTCATGCAAAGGCGAATTGAAGGATTTCTCTTCGACCTGATCATACTCACCAACTCTTGCATGGAGCTGATCCTTGCGGGAGGCAAGAACACCCTTTTCTGGGCTGTGTCTATGATCAGGCCCAGATACTCCAGCCTTCTTAGTGGCTTTAAGAAGGATTTCTTTAGGTTGAGAATCCAACCCAAACCTTTCAGCTAACTGCTTGTAATGGCTACACCTTGCTTCAAGCGAGCCACTGACTGGTCTATTAACAATAGATAAGTAAGCCAAGACAGTTATGCCTTGTGCCCTTAACCTGGCTAGAGGTGGGGCAAGTCGTTTTGTGAATACCCGAGATGCTGTAGCAAGGCCGAAGGGCAGGGCTACAAACTGAAAATGCTTCTTTTCTACCTCAAAACGCAGAAACCTCTGGTGAGGAGGGAATATAGGGACATGCAGACAGTAACCACCAACTGAGGCTCTGGAACACTCTTGGGGACAGTCGCATTGGCAAATCCAAAGTTTGATTCGTCTTGTTCCAAGCAGACAGGATACTGCTTTGAAACAGTCTTGAATGGAATTGGGCATAGGGAACTACTTCGAACGAAGCTACCATCTTTTCTAACAATCTCATACAAAGGCGAATTGAAGGATTTTTTCTAGACCTGATCATCCTCACTAGCTCCTGTATGGAGCTGATCTTTGCCGGAAGCAAGAACACCCTCTTCTGGGCTGTATCTATGATCATGCCTAGATACTCCAGCCTCTTTAGTGGCTTCAAGGAGGACTTTATTTAGGTTGAGAATCCAACCCAAACTTTCCAGGTAGCTGCTTGAAACAGCTACACCCCGTCTTAAGTGAGCCACTGACCGGTCTATTAACAATAGATCATCTAAATAAGCCAGGACAGTTATGCCCTGTGCCCTTATGTTAAGGAATCCAATGTACATAATGATAATCAGAAAATGTCTATTTGCTTATGTATATACATGTTCCTTACTTATTATGTAATATACAGATTGACTTTCTGTTCGGAGCCAAGATGGCGGGTACCCCCCACATCCCACGCGTTAGAGGAATGCATTCGAGATAAGGGAACCAGCTTCAACCAAACTTCAAGCATCAAGTTTCTTCATTTCTCTTGTATTGTAACCAATAAGATGTACCAATTAGACTGACATAGTAATGACGTACCTTTCTGTATAAAATATTAACACCGCCCACCAATAAATCAGTATTTAGAAGTAGCCGAGCTGAACATGTCTCAGAGAGTGTTTACTTCTAATGTGCATGCACATTTATACTTTTTAATTAGGAATAGCAGCAGATAACCAAGAACTAATTTATAGTTCTTATCCATTTCAACTGGCGCCCGTGTGTGGGGGCTTTCAGGCCACAATCGAAGGGAGACCGCATTCCAGGACTGAACGGCTGGCCAGACCAGAGAAGGGGGTTAAGCGCGCAGCCCTAACAGTACGGTAAGCATATTTATCCTTACCATTGTACGACTTCTCTGGTTTGCCTGGTTGATTTGGTCTTGTTGGCTCCTTTCGATTGTTCAAAGAGGCAGGTAACTTATTTCTCGCCTGAAGCCGTTTTAACGAACCTGCTAATGGTTTTCTGCTGACTATTATCTGTTCAGTGTCTGTCATTCTGAAGGGCTGCAGATTTAGCAGACTGAAAGTGCAGCTGCAGGTGTGTGTCCATCCTCACCCCTAGATTGTATCTCTGGTGGTGGGGTGGAATTCTGCAGGCATTTATAGACGGGGTTACTCGAGGTTGGCTGTGTAGGACCTCTGAGGGTTAATCTCAAACTGTGAATGAGGGCAGTTTGAAAGAAGACTTGCGGATGTGGCAGTCTTGCGTCTATGAATGTTCTGCTCGGGAAATCTTTCCTGAGGGTTTATCTCAAACTGTGAATTAGGGCAGTTTGAAAGAAGGCTAGCTGGAATTTGGCAGTCTTGTGACTCAGGTGAGCTTTTCCCGAGAGCTATCTTTGCAGTTCAAAGAGTGTCAGGTGTCATGTCCTTTACTGTGTGTGTATTTGTCCATTACTGTTTGATATACACGAAGAGGGTTGGAGAGAAGGTGGCTACCTGGAGATTCAGTTGGGCCATAAGCCACTGCTCCACACCACCTCTGACGTGCTAGTTTTGACCCTCGAAGAGATAGAATAGTCAGGAGTGTGCTAGGAGACAGATCTCTCGCAGGGATGCGAGCCCCCACCCTAGGAATTCTTTGATAAGACAGCAGTCAGAGGAGTATTAACCACTTTGTTGCCTGTATTCTCCTCTTAAGCCGTCCGCTGAAAGAGAGAGAGAGAGAAGGAGAGAGAGAAGGGAATGCTAGAATGTGATATTAGAAGAAGAGAGAAGATGTTGCAAGAAGCAGAAGAATGGCATGTGCTGATAAGAAGAAAAAGCAGAGTCTGTGTGATAACGGCTTATTGGATGTGGCAGAAGCATGGTACAGGACAGCAAGGTCATTGCACAAAGAAGGTTGGATAGAAGAGGAAATCAAGAAAGATGCAAATTGTACTATGTATGTGTATCACAGAGTTAAATGTGGCTGTACCGCCCCCATATACAAAAAACTGGAACGAAGGAGGAGAGGGACAACTAACGCCCACTCCCTTCTCACCACCCCAACCCGAGCATAACCCACTGTGACCACACCCAGGCGGCCATCTTGGTACACCCAAGCCCTCGCTTCAGGCACAGCCCAGTGCACTTACTGCCGGCGGCCATCTTGGTACACCCAATAGGCCCAGCCCTGGCATATAACCAGTTCTTCCCATTTAAACCAGGATGGTTCCTACCACACACCTGTCTTCCCTTAATATGGAAGCACTACCTTCACAGGCCGGATATGTTAATGATGAAGAAGCATCCGAGTGGGAAGACCAACAACAGGCGGCAAGGCCACCTGCTGATTTAACCCCTAATCCGGCTCCAGCCTCACAGTTCCGGGAGGATCTCAAACGTATGCTGACAACCATAAGGAACAGTGCCCCTTCCCTGCCCCAACACCAGTCTCGGTTACCAGAAGGGGCACCGGTGATGTATGTCACTTTTACCCCATCACAAGCAGCAATCTTAGTGACAAGTCTGCCTGACCCAGAGAAACAGCCAATGCCCTTCTACCGCAGGATAGTGCAGATACAAGAAGCTTACTCAGCTGCCTGGAGAGACTTGATCAGCCTATGCCAAATTAAAGCAGGACATGTCTTTTGGCCAGTCATGCAGACAGCCTTCAATGATGCCTGCCTGGCAAGTGCCACTTCTTATACCTCAGGCTTGGAGTTCTGTGCACAACTCCGCGACTGGGCAAAGGAGAAATTGGCAGATCAGACCACCACACTCCAAGATATTGCCCAAGATAAAGGGGAGTCTGTGGAGAAGTATCATGCTAGACTCATACAGGCCTTTGATGATCTGGGCTTCTCCCTCTATGAAAAGACACACACACACACGTTATCATCTGCTTTTGTCTCAGGACTCAGAGAGGATATCAGAAAAAAGCCTGATGGTGGCCCACCCTGAATATCGCTCAATGAAAATGTCCAATTTACTGTTGGTGGCCAGAGGGATAGAAAACCAAAAAGGAAAAAAAACCAACGCCCCTCATGGTAACACAAGACGAAGATCCTGCCTACACTCGTCCACCACCACTGCCCAATACCAGGGAAAAGATCATCTGTTACAACTGTGGGAAGCGGGGTCACAGAGCCTCAAGACATCTGAGACATGACAGGGATCCCCGCGAAGGGCAACGTGGACATGGACCTTCACCACCACGCCCCAACTCATGCTAGGAAATGAGAAAACCCGTGTCAACCCTTATGACAGTGTCCTCAAATGAGACTGGGGGACCCCTAGCAAAGGTCACGTTACCTATACAAGGAAAACCTACCACTTTTCTCATTGATATGAGTGCAGCCAGGAGTGTGTTGAGGGCTGAGGACCTGCCTGATAATTCTTTCCTTTCCACTATTGATGTTTCCTGCGTGGGAGTGGATGGGGTGCCCCGCTCCAGTCCACTCACTGAGCCTCTCCAAGTGGGGACATTTCCTGATTTGCTTACCAGATTTGTGGTGTCCTCTACATGTCCCTTGAATCTACAAGGAGCTGATGTGCTGTCCAGACTACAGGCGTCAATCATTTTCACACCTATGGGGGGGGTGAAGTTACATACTCCCCTATCCTTGGAAGACTCATCTGCTTTGTATTCTCTGCCTCTCCTGATGACACTTCATGAAGCAATAACTCCAAGTTCAATACCAAAAGAAGTACTTGACAGAATTCCTGCGTGTCTATGGTCCACAGGCCCGGAAGACATTGGTCACTTAAAAGTGCCACCAGTTTCAGTCAAGCTCAAAGAGGGCGCATCATTGCCCGGAAACCACAATACCCACTTAAGTTGGCTCAATCAGAAGCTATCTCAAAACATGTAGCTGCCTTGGTCCAGAATGGGGCCTTGATCCCCTGTACCTCACCATGTAATACACCTCTTTTTCCTGTCAAGAAGAAAACACCTAAGGGAGAACCTGACAGATACAGGATGGTGCAGGATCTGCGAGCAATTAACGAAGTCACAGTGTTGGACACCCCAAATTGTGCCAAATCCACATACCTTATTATCAGCTGTACCTCCAATGGCTGAGTACTTCACTGTGGTGGACCTGGCAAATGCATTCTACAGTGTACCCCTGCATCCTTCCTGCAGGTACCTCTTTGCCTTCTCCCACGAAAAGAAACAGTATACCTGGGCAGTTATGCCAGAAGGGGCACAGAACTCTCCAAGCTAGTTTGCAAACGCTATGGCTATCATCCTTGACATATAACAAGAGGATCACCTGGAAGTGACTCTCCTCCAATATGTTGATGACCTTCTCCACTGTGCGGCTGACTTACCCACTGTTGAAGTCACCTCAGAAAGCCAGTTGTGCTATCTTGCCAAACAGGGCTGCAAAACCTCAAAGCCCAAATTGCAGTGGTGCTCAACATCTGTAATTGTTCTTGGACACTGTCTTGTCCCATGGGACAATACACCTCACTGAAGACAGGGTGTAAGCAATCTCTGACATACCACTGCCACAAGGCCAGAAGCCCCTTCATTCCTTCCTTGGACTAATTTCGTATTGCAGAGCATGGATTCCAGAAGGCTCCCTACTGATGCAAGTTTTGTATGATGCCCTGAAATCAGACCCCTTCCAGATGTCTCCTGAAGCAATATCCAACTTTGAGGCCTTCAAGTACACCATCTTTGGTGCTAGGGCTCCCAGACTACGACAAAACATTCAAGCCCTTTGTATCCAAACATCTGGGACATGCTACAGGTGTACTCGCCCAATCACACGGCATCTGCCTACGCCCTATAGGATATTATTCCTGTCGGCTGGATGCGATAGCAAGAGGAGGCCCATCGTGTCTGTGAGCTGTCTTTGCTGTACAAGCCTTGTTTGACAAAACTTTGGACTTGGCTCTCGGACTCTGCCTCGTTCTGCTTGCTCCCCATGACATTGCTCCCATACTCCACCAAGATCCAGCTGAAACATCTGTCCATTGCCAGACACTTGAGACTCCTGTGTTTCTACCTTCTAGACAGCATTACTCTATTACGTTGTCAAACACCGAAACCTACCACCCTTCTTCCACTTCTCGAGGGGGGTAAGGAGGAGGAGTCGAGTCTTGACTTGTCACCCCATGACTGCATCGAACTAATGCGGCTGGAAACCACGCATCTCCCCACCGTGAGTGAAATACCCCTGCAGGATCCAGGTCACCACTGAAAACTCGGTTCTCCAAAATGAAACCTTACCGCCGGTGATGTCTGCACAGGTGGCAGAACTGCAAGCACTTACTACAGCATGTAAATTGGCAGAGGGAAAAAGAGCCAACATTCATACGGACTCAAGATATGCTTTCAGCGTTGCCCATTATTTTGGTGTTATCTGGAAGGACAGAGGGTTCCGGATGGCTGCAGGAACACCTGTGAAATAGCTCAGCCATCAAGGACTTGATGGACGCCCTGCTTCTCCCAACCCAAGTGACTATTCTAAAAGTAAAAGCACACAACAAACTAAACTCGAAGGAAGCTCGAGGCAATCTAGACGATTCAGCTGCCAAACAGACAGCCAGTGGTCCACGGGAAGTGGACAGCAGGGTGGTAGAAGAAGACCACCCTGTGCTTACCCTACAGACTCTCCCAGTGGACAGAGTTTATCTGAAATAATTACAGGAAGCAGCAAGTCCGGATGAGAAGGAAAGCTGGAAAACGGAGAGGAGGAACTCTCAGAGATGGACTATTCGAGTGCAGCAAGAAGCCTTGTCTACCCAGGAGTATGTACCCAGCCATGATGCAATGGGGAAATGGAACTGCCCACTTGACAAAGACTCTTATGAACTTATGAGTTACTTCATTGACCAACAACTTCTGCAGATCATGCACTATCTGCAACAAATGTAACCCAGAATGTACAGAAAAGGCACAGAAGAAGCACCTGGCAAAAGCTCTATACCCCTTCCAGAGGATACAAATTGATCACTCCCAAATGCCAAAGGAGTGACAGATTGGAATACGCCCCCTAGTGGAGGTGGACATGACTGCCAGGACCACAGCTAAGGAACTACTGAGTGGGATAGTATGTAGATTTGAGGTCCCAGAGGTGATAGAGAGCGATCAGGCCCAGCCTTCACAGCAACCCTTACAAAAGATTAGGGCAGCACTGGGGGTTCAGTTGGCTCTACACACCCCTTACCGGGAAGGTAGAAAGGATGAAAGGGACACTAGAAAAACAGGATGTTAAAGATGGCCCAAAAGACTAACATGAGTCGGCCAGACAGTTTGCCTATTGCCCTGTTCAGTGTCAGACACACACCCCGGGGGAAATATGCCCTATCTCCTTATAAAATTTAGTTTGGTTCAGCCCCCAGACTTGGCTGTCACTTTCCACAACAGTTACAGTTGCAATCTGATGTGTTGACTAATTATGTGACCTCATTATCACGAGAATTAACCCAAATGCATGTCCAGGTGTTTTCTTCCATTCCAGATCCTGAATTAGATACAGGAACATACCAACTACTGCCTGGAGATTGGGGGCTGGTAAAGAAATTTGTGAGAAAACATTCTCTTGAACCCAGATATGATGGTCCATTCCAAGTTTTGCTGACCACAGCCACCTCAGTGGAATTGGCCGGGAAGAACACCTGAATACACGCTTCCCACTGCAAGAAAGCTCCACCCCCAAGGACAAGATCCCGCCCACTTCATGACGACCATGCTGCATATCCTTTTTCTGTTTGGTCTAGGGGGGAGGCCCAGGAGGGGGGTCATCACAAAAAAAAAAAAAAAAACACAAAAAGATAACATAATTACATTTTGGTACAACTCTTCAGGTACACACGTGACCACCTTTACCTTTGATTACTGTGACATAGTACCTTGTCCGTTTGACTCTTTCATGGCAATGCCATTGGTACAGTGACATCCCTGATGGGAAGGATATATATGTGTGTTTTACAGACAGTTACTGGGGCCAGAATTGTGGTTCCTGGGAGGGACAGTGGGTTGGAACACAGGACCAGATTAGAGGGTATCTGGACCGGTGAATGTGCCCTTGAAAGGGTCATTACGCCCCTCCATATCCTAGCAGAAGATACCCCTGATACATACACTGACCCAGCACACAGTCAGAGGAGGAAGCGAGCAGCTCTCTCCGGAAGCTTTGACCCTCATGTGTACATAGATGCTATAGGGGTCCCAAGGGGGGTCCCTGATGAATTCAAATCCAGGGATCAGGTAAAAGTTGGTTTTGAGTCTTTGATCCCCATAATAAATGTGAACAAGAATGTAGATTGGATCAATTACATATACTACAACCAACAAAGATACGTGAATTACACTAAAGATGCCCTCCAGGGAATTGCTGGCCAGTTACCCCCCCCCCCCCCCCACTTCCTACATGACATTCCAGAACCGGGTGGCCTTAGACATGGTGTTAGCTGAGAAAGGAGGTGTCTGTAAAATGATAGAAAAAACGGGAACCTGTTGCACCTACATTCCTGATAATACCGGCCCAAATGGTAAAGTAACTTTAGCTATAAAGAAAAGAGAAGATTTGTCATTTGAGTTGAAGAAGAACTCCAGTATTACAGACCCATGGGATCAATATTTTAGCTGGATGAGTGGGTGTCAGAAGGTGCTCGCCCAGATAGGGGTAACGGTACTAATAATCCTGGTTCTCTTACCCCCCGATTGTATGCTGTATTCCACCTTTCGTAAAGAAGTTAATGAGCAAGGCTGTAGACAACAGCCCACCTACATTTCTCCACCAAGAAGAAGAGGACCCTCTTATGATGGAGGATGACAAACCCTTCACTCCTCTACAGTCACTCTCTGTCCAAAATCTCACAATCCTCTAGGGTTATAGGGGTAGATAGCACCTGATTGCCCTTCTCCAGCTGTATCGAGGGGGGTAGTGAACTAGTTGCTGCCCAACTCTATATACAGCCTAAAAGAGTTGCTGAGGAGAATGAGCCAGGTGAGTAGGACCTTTTATATGAGGGACAGAAGAAAATAGCCATTTTAGGGGGGACTGTTAAGGAATCCAATGTACATAATGATAATCAGAAAATGTCTATTTGCTTATGTATATACATGTTCCTTACTTATTATGTAATATACAGATTGACTTTCTGTTCGGAGCCAAGATGGCGGGTACCCCCCACATCCCACGCGTTAGAGGAATGCATTCGAGATAAGGGAACCAGCTTCAACCAAACTTCAAGCATCAAGTTTCTTCATTTCTCTTGTATTGTAACCAATAAGATGTACCAATTAGACTGACATAGTAATGACGTACCTTTCTGTATAAAATATTAACACCGCCCACCAATAAATCAGTATTTAGAAGTAGCCGAGCTGAACATGTCTCAGAGAGTGTTTACTTCTAATGTGCATGCACATTTATACTTTTTAATTAGGAATAGCAGCAGATAACCAAGAACTAATTTATAGTTCTTATCCATTTCACTTAACCTGGTTAGAGGTGGGGCAAGTACTTTTGTGAATACCCGAGGTGCTGTAGCAAGCCCAAAGGGCAAGGCTAAAAACTGAAAATGCTGTTCTACTTCGACCGCAGAAACCTCTGGTGAGGAGGAAATATAGGGACATGCAGATATGCATCTCTGTTGTCGATGGATGCCAGAAGTTCTCCTCCTTGCAGGATGGAAACTACTGACTTGATTGACTCCATGCGAAAGGAGCGGATCTCCAGGAACTGATTTAGATTCCGTAGATCTAGACTTGGTCTGATATCCCCATTTGGCTTTGGCACCGTAAATAGGTTTGGGAATCTGTCTGATCACCCCTTGAGCCAATAATCGGTCTAATGCTTGCAACAAGGATTGCCTTTTCCCTGGATCCTTGGGAATGTTTGATCTCGGAAAACAAGACGGTGGCAACTCTTGAAACTCTAGCTTGTATTCTAGAGACACTGCGGAGAGTCCATTTGTCCCAAATCTCACCTGCCAGACTTCTGAGTACCTCAGAAATCTTCCTCCCACCTTGGTGAGGGGAGATGCCTCTTCATGATGAGGTCTAGGTATTCTGCTTTGCAGACTTGCGGCCCAGGTCTTCCTTTGTGCCTGGGTTTGACCCTGGGATCTTCCCATAGAGTCTGATGGGGGTAGCCGTCACCCCGCCTAGAGGTGGATGCCCCTGGCGCGGGTGAAAAAAAAAAGTCAGTTTAAACAAAGGACGCTTATATTTTCTCTTGACTGGCAAAAGAGTACTCATTCCGCTGGAAATTGTTTGAATGTATTTATCCAAACTATCGCCAAATAATCGTTCTCCCGTAAAAGGGAAAACTAGTTAGAAGGTTCTTACGAGGTGTTTCAGCTGACCAACCCTTTAACCAAAGGGTCCTTCGCATATGTACAAGTACAAGCGCAAGGCGTGATGCCTGGTGAACAGAATCCTTCATAGCATCTATAGCAAAGCATAATGCTTTAGGTAGCTCGGCCAATTCCTGTGCTCGTTGTGCAGGGAGCTCATTTGAGAGCATCTGTGAACTGGTCTTTTAACCACTTGCTTACTGGGCACTTAAACCCCCCTCAGTCCCAGACCAATTTTCAGCTTTCAGCGCTGATGCACTTTGAATGACAATTGCGCGGGCATACAACACTGTACCCAAATGAAATTTTTATCATTTTTTTCCCACAAATAGAGCTCTCTTTTGGTGGTATTTAGTTACAGCTCGGAGTTTTATTTTTTGCTAAACAAACAAAAAAAGATGCAAAAAAAAAAAATATATCATGTTTAATAGTTTGTTATAAAATTTTGCAAACGGGTCATTTTTCTCCTTCATTGAAGTGCGCTGATTAGGCGGCACTGATAGGCTGCACTGGTGGGCACAGATGGGCTGCATTGGTGGGCACTGATAGGCATAGTTAAGGCGGCACTAATAGGCACAGATAAGGCGGCACCGATGGGCACAGATAAGGCGGCACTGATGGGCAAAGATGGGCGGCACGGATGGGCACTGATAGGTACCACTGATAGATGGGACTGATGGGCACTGATAGGTGGCACTGGTAGATGACACTGATGGGCACAGATAAGTGGCACTGGGGTGCAGCATCTTTGAGGCAGATTGTGGGCACTGCTGGGTGGCACTGTGGGCACTGCTGGGTGGCACTGATGGGGGGCACTTTTTAAAAATTTGGCACTGCAGGGGGCAGGTGGGCACTGGCAGGGGGCAGGTGGGCACTAGCAGGGCTGGCCGTGATCGGGACTAATGTCTGCTTTTTTTTTCTCCTCGCGCTGTCAGCGCGAGGAGGAATAATAGCCGATTACCGGCTCCGTTATATCACATGATCAGCTGTCATTGGCTGACAGCTGATCACGTGATAAGGGGTCGGGATTGCCCCTTGCACGGATCGGTGATCAGGCGAGTCTCATGGACTCGCCGATCACAGAGCACGCCACGTGCGCCCCTCAGGGGGCGCGCAGGCCGCTCGTGCACGGGACGACGTCAATAGACGTCGCCCCGGCAAAGGAGATCCGCGCTGTAGCCGTCATTTGGCTATAGCGCGGATCTCAAGTGGTTAAGGACTGACAGATGCCTATAGCTGCAATTGCAGGCTGAGCAACAGTACCTGCTAAGGAAAAAGAGGATTTTAACAGAACTTCCAACTTCTTATCTGTTGGATCTTTAAGCATAAGCGCATTGTCCACTGGGCAAGTTAAACTTTTATTCACATTGGAAATTGCAGCGTCAACTGCTGGAACTTTCCATCTTTTCGTAAATTTTTCTTCCATAGGATAGAGACTTGAGAATCTCTTTGGAGGGGAAAAATGCTTATCCGGATGATCCTATTCGGTATAAATAAGCTTTTCCAGTAATGCGTGGACGGGAAATGCATGCAAAGGCTGTAAAGGCTTTAAGGAACACAAAGAGGAGAATGGACCAGTTAGGGGCAGCATGAAAGCAGAGCGAACCATCTTTGTAAGGCTCTGTACTTCAGATTGTGAAGTAGGAACTTCAAGTATTGTTTCTTCCACAGAGGAATAATCGGCTTGTCTTTCCTCCTGATCATCTGAGGCCAATACCCCATCCTGTCCCCATAATTATTTTGGACCCTCCACTGACTGTAAAGAGTCTAAGGTGGGGGAGGGGGATCTATCCACTTGGATGGACGATGCGATTAAAGCCGCTAATCTTCCTTCTAAGCCTTGCTAGGCAGAGGAAAATGCATCTTCAGTCACATATACAGGGGCTGAAGTGTGTGAAGCAGTTGCACCACCGCTAGCTTCCAATGACTCACCCTGGCTTGCCATGTCTGATCTCTCCGAAGAGGAAGACAGTATGAAGGCATAACTGGGATTCCCAGCGCCTGGGGGTGACACCATAGGTACCTTTAAGGTAGGTCTGGAAGACATGGTGCTAAGCACAAAGCAGAGGTACACACAAAATATTTTCTTGACAACAGGTCTATAAAAACATCACCACCAAAATAACAGTGCTTTAGTTGCCAAGTAACAATAGTTTTTCCTTTTTGGAAATGCCCGTTTACACCCTTACGTGCCCAGCGCTCTGGTGTCTCTTAGTGTGACAGACTTCAGTTAAAAAGTCTTTCTGAAAATGAGTGTCCATGATATAAATCCAAAGAACATGATTGGCATCCTCAGCGCTTCCCCCTCAGCTTTGCGGCAAGTGCTGTGTGTGGACGTTACATCCACACACATCGCCACGTGACCTTGGGGACACGCCCCTCTGCGTCCTCGGGCATACCCGCCCTTCTCTTTGAATATGTCTGGTTCGCACACGAACGGCATTCGGGTCTGCAATTGCAGACCTGAAGGGAGAAGGTGACGCTGGCCGTTACTTTCGGAAGCTGAACATGCCGGCTGAAACAGGGATCGACATTTACACCGCCCTGCTAGGGACCCATATGGTCAACACAAAGGTGAGTATCTGTAACTTGTGGATGCACTATATACCTCTACAAGAGGGGAGGCGAAGAGGGAGGTTCTGTCAGCAGATTTAGATTTATAGTCTTTAAAACCACTGAGGCGCAGGGCGTTTCCCAATGTTACTATGCGGAAGTGCTGGGTTGTAATTAAACCATGCAGCTAAACAGCTGCGTCAACCATTCAGCCACCACCCATATAGAAGTTTATACACATCTCTGTATTAGTAACTGCTGTATTTTTACCAAATACCACAAGATTTCTTTAAGTGAGAACCCCCTCTGCGCTGGGACCACATATGTTCTGAGACAGAGCTTCACTAAGACACATACATAGGTAGTTGTAAGTTACTCCCTATGGAGGAGACATTTCTAAGGCATATAAGGTATATTAAAGGAAAAAGTATAGCTTCTTCCCTTACCTTGTCCTCGCTGCAGGATACTGCCGATTTAACAGACAGATCCAAATTTCACCCATCACGGCGGGCAGCGTAGTTTAAACCTTCACAGACTGGGGCCCTTTTAATAGGGGTTCCGCTCCTTTGGGCCTTGTATAGCACCCCTCAGTACAACTTTAGGTAATGTAGCAAGACCAAAAAGAGTCCTGGTTCCTGGGGTCCAGCTCTCAGAGAGACGCTTACAGGCAAAGCCTTGTTCTTGAGTCGAAGTCCAGGTACCATCCTATGGCCTCAGTGGCGAGGATAGATCAGGTTGTGGAGGTTTTTTAAATCCAGCATGGATCCCTACCTGGAGCTCCTCAGAGAACATCTTCACTCGTGACCAACACCTTAAAAACTGGCGAAAAAACTGTGCTCCTGGAAGGAGGAAGGGTTATATAGGGGAGTCAACTTTTGGTTATACCAGCGTCAACACCTGAAGGTAGGCACATAACCCACTAAGTAAATACTTGAGGCTCTGTGTCCTATGATTTACGATAACCTCCTGACATGCCACATTTTGGCATGTCATTTTCTTTAAGAGTCTTTAAAGCAGAACTTCCACTTTTGGGTGGAACTCCGCTTTAAACTAGGGGTGATTTTCTCCAAGAAGGTCCACCACCTTTATATACTAGCACAAAATTGAGGATTCATGAAGTGGGGTAGAGGTACAAAGGCGGCGCTTGTGGACATGTCAAAAGCTTTTCCAGTGGAAAATTACCAGGAGATACTCACCTATAACCCATAGTGAATGAACTCCGTGTCTTGTACTTTACAATTAGGATAGAGATTTTTGAACTCGGTACAACCTAGTCCTTATTGTCCCAATGTAATACCAGGAACTGCTCTTTACAGGAGAAGGTCACTGGCTCAGACCCAAAGTAAGAGCGAAGAGGAAAGAAACAAAAACACAAAGCTAAAATGTACCCCTGTATGGTACTCAAGGCCAGATGTGACTGATGGAGCAGTACATTTTTGCACTCCCGTGACCCATTTTCAGCAGAGCGTGGACTGAAGTTCACACTCTGCTTATGTCACAGATATCAGTCCACGCACTGCGTCATCCCGACCACAGAGTCTGGATCCACCAAGTGCCTGGACCGATACCAGTTTCAGTCTCTCAGCGAGCCGCTGGGTTCTGAGCGGAGAGCCGCTGACAGACAGGCAGCAGCTCTCTGCTCAGGGGGCTGCAAGAACCAAGCCATCGGCGGTGTTAGATCGCTCAGTTCTCAGTGCAGAGGCACCGGACAGATGCAGCATCGATCCCATGCCGCATCCACCTAGGCAAGTATAATGGGTGGAAAAAAAAAATACTTCTTCTTTAAAACCAAAATAGAATATATTTCACATTATCAGTGATTCGATGTGGTTGGGAGTATCTCAACATAAATGCCAATTTTGTAGCAGGGGATGCCAAGAATCTGAATTGTATTTTGGTGCAGACTTTTGGCAAAATCAGTAAGCCAATCACACAAGTAGGAAATTACATATCTGGGGGTGTTCGGTAAACCATCTTTGTACAGAACACCTCCAGGTAGCCATACTACATTGCATTTTACAGAAAATTACAGAGCTGCAGATTTTAATTGAATGTTATTAAACATTTCCTTTTCAATGTGACTTGTGTCACAATTGTATATGCTATATATTTTTTATTTGCCATTTTCCCCCCCCCCACAAAAGTGGCGCTACCCAATAAATATTTGTAAGCTAAAAATTGACATACATAATTGAGATAGTTTCCTTTTAACCCCTTTATGGTCAGGTTGAAACAAATCTTAATGCCTGATTACAGTTTAGCAACCTTGACATGCATTAGTGTAACTGTACATATCATTGCAACTGCTTGGTGTCTCAAGGTGGATTATACTTTTTTTTCAGGACAAATTGGGCTTTCATTTGGTGATAAATGGTAATAGATATCTCCTGGCACAAAATAGTGAAAACACATTTAAAATGTAGCTATTTCTTACCATTACCGTCACCTACCATCAAAGAACTGAAAATATATTTTCCTGCTTTTGCAGATTGCAGCAATACCAAATTTGTAGGTTATTAGCTGTTTGTGCCTGTAGTGAGACCCAGAAACAATAGTGCACACTTTTTTTTTATCCTACCTAAAACATTGATACTAACTTAAAAATATGTTATCTTTTCTTTTAATTCTACGTAAAATAGGCTGTCATGGCAGAGACACATCAAAATATCATTTTTTTCATTTAGACTTTAAACTGAGTCAGTGCTCCAAGAGAGCACTTCCCCTCCCAACAGAAATAGTTGACCAAGTTATATGATCCTTAGGCTAAAATCAAGAAACAGAAACCTGTATTGAAGCTGAATAAACATGGACACTAATGTCATTCTACACAAAATCAACCGACAAGGAACAAAATTTGTGTTTCCAAATCCAAGTGGCAAAGCTTTCAATTAAGTAAATGGAATGGGTAAATAACCCCATTGTTTCCAAGGGTCAAATTATATCCTTAGTCAACCCCAATGTTGACTCAAGCGGTCCCTTACACAATGGCTGAGATACAAGGTTTATATGACACCAAAACATCAATAGTCCCAAACGTATGAACAGGGTATAAGGTTATTGACTAAAAGTGTCTCCAAAGAAAGATGGTTTGTACAGATAAACCTTTCTTCAATCCTCAGTAAAAACATACAAAGTCTATTTCCAATACACAAGGAGGGCTTTTAAATCGTGTATAGGAATATTTTATATATATATATATATATATATATATATTTTTTTTTTTTTCTGGACCTCCCCATGTCTGCCTACTATGGGTCAGCTCCGCCCCCTCCAGGACCACCTTTTTCTTAGCCCATAAAGGGAGGCTGTCTGCCCACACCAGTGTTCTTTGTCGTCCTCGCTCCGGATGCCTTTTTAAGTTTTTATATTTATTTTTTCTCCATCCACCCTTTTCGGAGTCAGCCTCTCCCGGATCGGAAGACCCCCCCCAGGAGGTGGGTTCCCATGGTCCTGGGATTGTATGGTACAGTATAAATGACTGTGTATTACTGGCAAAGGTCACTGCCAGTATAAATGACTGTATATACCTTCGTTAGGCAGGTGCTGGCACTCTCTCCTTCCATGTTTTTGTGTGTTCAGGTAGTGCTTTGGCTCGCTGGGACTTGTAGTTCACCTCCTCCACATGTATTCCTTTCAGGAAGCTCAGAGTTGAGCAGGTGAGGTCAGAGGTAGCTTCCTCTTGGATTGCCTAGCAAACACCAGAATGCTCACTGCTGGTTTGCAGCAGGCTCTGTCCTCTAGGTTAATCTCAGCCTCCAGCTGATCAATCTGCTACTCTGCTAAGATAAGCCTGATTTCCAGGACTCTCATTACTTACAGCTGTGTTACTCATCTGTCAGAGTGTTATTATCCTGTGCCTTTATAGATGGGGGTCTGCCTGCCTAGTTGCCTTAGCACTGAAGATTCGAATGGAGAAGTTTAATTTATTTTTTTAAATGAGAGAGAAGGGCCCAGTGTGAGCTAAACACCCGCAAAGAGGTTCCTAATCAGCATTCCAGCCTCAAAGGAGTAAAAAGGGCACTAGACATGACAAATCACAGATTCGTATGCAGCTGGATAGTCGCCTGTTGTCACAGCATTCCAGATCTCCCTCACCCTTAACTCACTTTAGTCGCTCGGACCTGAGCCAAGAAACCAGAAAGCCCGTAGAAAGAGCAAATCCGGGCGCAGACAGAGAAGATCATCTTCTTCGGATAGGTCTTCATCGCCAGCCCAGGCAAAAGGAGGATCCTGTTGGGCCTGCTCAGCTGAGGTCAGAGGAAAGTGGGGGTGCATCTTGCTTTAAGGAGGCGGCTCAAGACAATGCTGCGAATGCACGCCAGGTTAAATCCTACATTAAGCACGCAGTCAAGGAAGGGTTAAACAGTGTTTCAAGGAATCCTGCTCATCCTGCTATATCTTCAGCATCTGCAGATTCAGATCATGTGTTTTCAGTGCGTTCTAACTCTAACGTCGATATCGATTCAGATCAATCTGAGGCGAGATGGTCTCGGAATCGCATATGTTTGATTTTTGCACTGGTGGAGGCTGTTAAGGGTGCGATGAAGTGGCAGGAAGAATTGTCGCCTCCAAAGAAACAGCAGAGATACTACCCGTATTTAAAGAAATCTTTACCTTCCTTCCCATTCATTTCTAAAATGAAAGAAGTATTTGACGATGAGTGGGCGGGGCCTGAAAAGCTCAATGTGCATAATAGAGTATCGAAGCTGTAACCCTTGGGACACTATGCCTAAGGTGGATGCTTCATTACCTAGATTTGCCTGCCACATTCCACTTCTGCTGGAGGATTCAATCTCCTTTAGGGATCCTATGGATTGCAGAATAAAGGCAGACCTAAAAAGGTTGTAAAGTTTGGCCGGAGCAGCCTGCAGGCCGGTGGTAGTGCTCACTTCTGAGGCAGCAGCACTTGGGTTGGATTCGCACCTGTGCATTTTTGGCGCTTTTTGCAGTTTTGCGCTACCGTTCATTTACCATGGTCTCCTATGGGACGTGTTCTATGGTGCGGGTCTGCGGAATGCAGGGAGCGCATGGGTGTGAATCCAGCCTTAGAATGTGGGTAGCGGAGTTGGTGGATGGATGTTAAGATGAAAGTCTGGGAAGTGGCAGTTCTTCTCTTTTGCAGTTTTCAAGACTGCTGTAGAGTTTGTGGCTGAAGTGGCTGTTGGCCAGGTCAGGGAGCCGCTTCAAAAGATGACAGCAAAGATAATGGCTCATTCCATCACAGCCCGCAGAGCCTTATGGTTGAAGCATTGGTCGGCCGATAAGGTTTCTAAGCACAGTCTATGTTCAGTTCCATTCGACAGGAAGCTACTCTTTGGGAAGATTTAGAATCAGCAATTCAGCGGGTTTCCGGCAGCAGATTTAGCCTAGTCCCGCAGAACAGAAAAAGAAAAAACAGCAGCCCTTTCGGTTTAACAAGAGATCCAATGAAGGATTCAGAGAGGCCAGTACTTAGACAGTTTTTCATGGCAGGGAGCTGATGCAACCTTCCAAGCCCACGGCCAACAAAGTTTCTAAGGCGTCAAATAAGTCCTTCTGAAGGTGTCTCCACTTAACCCTCTCAAGTAGTCGTACAAATTACAGGATGCCTGGATTGTAGTGGTCATTTGATCACGTTATCGTCTCGAGTTCAGAACAAGGCCCCCTCAGACCTTGTTCGTAGAAACTGGGCTTCCTACAGATGTTTGAGAGGATATATAGGGGAGCTGTTGGCAGCAAGGGGCAACATTCCGGTTCCAAGGCACAAATTGAGTCGAAGAGTGTGTAACCCTCTGTTTTTGGTCCCAGAGGCTTCAGGGGCTGTCGGACCAGTTTTTGACCTCAAAGTCCTGAATTCTTACATGAAGGTTCCACCATTCAAAATGGAGTCACTGGAAACTATCATTTCAGTTGTGGACTCAGGAGACTGGATGGTTTCCAATGATCTGGCGGATGCGTATCTTCTTGTTTCCATAGACACATCTCACCATCGCTTTCTCATGTTTTCCGTGGAAGGCTCTCATTTTCAATTATAAAGTGGTTGTAGACCCTCCCCCACAACTTTGTCCCATGTAAACCAGCATAAAAAACCCCTAATGAACACTGCTTGTAGATATCTCCTTACTTGCTTAGTATTGTTGTAATCCTTGTTGTTCTGTAGAATGAAGTCACTGAGCATGCCCAGATCTCCTCTGATTTAAGGCACACTCTCTACGTCTTATCTATCGGTTATCAGGACTTCCTACAGCACAACACTGAACTCTACTAATGCTCAGAGCTTCCTGGTCGGGACCCCCATGAGTCCGGTCACGAGTCCCGCGGACTCGATCGCCGTGGGCATACCCGCGATCGTCTCACGGGGCGGCTGAACAGAGAGATGCCGCTGTAAACAGCATCTGCCCGTTCTGCCTAGATACTAGTGGCACTGATCTCTGCTCCATGTGATTGGAGCAGAGATCAGTATTCACTAAATGAAAGCCCAGCCCCCAACAGTTAGTAACACACCCCTAGGAACACTTAACCCCCTACACTGACACCCACTGGTTAACCCCTTCACTGCTAGTGTCATTTACACAGGAATCACTGCATTTATATAGAAGCGATTGCTGTATAAATGACAATGGTCCCAAAAATGTGTAAAAAATGTCTGATGTGTCTGCCATAATGTCGCAGTCACAAAAATCGCTGATCGTCGCCATTACTAATAAAAAAAAAGAATAAAAGTGCCATAAAACTATCCCCTATTTTGTAAACGTTATAACTTTTGCGCAAACCAATCAATAATCACTTATTGTGATTTTTTTTTACCAAAAATATGTAGAAGAATACATATTGACCTAAACTGAGGGAAATTTTTTTTTTTTATATATTTTTTTGGGGGATAGTTATTATAATAAAAAGTAAAAAATAATGCGTTTTTTTTTCTAAATTGTCGCTCTATTTTTGTTTATAGCGCAAAAAATAAAAACCGCAGGGGTGATCAAATACCACCAAAAGAAAGCTCTATTTGTGGGAAAAAAAGGACTTCAATTTTGTTTGGGAGCCACGTCGCATGACCGCGCAATTGTCCGTTAAAGCAAAAAATGGTCTGGATTTGGCCAGCAAAATGGTCCGGGGCTGAAGTGGTTAAATACATTCCATTTCCTCCAGATCACTCTATAGGCTTCGATCTGTTCGTGGTCAACTCCACAAAAGGTACTCCATATTACTTATATATTCCACTCTCTGTAACCACTCTTTTATAACTGGTTTCCTATTACACAACCATTTTTTTGGGATGAGCCCTTTGCGGCGTTAAGCAAGAATGGAACCAACAATTTCCTATATTGTGTTGTGGTTTTAGTTGTCCCATGAAACAAGCAGGTCCAGGGGTTTTGCGGGATCTTTTCCCGTTATCTTCTCTATATATGCCAGTATTCCTGCCAATATTCCCTTATTCGTGGGCAGTCTCACCATATATGCATTGTTGTTCCTATTTGATTACAATTCCTCCAGCACTGGGGGGGGGATTGTTTGGATGAAATGTATTAATTCTAGCTGGAGTCAAGTACCAACGCACCATGCACTTGTAATTTGCCTCCATCGTGGTTATGTCTGTTGAATACTTGTATACTGCACCTATCATTTGTGTTTCCTCTAATTTTGTGCCTATATCATGTTCCCATTTCTTTATGAAAGGTAGGGTCCCGTGGCTTTCTAGATCTGTTAAAATTGCATATATTTGGGATATTTCATGTCTTATTGGTATTTTTCAATTACAGAGCTTTTCAATTGGGGTTAGTCCTTCCTCCTCTCTAATTGGTTGGGGCAGTGCACTCACTCACCAATTGCTTTATTTGTAAATATTCCCAACTAAGTGGTGCCACCCGTGGATCCTCATTAATTCTTGCCTTGGAATAATTTCCTCGTGTATTGTGATATCTTAATTGTACACCCCCCATTTGTTTTCCCATCTGTGTCCCGTTTCCTGGGCTAAAAAAATTAGTACCCGAAAGTGAAGTTAAAGGGGAATTATATTTCCATTTTTCTTTTCGGTACAATGTGTCCCATATTTTAAATACTATTTTAGTTAACTTGTGCGTGTTCGTACTCTGTGTTCTAAATTTCAGTGGGATTCATATAGTTTTTTGAAGTTGTGTCGCATAGTGTGTCTTCCATCTTTACCCATCTCTTATTAGTGTTTAAATTTGCCCACTCCACCATTCTTGTTAAAACAATTTCCTTATAGTACCTTTTTACGTCTGGACATGCCAACCCTTCTTTTTTTTTTCCTGGACAGCAGATTATTATTTACTCTGCCATATACATTTCAGAACTATTTTCATTACTTTGAAAAAGTGTGATGGTATTTCTATCGGGAGCATCTGGAATTTATATGTTATCTTCGGTAACATCATCATTTTTAATTTATTTATCCCACCTAGCCATGAAATTGGTCTATTCTCTATTTTTTTTAACTCTGTTTTAATATCGTCGAGTAGTGGAATGTAGCTTGATATAACTTAGTGGGGGTTAGTTTAACGCCTAGATAGGTTATTTCATTCAGTAAGCTTCCTTTTTTTTTGTTTAACCCCATGTTCAATATTACCATTTTTATAGGATTAATCTTAAAATTTGAGAGCTCACCATACGGTTTAAGTTCTTTTATTAAATTAGGTAGTGACAGCCTTGGTTTGGTCATATATAGGAGTATGTCGTCTGCATATGCCACAAGCTTATGCTCCTCATCTCCGCCTATGTCTAAGTTGTTCCGTATTTTAGTTAACAATGGTTCTAATGCAATTACATACAAGATCGGTGAGAGCGGGCATCCTTGCCTTGTACCGTTAGACATTTCAAAAGGAGACGACATACTCCCATTGACCCCAAACCTGGCTGTAGGCTGGTTGTATAGATTACTAATCCATCTCATAAATCTTGGTCCCACAGTCCTATGCTCCAGACGCAGGGGTGGCCAACCCGCGGCTCGCGAGCAGCATGCGGCTCTTTGCCCGGTTCCATGCGGCTCTTACGTTCGGACTGGGCCGATGGTTCAGTGACAGGCAGCCCGAGTCTCTGCACTCCTCTGCTTATGAGAGTATAAGCGAGGACCTGCTCCACTCCTCCCACACATCAACAGCCAATCAGCAGGTAGTGCCTCCCCAGCCCGCCCCCCTCTACAGCCCGCCACATTTGAATACATCGGCGCTGAAGTGAGGCTGAAGGGGGGCAGAGGAAGGAGAAACACACTGTATCTGAAGCCGATGAGATACAAGAAGGTATGACCACAAGTGTGCAGGTTACTGATCTGTTCTCCCTTCTCCCTCTGTCTTGCTCTGTACTTTTTTTTTTTTTTTTTTTTATAGCCGTTTTACCTGCACACTGATAAGATCTGCTGGGCACATTCTCTGTCTGTTGATAGTGTGACACACGGTTGGCTGTTAACCATTTCAGCTTCTTTTCACTTATTTATCCAGAGCTCTGTGTGTGCTGCATGCTTTCTGTGATGTTTTTTGGAAGAATTTACTGCTAGTTCAGGCTAGAAGACCCATTAACTGTTTATTGTTATCCTGACCAGTTCACTGTTTGTAAGACAATTTGTATTTTGGAAATTAGATGAGCTGCTGTCTTATGTCACATGGATGCACTTTCAAAGGAAGATTACTGACTTGATGAAAATGGCTGGCCTGTGGTCTTTGTAGTGTTAAAACAGTGTGTGACATTTACAATAAATCCAGCTGAGCAAAAGTATGTGTGTATGAGGAAGGGATGGGGTGATGTTCATGTGTGCCCATGCGTATGATGTGGCTCTTTGCGGTAACTTGGTAAAAAATGTGGCTCTTGGTCTTCGTCTGGTTGGCCACCCCTGCTCCAGAGTGTTGTGCATACATTGTAATGTTTTTTTTTTCATGCAGCCTGTGTGCTGAACAGGGAAAAAAAAAAAAAAAAAAAAAAGATTGATCAGTAGGTAATTACCCACCATTAGAATACCACCCTTCATCCACACATTTCTAATGATGGGCATACATGCATTTTTTATTTTTTTTTTTAACTGTGGGGGTGAACTCCCCTCCTACAGTGCTGGAGTTGCTCATTTACGTATCGTGGGAGAAAATGCTGTTGCTGTCAAGATAAATAAATCAGTGCTACAGCTGAATGGCATACCTGCTAAGCAAAGGATGGTTAACAATAAAACAAAGTAAAATTACAGTATACCATACCTGCAAAGCAAATAAACTAAAACATACTAAAAATAAAAGAGAGAGAATAGATATAGAACAATAGCGAGAGAACATTTGAGAAAACCGTAGAGAGCGAACATAAGAGTGAACAATAGAAAGAGGGAGAGGAAACATAAAACAATTATTTTTGCCTTTGTTATTTTATATATATTTTAGTGTTTTTTTATTGTTTGATTTTTAAATTTTTTCACTTTTATAAAAACTGTAAACTGAATGTTGCAGATTAGGGTCTCTCAAAATGATCTTTCGAGAACCTGTGTTAGTGTGCCCTAGGGCTGTGAGGTGCTGCACCCTACGCTAATACTCAACTAATGTGTGGTAGTGTTTGAAACAGTCACTGATGCAGAGACCAGGTTGGTCAGGACAGAAGGGACAATAAAATTGGGTATTCACAGCTAAATCCACGTTTTCTGTAGACACATCTTCTTTGGGTAGGGGTACCAGGGAGGACATACGGAAAATGCCACTCACTGCATTTGCATTGGGAAGGTGGGCCATAGCACCATCTGGAAACAGAAGGGCTGTGATGACCTCTTCCTGGAATTTAAGGAAGGATCCAGTCCCTCCTGAAGAAAATTGAAATAAATATACAGACACTTTTTGTACCAGCGTCTGGCCTTACGGTCAATTAGGGATGGCATCAACAACTGGTCGTTGAGGTCCACCCCTCCCATATTAAGGTTCCATTCTTCGACACAGAGGGGTTTCTCCAAAACATCAGTCGCCGTAGAAATTTGGACTGTCGTATCTGTGTGAAGAGAGGACAGTACGAAAAGTCGGGATTCTACAAACCGTTAGAGGAAGCCCTGGCGATTAGATCGCACGGTGCCAAATGCACCAATTCCATAATCAAAAACATGACTAAAAAGTGGCATGCTCGTGTAATAATTGTCCACATACAAGTGGTACCCCTATCTGAATAAGGGTGACACCAAGTCCCACACAATCTTACCAGTGCTCCTGCTCTACGTGACTATCTTTTCCCTCGTAAACCATAAAACTATATGTATATCCTGTTGCCCTGTCACAGAGCTTATACATCTTGAACTCATATCTGGCATGTTTGCTGGGAAGATACCGTTTGATAGACAAGCGGCCAGAAAACTTAATCAGGGACTCATCAATACAGACAACTTGATCGGGAGTAAACAAGGTGCAAATTGTTGGTTGAAGTGGTTTACGAGGGGCCGAATTTTGTAGAGCCAATCAAATCCAGGATCACTCTGAGGACCACAGAGTTCATTGAAGTGCATGAACCACAAAACTGCGAACGCTGCAGTTATGTGTTTTGTAAATGGCAGTGATCGATTGATACTGCACTTGGATGTGCTGGTATAAACGAAGGTGCTAGCAGGTATCTGGGCTGATCCTGCTAACACTTCATTTTTTGGAAAACTAAACTGCTGGGGACACTAGTATAGATCTGATCAGATATCGATCCGTTCAGACACTATACTACTAAGGTAGGTGAATGGTGCATACATGGGTGTTAGCGCTACTGGCACTAATCTGACGCTGCCTGGGGCGACGCTGACCCTGACACTAAAACTGATATCACCCGCTGGATGATCAGGGGGTAAAACCTTCATTCAGGTAAAATACGGCGGGTGCCCTGACGCTATAAAAAAAAACAAGCTAACCAGTGTCACCCGTGACACTAACACAATGATCACTGGTGACGGGGTGATCAAGGGGTTAAACCTGTATGGGGGGGGGGGGGGGGGGGTTAGGAGGGGTCCCTAAACCTATCTGGGCCTACAATAAAGTACCCAAACGCAGATTTTTGTCACTAATGACACCAGCACAGTGATCAAAAAAAATATGAACACTGCATTGGGTGACACAGTGACAGGGGGTGAAGGGGTTAACTGAGGGGTGCCAAGTGTACCTATGTGAGCTGGTGACAATGTAGGGTTGGTGCACTTATTCTGAGATGTCGTCTCTCCTTTCTCTGAAACAAAGACTTCCACGAGAAGAGATGACATCACTTCCCCGGCTGTGTTTACACTTACACATGCAGAAGGATCTCATTCGCCAGGAGCGATCACCAAGTCCAGGCCAGATACATTGGCCTGGGGTACGATTTAATCCAATTGTCACACGTGCGACATATAGCTACGATGCTTCGTGCAGCTGGGCCAACCTGCCGCAGTATAACTGCAGCGGCTGGTCCGAAACCGGTTAAAGACTGTTGAGAGGATGGAGCTACAAAGTCCAGAATGGAAGTTAGAGAAATATTTAGTCAGTTCTCTAGAGCAGTTGCTCTTTTGTATATGTGAGACTCACAAACCATTCTAAGGCCCTGTTCCCATCTGTGCAGTACACTTTAGATGCATTGAACCCTATATAAGCTGCATTTTGATAAAAACGCATCAAAGGTACAGTAAGCAGAATTTCTTTTATAGCACTGCACCTAAAGCGCGCAAGAGAATATTGGTGCCAACACTTACCTGGTAACATCTGTATGACGCTCTAGCAGGTAGTCCATAACTTTTTCAAATTGACTCAGATTCAACCGGATGGGGATGAAGACTGGTAGCTCAGACGATAGCTTTGGACGCACATCCCATTCCTATGTGCACATACACAAGAAACCACATAATCCATTTGCTTAAAGTTTTCACTGACAAAACAGTACATTAGGCTGCTAGCTGCAATAAGAGGTACTTGGGTACTATAGTTAATACTGCAACATTACAATTCTAATTCATACAGTACATTACTGAACTCTGGAATTTGAGACCCCCAAAAGGCTAATTTTAGACTAGCATCATTCTATGAAGAGTGATTCCTCTGAGGATTGCCTTTCAGAGGGCATTTGACAGGTAGCAAGGACGTCCCTTCCTGTTTTATCCCATAAAGTCCTGCACCACTGTGCAATGCCGTAACCACATTGCAAGTGAATTAGGATGATTTTTTCCACGTGTACACACACACACACACACCTACACACACACACACCTACACACACACACACCTACACACACACACACACCTACTGCCTTTGCAGATAGAGGGTAATAATAGTATTGATCTAGTGATCTCCCTGCAGCTGTTCTGTTTCTCTGTGTGGAGGTGGCCATCTTGGTAGAAGCAGGGCTTTGTTTCCTCATATCATAGCCTCCAGCAAGGAAAACAGTGAGAAGCACAATATTGACACCAATTTTCAGCAGTCAGAGGTAGAAGTGCTTTAAATCCCACATTGTGGATATTCAGCTATGGAGCTGCCATCCCAGGTGCGCCCAGATGACCTCACATAGCAAAAAGTGCACCGCTATTTTTTTTTAGGAAGAACTCGAGACAGAGTAAATGTAAGGGCACTGCATATTCACAATTAACATTTCCAAATGGTCCCCATACCATAACAAATCTTCCCCGAGCTCAGGTCCACTTTAAAGATCTTGCATTAAAATCTTGCGTCAGAAACAAACTCTTCAAAGTCAAACACTGGCCTCTGTTCCTGTTATCCTGGACATCTCAATGTTCAGTCAGTTCTGATGTTTGCAGCTCTACTCCAGAGTGTTTGAACTAATTTACATGCCCAAGACAGAGAACTCCATGTGCCCACATGCAGCTCCCTATGCCAGTTTATTTAGCTTACCCTCTGACCAGTAAGGTTTATATTAAATATAAAGTATTTGTAAAAGCATAACTTAGAAAGAGAGGCAATGATTAAAACAGTGCTAAATCTTTAAACCAGAGAGCATTTATTTGCATTAAACACACTGTATATTAAAAGCGGGGTTCCACCCTATAGTGGAACTTCCGCTCATCGGAACCCTCCCCCCTCCGGTGTCACAGTTGGCACCTTTCAGGGGGGAGGGGGGGTGCATATACCTGTCTAAGACAGGTATTTTCACCCACTTCCGGGCATAGACTCCCACGGGAGTCTATGCCTCTTCCTGTCCCGGCGCTCTGTCTGCTGGGACACACACGGGTCCCAGAGACAGCGTGGACCATTCCTATTGCGCTGCGCGACTCGCACATGAGCAGTAGGGAAACGGGAAGTGAAGCCGCACCGCTTCACTTCCTGATTCCCTCACATAGAATGGCGGCGGCGGCAGCCGAGCGACCGACTGGCCTCGGCTGCCGACATCGCTGGATCCTGGGACAGTGTCCATTTATTAAAAGTCAGCAGCTGCAGTATTTGTAGCTGCTGGCTTTTAATATTTTTTTTTTATATATTTTTTTTTGATAAATTAGTCTACAGTGGGGAAAATAATTATTTGATCCCCTGCAGTTTTTGTAGTTTGCAGACTTAAAAAGGAAATGAAGTGCCTATATTTTTTTATCATAGGTATTTAGTATTTTAACCACTTCCCCGACCGGTGCACGCTGACTTACGTCGGCAGAATGGCATGGGCAGGCAAATGGGCGTACCTGTACGTCCCTTTAAATTTGCCGCCCTGGCATCGCGAGCACACCGCCATGCTCGCGTGTCGGTCTGGACCCCCGTGAGTCCGGTCGCGGGTCCCGCGGACTTGATCGCCACGGGCATACTCGCGATAGTCTCACGGGTCGGCTGAACTAGGAGATGCCGTTGTAAACAGCATCTCCCAGTTCTGCCTAGCAACAAGTGATCCTGGTCTCTGCTCCATGTGATTGGAGCAGAGATCAGTGTTCACTAAAAGAAAGCCCAGCCCCCAACAGTTAGTAACAAGCCCCTAGGAACACTTAACCCCTACACTGCCACCCACTGGTTAACCCCTTCACTGCCAGTGTCATTTACACAGGAATCACTGCATTTGTATAGCAGTGATTGCTGTATAAATGACAATGGTCCCACCAATGTGTCAAAAATGTCCGATGTGTCCGCCATAATGTCGCAGTCACAATAAAAATCGCTGATCGCCGCCTTTACTAGTAAAAAAAAAAAAAAAAAAAAAGATTAATAAAAATGCCATAAAACGATCCCCTATTTTAAAAAAGCTATAACTTTTGCGCAAACCAAACGCTTATTGCGATTTTTTTTACCCAAAAAAATGTAGAAGAATACGTATTGGCCTAAACTGAGGGAAAATTTTTTTTTTTTATATATATATATTTTTGGGGGATATTTATTATAATAAAAAGTAAAAAATAATGCGTTTTTTTCTAAATTGTCGCTCTATTTTTGTTTATAGCGCAAAAAATAAAAACCGCAGGGGTGATCAAATACCACCAAAAGAAAGCTCTATTTGTGGGAAAAAAGGACGTCAGTTTTGTTTGGGAGCCACGTCGCACAACCGCGCAATTGTCAGTTTAATCGTTGCAGTGCCGAATCGCAAAAGGTGGTCTGGTCTTAAGCCAGCAAAATGGTCCGGGGCTGAAGTGGTTAAATGATAGAGACAGAATATCAACCAAAAATCCAGAAAAAAACACACGATACAAATGTTATAAATTGAGTTGCATTTCAGTGAGTAAAATAAATATTTGATCCCCAAGCAAAACATGATTTCGTACTTGGTGGAGAAACCCTTGTTGGCAAGCACAAAGGCAAGACGTTTCTTCTAGTTAGTGACCCAATTTCCACACATCTCTGGAGGGATTTTGGTCCACTCTTTTCTAAATCCTTAAAAGTGTTACTAAACCCAGTAAAATTACAATAGTTCATCTCCCGCCGACCCCACAGCTTAGAAATCTTCGTTTTCCATAAAAATATTGCCATTATATACCTTTTTGATTGATCTATATACCATGGTCAGCGATCAGCTGCAGTTTCTCCAGTGCTGAGCGTTAAGGAAGGTGGAGATTTCCACTTCAGCGTGTATACACGCCCACATGTGTGATGCCAGTATCATGTGACCTGGCTAGCTCTGATCAACAAATAATTATTCTCTCCAGCATAAAAGACAACTGTGCATGTACAGGTTGGGTACTCTGCCCGTGTTAGCTGGCTTTCCTCAGATAGACAGTGCAGGAGGGAAGGATCTGTGCATACACGATAAAACAGCCTTTTTACACAATGCAGAGGATTAACCCCTTAAGTTCCACAGTGAGTATAACAAGCATGATATGCTGCATAAACAGACAGATTTTACGGTTGTGGGTTTAGTAACACTAATGCCGCGTACACACGATCAAACTATCCGGCAGAAAAGTCCCCATAAATCCAGCAGACTTAGAAAGTAGTTTTGACTCAAAAACTGTCCGCTGGACTGCGAGTCCGGCGGACAATCTGGCCGGGAGTGTGCTAGTCCGCCGTACTGTTGAAATGAACGGACTTTCCCACACATGGAGGAAAGTCCGTTCATTTTGAAGACAGCTCCAGGTAACCGGGACTAGCGAAAGAAGTCAATGTCGCCGCCTACGGCGGCGAGATTGACACATTGCTGGCCCCGTCAGCTGGTATGGACTTACAGGGGGAAGCCCTACGCCGAAAAAACGGTGTGGGTTCCCCCCAAAGTCCATATCAGACCCTTATCCGAGCACGCAGCCCAGCCGGTCAGGAAAGGGGGTGGGAAAACCGAGCCCCCCCCCCCGAGCCGTATCATTCCGCGTGCCCTCAACATGGGGGGTGCTTTGAGGAAAGGGGGGCCACACGGCCCCCACCCCAAAGCACCTTGTCCCCATGTTGATGAGGACAATGGCATCTTCCCGACAACCCTGGCCGTTGGTTGTCGGGGTCTGCAGGCGGGGGGGGCTTATCGGAATCTGGGAGCCCCCTTTAATGAGGGGGCCCCTGATACCGGCCCCCCACCCTACTACACCACTGTGCCGCCCCTAAGTCGCCGCACACCGCGTCCCTGTCATTGCGGCCAGAGAGAGCGACGAGTCAACATCTCAAGGAAGAAGAATAACAACAAGTAGAAGAGAAGGCAGCGGTGATAGAAGACTGGGCCACAGCTTGCAAAAGAGCTGGAAGAAGGTGTGGAGGCCCGGCAAGAAGAACCGAAGAAGGGGACAAGATCCTCGAAGTCGGAAGAAGACCCCCCGGGCGACGAAGAAGAAAGCCGGTCTCCTCCGCTAGTAAAAGAGCTAGCAGAAGATACCGGAGGAGTCCGGCGAGAAGACCCCTGGAGCTGTGCAATAAATTATTTTTAACCCTTGTGTGTACATTGTACCCCATACTTATTCACATAGGGTAGGGGGCCGGAATCTGGGGACCCCTTATTAAAGGGGGCTCCCGGATTCCGATAAGCCCCCCGCCCGCAGACCCCGACAACCAACGGCCAGGGTTGACGGAAAGAGGCCCTTGTCCTCATCAACATGGGGACAAGGTGCTTTGGGGTGAGGGGGCTGCACGGCCCCCCTTTCCCCAAAGCATCCCCCCATGTTGAGGGCACGCAGCCTGGTACGGCTCAGGAGGGGGGGGGGGGCGCTTGCTCGTCCAGGCTGCGTGCTTCAATAAGGGTCTGATATGGACCTTGGGGGGACCCCCACGCCGTTTTTTCGTGTGTGGACAGGTCCGCTCGTTCGGAAAGTCCGCCGGATAGTCTGATCGTGTGTACGCAGCATAAGGTTTCTTGGCTCTCTTGGCAACATGCAGTTTCAGCTCCCTTAACATTTTTCCTATAGGACTAAGGTCTGGGGACTGGCTCGGCCACTCCATGACCTTTTTTTGTAAATTTGTTTTTATTAACAGTTTTTCAACACAAACAACACATACAAACACATGACCCAGAACCCCCCCCCCCCCCATACCCCTGTGCAGCCCCCCAGTCAATAACAGATCACAGAGCATGTTCATCAGCCGTATCCCACAGGTAAAAACTAGCTCCCAAAAAGTAATGATGTACCCTGACTCTGAAGGCACAACAGAAAGACCCATAGAGCTCATAGCATCAACCTGCCCCGTGCACCTATTGGCTATCAAGGAATCCTCTCCCCACTCAGCAAACTAATTCAAAGTATCTTTGGCGTCTAGCCAGCCCTGCCACACTTTCTCAAATTTCTTGGAGTATCCCCTACTTAGGTACGTGGCCTTGTAAAGTGGAAGTGCTTTGTTAATCAGGCTTTTCCAATATGACACAGGTGGTTCAGGTTTTTTCCAACATAACAGGATGGCTTTACGCGCATAGAACAAAGACAGAGATATCATAGTCCTTTGTGCCCTTCTAGGAGCCAACTCCTCCACCAGCCCTAGCAAACAAACCGCGACCGTAAGAGGAATCGGCACCAAAAGGACTGTTTGTATGGTGTCCGTCACTCCCCTCCAAAAGTCTCTAATCTGTGGGCACTGCCAAAATATATGATCAAAGCCAGCTCGGTCCTCCGTACACCGCCAGCACCCCGCCGCACCCGTGCCATACATTCCAGCTAGCCTTGCAGGTGTATAGTGTACCCTGTATAGAATTTTAAATTGAATAAGTCTATCTCTGGCTGATACCAGAGTCTGAAACGGATAGGCCCACATGTCGTCCCAGTCCTCCCCCCCGAAGTCTGTCACCAAAGCACTCCATGTGTCCCTACATTTTTGTACCACACTTGGTCTGTCAACGAACAGCTCTTTGTAGACCGCGGACAAGGGCTTCAACAGGTCCCCCGTCCGCAGCACACTCTCGAGGGGAGACACACCCAGCTCCAAAGCATCAGAACCGAACTGAGTGAGGAAGGCGTGTCTCAACTGGAGGTAGCGAAACAAATACCAGTTCGGTAGATTGTATTTCGTTTTCAGTTGGTCAAAGGTATATAGCCTTGCCCCCCCTACTATGTGCATGAGTTGTTTGATGCCAACCCTGGCCCATATCACTGGGTCAGGAACCGCACCAAAATGCGGCAGTCTGGGATTAAACCAGAGAGGAGTGTCTGGCGACCAGCACCCCCCTCTGTTCTTCATCAAGACCTGTGCCCTGTCCCAAGCTCTCAGCGTTGCTCGCATGGAGACCGTCAGGGAAGGAGAGGCCCCCTGGACCCCTATACACCAGGTAGGATAAACTCTCATACGAGCCCATAAGGGCTGCCTCTAGTACTGTGGCGGAGTCCCCATCATCCCTTGTTAACCATCGCCTGACGACCACCATCTGTCCAGCTATAAAATACTTAAAAAGATCCGGTAATGCCAAGCCACCTTGACCCCAGGGCTCCTGTAAAACACAGAGACTTATCCTGGGATGTGCAGCGGCCCACAAAAACGAACTGAACAGACTGTTCACCCTTCTGAAAAAGGAGCAGGGAATCTGGCGTGTTTCGCAAAAAGTATAAGAACACTGGTAAAACTTTCATTTTCAGTAGGTTAACCCTACCAATCAGGGACAGCGGCAAATGTTTCCATGCATCCAGTTGTACCTTCACCTTGGCCAGCAATGGAAGAAGATTGAGAGACATATAGTCACCTACTCTTGGGGACACCCTCACACCCAAGTACCTGAACTCCTGCACCCATGCTATGGGAACCTTAGCGGTCGCCAAAGTCGCCCCCGTCAACAGCCATAACGTTTGACTTCTCCCAATTAACCCGGAGCCCGGAGTATGTGGCAACGTTGTCAAGCACCTTAAACACAGCCTCAAAGGAAGGCCCTGCGTCCTGCAAAAATAGAAGCATGTCATCCGCATATAACGCTAAGCATTCCTTGATACCCCCTACCTCCAAAGCTCCAACCTCAGGGGACCTCCGCAGAGCTATAGCCAGGGGCTCTATCGCTAACGCAAATAAGGATGGAGACAGTGGGCACCCTTGACGCGTGCCCCTGCCCACTTTAAACTGAGAGGAGATCAAGGCACCTATTTTAATAACCGCCTGAGGATTGCTATAAAGTAGAGATATCCAAGTCATAAAAACCTCCCCAAAACCCATGTGCCGCAGAACTGCTAGCATATACTGCCAGTCTACAGAATCGAAGGCCTTAGCCATGTCGAGGGAGACCACTACTCTCGCGCCCGTCCTGTCATGTTCAACCTGCAGATGAGTAAACAGCCTGCGCAAGTTGGTGTCCGTAGACTTCTGCGGAATGAAACCCGTCTGATCTATGTCCACCAAGGTAGTGATGACTTGGGAAAGTCTGGTAGCCAAAATTTGGGTTAAGATTTTCAAATCTTGATTCAGCAGTGCTATTGGCCTGTAAGATGAACATGATAGGGGATCCTTGCCCGGCTTTGGCAGCAGAATAACCTGCACCTCTAACAAGGAGTCAGGAAGACACTTGTGTTCAATACAGTAATGAAAGACACTTTAGTCTAGGTACCAAGTCCTCCAAATGTGATCTATACCATTCAACACAGAAACCATCAGGACCCGGAGACTTATGTGGAGGGAAGGACTTAATGGCCCTCTCAATGTCCTCTTCAGTTATATCAGCGTCCAAAATGTCCCTGTCCCCCACAGACAGCACCGGGACACCTAGGGACGCCAACAACCCGTCTAATTTTAGTGAACTGTAGGCCGGGATGGGAGCATACAAGGTTCTGTAGTATTCCACAAAAGTGTCCAAGATATCCACAGGATCTGTGAGAATGTCCCCCCCGATCGTTTTTAATGCAAGGTATGTTAGTCTGAACTCTGTTCTGCTACCAACATAGCAAGCAACTTGCCATTTTTGTCCCCTTGCTCAAAAAGGGATTCAGCCAGCTTTGTCCTAGACGTGTGAGCTAATTCGGTATAGTGGAGTGCCAAAACGCGCCTCGCCTCCAGAAGTTCACCATACGTGACATCCGAATGGCTATTTGCATGTGCCAGAGCACACACCCTCTCCCTGTCCTGCAATTCCTGTTCTTTCTTATTATGAGACCTGCGGGCCTGCTTAATAGCCGAGATATAGTGACCGCGCATGCAAGCATTAAACGCATCCCACACCGCGGTTGGGTCGGCAGTCCCTACATTATCTTCCCAATAATTACTAAAGTGTGGCACAACCTGAGTGGACACCTCTTCCACCTCCAGCCAGCCAGGGTTGAGCCTCCAACCCCCCCCCCCCCCCCCCAGAGCCTGAGTTGAGACCAATATGTATTGACATTGGTGTATGATCAGATAAACCACCCGCTAAATATGTAGCTCCACCCACCAGCTGCAACATTGATGCATTTGCGAACACCAAGTCAATCCTCGAGGAGGATCTATGCGTTTTGGAAAGATGCAAGTAACCTCTAGTAGTAGGGTTCTTCCACCGCCACAATTCTGTCAGGGAAGCCGTAGCTGCCCAAGCAGAAAGGTCAGCCGATGCCACTCTAGACGCATTAGAGGAGTCCAGAGCGGTAGAGAGTATGGCATTAAAATCCCCAGCAATAAGGAGAGGGAGGTGCATGTAGGGTGCCAATTTACCCAAAAGATCATACAAAATCTGAATCTGGAAGGGGGGCGGAATATAAACATTAACCAAGACCACCTTGTAAGTGCTAATATCAGCAACTACAATCAGATACCTTCCTCCTGGGTCCGAGATCACACGATGTATGGTGCAGGGTACCGCCTTACTGATTAAAATTGACACCCCCCTGGAGTAAGTAGAGTATGTTGCATGTATCGCCCGTTGTATCCAGGCTCTGCGTAAAGGCCAGCACCCTGCTCCCATCCAGATGCGTCTCCTGCAGGAACACTACATAAGGACTAAGCGGTTTTAAGTATTGAAACATTAAAGCTCTACGGAATTTGTCATTTAGTCCTCAGACATTCCAGGAGACCACATTAAACATTTGTCCCGCCATCATCCCCCATTAAACCTGTCCGGCAGGAGACACAATACATAAATTAACAGAAAGAAATACAGTTGACCATGTGGGACATACGTGTAACCAAGCGTATGAAAAATAAAAAAACTGACTTGGAGGGCTGCACTTACTAAAAACCCCACCCCCTGACCCCCATAAACTCCCTGCTGCTGTGTAGCAAACAAAAAAAACAGGTACACGCAGCTTGTCCCCAAACCGTGTCCTAAAACAGTCCTTGAGGGCATGACCATTATGAGGCCAAAAGAAGACACAAAAAGAAAAAAGTTGACACCCCCCTAAAAAAACAAAAAAGAAGGTATCAAAGTGTCACAAAAATGAACTGTCATAAACACGGTGTCCGGTTTCCCGGAGCTCCCAACTCCGCTTCAGGACCCTCCCGCCTTTGCTGCCACATCCGGACCTCATATGCCCCCCTCATTTCCCAGGATTCGATGTGTCCAACAGAAGAGCCAAACAGATACTGAGAGGAAGGGGCACTGCTCTTAACAATGTGTTCATTGAAATGTACTTGTGAGGAGGGGGTAGCAACCTTCGAATTCCCCCCCCCCCCCCCCCATCCCAAGCCTGAGGGAGCAAACTTCCATGGCAGGTAAACCCTATGGCAGCACAGCGGGCAACTCAACCCCCAAGGAGCAGACCGGCCAAACTCTTGAGGGGGGCCGTAGCAAAAGGCAAAAAGGAAAAAAAAAAGAACCAAACCCACTGTGTAGTGATTAAAACATGCCCGGCCTCGCCTATCTCAGCGACTGGAGCCAGGCATCTGCTTCAGCAGGGGTATCAAAAAACTTCACCGAACCTCCGTGTTGTACCCGCAGCCGACTAGGATAGAGCATGGAGTATTTCAAATCTTTTTCTCGCAGCCTTCTTCTGATGTCCGTAAAGGTCTTGCGTCGTCTCTGCAAGTCAGCCGAAAAATCAGGATACAGATGCACCACCGTGTTCTCAAAAGGCAGGGTCTGGTGTTTGCGCGCCTCACGCAGTATACAGTCCCGGTCCCTAAAATTGAGGAATCTTACCAGGAATGGCCTAGGCTGAGCCCCAGGTGGACCTCGGCCAGTGGGTACCCTGTGAGCCCTTTCCACCACATATGTTGGGGAGACCTCGGTTAAATGAAGGCGTGTTTTAAAGAAGCCCTCCGCAAACTCAGCAGGGCGCTCCCCCTCTGCTCCCTCCGGGAGGCCCAGAACCCTAACATTGTTCCCCCGCATGCGACATTCTGCGTCGTCGGCTTTCGCCACCAAATTCTGAACAGTACACTGCAAAGCATGAATGGCTTCATCATGGCGATTTGTGGCGTCCTCCGTTGCCGAGATTCGTGATTCGGTTTCAGAAAGTCTGCCCCTAAATTTGTCCAAATCAGCTCTTATGAGATTGCATTCTTCCGCCAGATGGTCTATGCGGACCAGCAATGATGTTCTGCTTTGCTCAATTGCCACAAGAATAACAGTGGTATCATTGGCTTGAGGGGTTGCAGGCACGGGCGGAGCGGCCGCCTGTTCCATATCTGCCATCAGCGCCTTGAATTGGTTCAAAAAATCACTAGGGCACTGTGCAGGCTGCGGTGGTGCCTTCTTAGCAGCAGACTTGCCTTTGGAGGGCATGGAGGAGTAGGCAGACACACTAAGAGTATGTAGGGTGGTATACAGGCAGTGAGGTGCGCCCCTTTAAAAATAGTGCAGCCACAGAGTGATCAAACAAACAGCTAGGATGAGTAACAGTGCAGCGCTATAATTTTCCTAGTGTCCAAGTTCTGCAGGAGGATTCAGAAGAAATAGACACAGTCTAGCAGGGTGCATAGAGAACAGGATATGTCCCTTTAAGAAAGCCCAGCCAAATACCAGCATGTGAGAGCAAACAGTGCTGATAAGAGCTGACACAGACCACCACCTCACTCCCTCAGTCCTAGTCCTGGGACACCCTGCAGCTGACCCCAAACTCCAAGGCTCACCTCCCTTCCTGCCTGGATTTCGGACTCCACACGCGCCAGGAGAGCTGCAGCCCCCTGCCACGCGGCCGGCCGCCTCGGCACGATCCGGACGCGGCTGCGTCAATTGCGGTGAGGGGTCCCGGCCACAGCCCCCAGTGCTCGTCCGCGTTGATCCACTCCCTCTCGGCCCGCTTGTAATTGCGCTCCGCGAGCGCGACACTCCACCGCGGCTGTCCCGGAGGCTTCACAGGCCTCAAAGATGCCGGCCGGTCTCCACCAGGCAGCTAGGCCGCAGCCGGCCTGAGCTCCAAAACACCGCCGAGCTCCAAAATAACCAGCCCAGCCGGTTACGAGGATGGCCTGTGGTGTGAGGGGGAGTCCAGCAGCGTCCCCGGGTCCGTTAGCAGAGAGGATGGAGCAGGATTTTAGGAAGGATTTCTGGAGCTCATACACCGTGCGTCCTCCCTGGTTCACATCTGGCCACGCCCACCACTCCATGACCTTAATGTGCTTCTTCTTGAGCCACTATGTCTTGGTGGTGTTTTAGGTTTTTGTCATGCTGAAAGACCCATTCATGACCCATCTTCAGTGTTCTGGCTGAGAGAAGGTGGTTCTCATTCAAGATTTTACAATACATGGCTCCATCCATTGGCCCCTCAATGCGGCAAAGTCAGTCTGTACCTTTAGAAAGAAGCATAGTTCCTTAAAGCGGGATTTCAATGTGGAAGAAAAAATTAAAAGCCAGCAGCTACAAATACTGCAGCTGCTGACTTTTAATAAATGGACACTCACCTGACCCCAGAGGACGGCTGTTTAGTTGAAACGCGTCGGGTGGACCCCCTTACAGACATCGCTACTTTCTGACTGTTATTACGATTGAACCAAATGTGAGTATAATTTTATTATTATTTTTTAATAAATTGGATGTTAAAACGGTATCACGCTATGCTAGTTTTCTACTTCCATGGTCTTTGATACCTGAGCCCCCTATTTTCGTGGGATGAGCACTATAGGAGGATCGCTACGGATGATTTCATGACCTAAAGACTTGCGGGAGATTACATACTAGATGTATGATTATCTGGTTTGCTAACCTACAGGCCCATATGACTCGAGAGGAGTAAGCCTTCCTCTGAGTCCACGTCATTTGGTAAGCCTCCTCTCCCCTTCTTTATCACGGTGGTGGTGGTATTATTCTACACATCAGAAGTTGAATTTCACCTTTTTTCACGTCACCTCAAGTTTGGAATTGTGATTGATATTACACATTTCAAGGACTGTTAGACGTTCACTTGATGGACTGTATATGTTAAATTAATTTTATTTACCTTAACCTTTTGTGTGCATGAGGTTCATGCACTCTTCCACCTGGGAGTAAGATCTCTTAATATACAACGGAATTTACACATAATTTCCTTTTTTTTTAAGTGTATGTAATTTTCTTTGCTTGAATTAGTGCCTTACTGGTTCATGTGGTTTGTTGCCACCTAAGCGCCACACTTTTTTGTTTTAATAAATGGACACTCACCTGTCCCGGGGTCCAGCGATGCCGGCAGCCGAGGCCGATCGATCGCTCGGCTCTCGGCTGCTGCCGCCACCATTCTAGGTGAGGGACTCAGGAAGTGAAGCGCTGCGGCTTCACTTTCAGGTTCCCTACTGCGCATGCGCAAGTCGCGCAGCGCAATAGGAATTGTCCGCGCTGTCTCTGGGACCCGTGTGTGTCCCAGCAGACAGCACGCAGGGACAGGAAGAGGCATAGACTCCCGTCTTTGACAGGTATCTGCACCCCCCTCCCCCCTGAAAGGTGCCAATTGTGACACCGGAGGGGGGGAGGGTTCCTATCAGCGGAAGTTCCACTATAGGGTGGAACCCCGCTTTAAGCGCTAAAACACTGTGGGTCATACGGTAATATATGGCAACCAAAAAAGTTATGACTTATCCAGAGCCAGTGCAGCTGACAAAAAAATATTTTGAAGAATGTAGCAAAACAAATAAGGATATCAAAAGGATACTGCTGGACAGAGCTCTATGGACTAAATATAGAGGTGGAGAAAAAGTCAATTAAGCCATAAGTAAAGGCAATGTTTTATTCCATCAATAAACATAGTCATGGATAAACAATTAAAATAAAAAGAGCCAACAATACCACTGTGGATCCCAGGGGCATTAAAGGGCTAACACCATCCAAAGGGCCAACTGGTGTAGCTTGGAGGGGTGCCAATGTCTATGCTTTGAGAGATGGAAACCTGGTCTGGGAGAAAGACAGCTGCTGGCTGAAGGCAAAAGGCACAGGTGTGTATGGGGGGGGTTGCACTGCTGCAGAATGCAGGATGGTGTGTGGCAATCCAGGAACCAAGCTGGAGGATCCAGTGTCACTGTCTGGGGATGTCTTGCCAATTGTGAGGGAGAGCCAACCAGGAAGCAGAACCGGAGACTAGGGGAGCCAAGCTGAAGTGGCGGGTGAGCCTGGATGGCGTGCAGGACCTAACCAGATGTGTGAAGGATAGAAGCCCGTGAAGCAGCATGGATGCAGACTAGTCTGTTGCCCTGACGTGCACTTCATCCAGGTGCTCCCGCCACTTTGGCTCCGCTCAGCTCCCCTGGTCTCCCTAGAGTTGACAAGAACCCTTAAGGATTTAAAGATCTGTAAAGAGGGGATCAAAAAAAACACCCTGAGATGTGTGCAAGCCTGGTCACCAAATACAAGAAATGTCTTACCTCTGTGCTTGCCAAAAAGGGTTTCTCCACCAAGTACTAAGTCATATTTTGCTTGAAGATCAAAATTATTTTACTCACTGAACTGCAACTTAATTTATAGTATTTGTTTTATTTATGTTTTCTGGATTTTTGGTTCATATTCTGTCTCTATTATTTAAAATACACCTAACATAAAAAAATAATAAACCCTTAATTTCTTTGTAAGTGGGTTAACTTACGAAATCTGCAGGCGATCAAATAATACATTTCCCCTCTGTATATGCCACAAAGTTTTCCCCTCTTACAATACGTAATCTGTGGATTAACCTTTTCAGACACAGTTCCATGTCCCAAGACAACAATATCCTATGGTCCTTTACAGAACTATTAGTGCATTAGTGTCCCTGTAAAGCAGGGGTCTCAAACTTGCGGCCCTCCAGCTGTTGCAAAACTACAAGTCCCATCATGCTTTTGCCTGTGGTAGTCATGCTTATAACTGTTAGCCTTGCAATGCCTCATGGGACTTGTAGTTTTGCAACAGCTGGAGGGCCACCAGTTTGAGATCCCTGCTGTAAAGGGACATGTCACTGATAGTTGCTGGTTTACAATAACAATGACAGAACAGTATCAGAATCAGTATCATTCCCTGATCCCCTTGACAGACAATTATAATGCAGCCTTAAGTTTTGTTTACAAACAAACCTGCCTCCTTCAGTTGCCATGGTGTCTCAACACAAGATTCTACTCCCTGGCATAAGAGATGGTTCAGGATGTTCTGCAAATCTGACTGACCCGGGGCAGATTTTGGTTGGTTGGAAAAAAGAAAGCTGTGATGGAAAAATACTTTTTTCTGAAGTTCAGAGACACAGCTCCTTTATTCTTGACCATAGGTTGTTAGCCACCTTCAGGAGAGGACTAGGCAGAACATGTACAAAAACAGAACTTTCTAGTACCGCCCAAGGGGAGGTCCCTTCAATAACCACCACCCAGCCCGCTTCCTGCAGCCTCAGTACATCAACAAGCAGCATAAAGTAATCAATAGGAGGAGAGGCTGCTGTGTCAGTCAGTGAACTTCAGAGAAAGGATTTTACGGTGAGTAAAAATCCTATTTTCTCTTTCGTTCACTAACTGACACAGCTCCTTTATTCTTGACCATAGGGACGTCCCCAAGCAGTGTCATAACGAGGGGTGGGAAACCGCATAAAAAACTTCACCCACAACCAGAAGAGCTCCCTAACAGGGGAGTCACCACCTTATCTATCCGAAACAGAACTTGCGGTTAACAATGCAACTATTTTCTTAAAAAAAATAAAAAAGCTGAAAAAAATAAGTGCAATTGCAACATTACACGGCTGCCTGCAAAACTTTGTGGGCAAAACAGGCATCAGCCGATGCTCTTACATTCACTTTGTAGAATTTTGTAAACGTGTGAACGGACGACCAAGTCGCCGCCTTACACGCTTGAGCGACTGACGCTTGATGTCGGAAAGCCCAAGAGGTTCCAATTACCATGGTGGAATGGGCCATGACAGGAAAGGGGGGCACCTGCCCACTTCAAGACGTAGGCCTGTACCAGAATCTGTCTAATCCACCTGGAAATGGTGGCCGACGAGACCGCCATACCTTTTTTCGGACCAGCTACCAAAACGAACAGAGTGACGTCCTAAAAGGGAACCGTGGCAGACAAATACACCCTTAGAGCTCGGACCACATCCAGGGAATAAAGGGGCCACCTCCTTAGGATGTGTCGGTTTAGGACACAAAGATGGTAACACAATGTCTTCATTGATGTGGAACGCTGAAACCACCTTCGGCAGAAAAGAAGGTTGCGGACTCAACACCACTTTATGGATAACCAGATATGGCGACTTGCAGGACAAGGCTTACTAGTTCTGAAACCCTCTTGGCCGATGTAATGGCCACTAGAAAGACCACTTTCTGGGAAAGAGTCAACAAGGGAATTTCTCTGTTATTCTCAAACTGTAGTTTCTGAAGCGCCGATAAAACCAGGTTCAGATCCCACGGAAGTAATGGTGGATGCACCAGAGGAACTACATGTCGGACCACCTGAATAAAAATACTCACTAGAGAGCGAGACACCAGGCATTGCTGAAAAAAAGACCGCCAAGGCTGATATTTGTCCTTTAGTGGTGCTCAAAGCCAACTTCTGGTCTACTCCTCGTAGAAACAGCAGGATCCTGGAAATGGAATAGGTGCAAGGGCGCCATCCTTTCTCCTCACACATAGAAATGTATGCCTTCCAGATACGATGATATATCTTCCGAGAAGATGATTTCTGTGCTGGTAGTAGCTTTAGTGGAGGAAAGGCATAGATCAGTCGGTACTGACCCCACGGAGCCACCAGTGCATCTGACGCATCTGCCCAAGGATCTCTTGTCCTGAATATGAATCTCGGCACCTTCCGATTGAGACGGGAAACCAGGAGATCCACATCTGATGTGCCCCATCGCAGGCACAGTAGCCTGAACACCTCCGGATGCAGCGCCCATTCTCCTGGGTCCAGCATCTGGCGACTTAGGTAGTCTGCCTGCCAGTTCTCCTCTCTGAGGATGTAATTGGCCAATAGGGCCGGTACACGTCGCTCTGCCCACTGAAGGATGTGAGCGACCTCCCATACTGCAGCCGAGCTTCTTGGTCCTCCTTGATGATTGACATATGTCACCGCCGTGGCGTTGTCTGACTGGATCCTGATCGGACACCCTCGAAGTCTCATTGACCATGTGGAGAGGCAAGGCTTGATCGTTCGTAGCTCATTGATCAGCAACGTGGATTCCTCCCCCGACCAGAGGCCCTGGGTCGACTGTACTCCCAGTACTCCACCCCAGCCGGTCAGGCTGGCGTCCGTTGATCACTGTCCAATGTAGAGGTAGGAATGACTTCCCCGAACAAAGTGTCTGGGATCTCAGCCACTAGAGCAGGGAGTCCCTGACTGACTGGCTCACCCGAATCTGCCGATCCAGGGATAACGGAGATTTGCCCCATTTCATCAAGATTGCTCTCTGCAAGACTCTGGTATGAAAATCGGTATATACGGCACTGCCTCGAAGGCCACCATGAGCCCCCAGACTCGCATGCAGAAGTGTATCTATGACCACCTGTGGTTCATCAACAGTTTTACCGCGGCTGAGAGTCTGCAGCTTGTCAGAAGGGAGGAACACGCTCACTTCCATGGAGTCCAGCAGTAAGCCTAGGTACTCCAAACGCTGAGTCGGTACGATCACTGACTTTTTTTAGGTTCAACAGCCACCCAAAATCCTGCAGGGTTTGCATGGTGATCACCACAACCTCCTTTAATTCTGAGGCGGAAGATGCTCTCAGGAGGAGATCACCTAGATTACCTACGGTCGCGATCCCGCGTTGTTGCAACAATACCAAAACTGGAACCAATGCCTTGGTAAAGAATCGGGGTGCTGATGCCAAGCCAAAAGGGAGAGCCACAAACTGGTAGTGGGCATCCCCAACTGCGAATCACAGAAACCTCTGATGCCGGAGGTATATGGGTATGTGCAGGTATGCATCTTGGATGTCCAAAGACGCCAGGGAGTCCCCTGGATGGGGTGCAGCCACTACTAAGTGAACTGATTCCATTCTGAACCTCTGTACTTTCACAAAGCAATTGAGGGCTTTCAGGTCCAAGATTGGACGTACTCCTTCCTTTTTGGGGACTACAAATTGGCGCGGAACCCCTGGAACCTTTCCGACTCCAGAACAGGTACTATCACCCCGCGAGATAGCAGGTCCCTTACGGCCCTCATGAGGGCCTCCTGGCGAGCCGGGAGTACTGGTATGCTGTAAGGGAAGAACCTGTTTGGTGGCCATGAGAGGAACTATCTTGTAGCCAAAGGAAATCAGTTTGCAGACCCATTGGTGGGCAGCCAAGAGGCCCAACGGGCTGCAAACTCCCGAAGGCGATGCCCCCACCCGTGAGACGGGCGGGGGCAAACCTTCATGCAGTAGCACTTTTGCTCGCAGGCTTGCGGTTCCAGGGACATTTTTGTCCTTCAGAGATTGTCCTGTTGGGCTGGGAGCATTTAGCCGAAGCCCCGGCGGACGAAAAATCAGTTTATGAGCGGAAAATGAGGGCCCTTGCCTACAGCGTGGATCCTTAGTCTTCCTGATCTGTGGGAGGAAGGTACTCCTCCCACCTGTGGTATTCTTAATGATAGCCAACGAGGCTCCAAAGAGCCGCTCACCAAAGAAGGGTAGTAGATCCCTCAGGGCTTTTTTTTTTTTTTCTTTTTGTTTAGATGCCTGGCCCGCAGACCAGCATTTTAGCCAAATCAGGCGCCTCAGCACCACTGCTGACACTGAAACCCTGGATAACAGAGGGAGGGTATCCAGGGCCGCTTCACAAACGTACTTAAGGCCTTGCACTAACTGGTCTGCTACTTCCCCGCAGACAGGAGAAACCTGTTGCTTCCCCAATTCACGGTGCAAAAGTTTTGCCCACTCATTAAGTGTCTGTGACACAAGTGCCGAGGCCAGCATTGGTTGCGTTGCTGACCCCACAACCGTAAATAAGGAACGGGCAACTGCCTAGGCCTTCCTGTCCGTGGGGTTCTTAAAGGTAGGAGGAGGAGTCCCCTCTGCCGGGATCGTGGTTACTTTGTTTAACCTGGATACAGGGGGGTCCACGACCGGAGGAGCCGACCATTTTTTAAGGCGGCTCTCCTCAAAGGGGTAATGCAATACTTTTTCTGACTGAAATGGTCCGTTGCGATCTACCCCATTCCTTGTATATGAACTTATTGAGATAGGCCAGATGCGGAAACACCTTAGGCGCACGGGCTGGCTTACGGGACCCAAAAGGGACCGCTACATCAGTAGGGGGGATCTGCTGTATCCTCAATCTTCAGGGTATTACGCACAGCTGTGATAAGTGCTCCAACTAGCAATTTTTCACGAGCGGACCTGGACAGGGAATCATCCTCACTGTCTGACTGGTCCGCGTCATCTGAAACGACAGAGCAGGGGCCACCAGTCTCAGCGGGGCCCAAGTCTGCTTCAGAGCTCTCCCCTGAGGACGGGGGAGGGGGGGCAGGGGCCGCTTTTTACCACCTTTGCGCCCACGCACCGCCTCCATCCTGGCAACAAACGCATCAAGGACCACCGACAAAGCGTCCAGATGCACTCCATTGTTTGCAGACGAATCAGTTGCAAGAGTTCAGGGGAAGAAACATCAGTTTCTGAAGCCATGCTGACCCACCCTGCCTGCCACCTGTTGGAGACTTAGGACAGGTGTATAGTCTCACCCCCCTAACTGCAGGGGCCCCCACTGCAGCACTCACCACCCTGACCGAGTTCTGCGCCGTTCAGCTAGTAGTGTCTATGTCAGCTCCCAGGTGTCTGAGTAAAGAAACCGTTCTGAGCCTCGGGGACCAGCGCTGGGCATAAAAACCACGCTGGGCTACAACAAAATGCCCGCTGCGCGTCCAGTATAAAAGGACATAATCACAGGTAAAATAGCTGCCAAACTACAGTAAAATGATTCCTGATCATGCTTCTCCCTAAATCACACCAAACATGGTCGCCAAAACACTGTACACAGAGAGACAATGAAAAAAGACAGAGGAAAGGGTGGCAGAACAGCGCTATGGCGATCAGCATGTGCAGACCTCCAGACACCCAGCGACGAAACGTCACCCAGGGGCACAGCCACCCACCCAAGGCGAGAGCCCCCAAGGGGACCCCTATCTATATGGCACACACACCACTCAGCAGACCATGCAGTATCCCCGAGGGGCATGTTGTGGCCGACCCAGCGCGTAGCTATAGTCTGCACACGCTCGATGGCCAGGCTGGGGAGGCTACAAGGATAAGGGATAAGAGTACCCAGCCGACTGTTAGTAGATCACAGGATCTAATCTTGAGCAAAAGGCAAACCACTGCAAAAAATGCCAGGACCGATGATCACGCAGGGTTCCTAGGTCCATCTCCTTCACTAGGCAGAAAAAACGGAGGCTGCAGGAAGCAGGCTGGGGGGTTGTTACTGAAGGGACCGCCCCTTGGGCGGAACTAGAAAGTTCAGTTTTTGAACAAGTTAACATGCTCTGCCTAGTCCTCTCCTGAAGGTGGCACAACAATCCTATGGTCAGGAAAAATGGAGCTGTGTCAGTCAGTAAACGAAAGAGAAATCTATTCTGTACCCCTTTGAAACCTCTGATTTAAAACTGGCCCAACCTATGTCCCTCACTAACGACATGTGAGGTCACTGGATGTGCTGTATAAACTGTATGTGGCCAAGGCTATATAAAGCTTATTGCACGGTGTTGCGGGTTCGAGCCGAGACCTTCCTGTTCACATACCCAGAACACCATAGTGTCTGATTGGAGCATGTTCTAGGGAATCAACGCAAAAGAGCAAAGCAGAGGGTAGTGTTTGCAAGTATTCCCCCAAAGTACAGTACTGGAAGACCGGAATATGTTGGTTGTTTAATGTCCTAATCCAGTTTACTGTGGTTTCACAAAGAAAAAAAAAAAAAAAAATAGGATTTTTGTACTCACCGTAAAATCCTTTTCTCTGTAATTCACCGACCGACATAGCTCCTCTCTGTAACTAAATGGGTTGTTAGCCCCATCACTGGAGATACTAGGCAAGTTGTAATACAACACTTCAGAGCGTTTAGTTCCGCCCATGGGGCGGTCCCTAGGGCACAACCCCACAGCCTGCTCTGGCAAAACTCAGTACGTCAACAAGCAGTAAAACGTAAAGCGAAAAAAAGGAGGGGTGGGTGCTGTGTCGGTCGGTGAATTACAGAGAAAAGGATTTTACAGTGAGTACAAAAATCCTATTTTCTCATATTCACCGACCGACACAGCTCCTCTCTAACTAAATGGGACGTCCCCAAGCAGTGCCAAACGAGGGGTGGGAAAAACAGCATTAAAACTTCATCCACCATGGCAAGTGGGAACTAGTGAAACTAAACCCACAAAAAAACAGCAGTGTGTGTAAAAACACCACCACATCACCAGGTAGCCTCAACAGGAGAGATCCCCAAAACTGCAACCATTTGCGGAAGTAATGCAACAGTGCATTAACATAACAGTACTGCGTTTTTTTTCGAAAAACCAGGAAAAAATATCGATTGCATATATAATTGCAACTACACGGCCGCCTGCAAAACTTTGCGGCCAAAACAGGCATCAGCCAATGCACTGACATCTACCTTGTAGAACTTGGTAAACGTATGGACAGACGGCCAGGTCGCCGCCTTACACACCTGAGCGTCCGGCGCTTGGTGTCGGAAGGCCCAAGCCGTTCCGATTTCCTTTCTAGAGTGGCCCGTGACCGGAAAGGGGGCACCTGCCCCTTTAAGGCGTAAGCTTGTACTACAATCTGTCTGATCCACCTGGAGATGGTGGCCGATGAGACCGCCATACCCTTCTTTGGACCAGCCACCGAAACAAACAGTGAGTCTGACTTCCGAAAGGGAGCCGTGGCAGACAAATACACCCTCAGAGCCCTAACCACGTCAAGAGCGTGAAGGGCCACCTCTTTGGGGTGCTTCAGCTTAGGAGCTGAACGTTGGTAATACAATGTCCTCATTGATATGAAAAGCCGAGAACATCTTAGGTAGAAAGGACGGTTGCGTACGCAACACCACCTTATCCCTATGGATGACCAGATAAGGCAACTTGCAGGACAAGGTTGCCAATTCCAAAACCCTCCTGGCCGAGGTGATGGTCACTAGAAAGACCACTTTCTGGGAGTCAACAGGGGAATCTCCTTGATATTTTCAAACGGCAGCTTTTGAAGCACCAACACCAGGTTCAAATCCCATGGGGGCAACGGAGGACGCACCAGAGGGACAACATGTCGTACCCCCTGGATGAAGGTACTCACTAAGGAGTGTGATGCCAGGAGTCATTGAAAAAAAGACAGCCAAGGCTGATATTTGCCCCTTGAAGGTGCTCAATGCCAATCTCTGGTCTACTTCTAGCTGGAGAAACAGCAGGATCCTTGCTATGGAAAAGTAACGCGGATGCCACCCTTTCTCCTCATACATGGAGATGTAGACCTTCCAGGTACGATGGTATATCTTCCGTGAAGAACATTTCCGCGCCCTCAACCTAGTTGGAATCACTGAGTCCGACAGACCCAGGTTTCTCAGCACCTGGTTCTCAATAGCCATGCCGTTAAAGCCAGCGATGGTAAAGCAGGATGAAAGATTGGACCTTCAGACAAAAGGTCCTCTCGCAGCGGCAGTCACCAGGGAGCGTCTGCCACCAGACGCACCAGGTCTGCGTACGAGGGCCACTGAGGACAATCTAGGGCAACCAGGATTAATGGAATCCCCTTGGCTTCCACTCTGCACAGCAGGCGTGGCAACAGTTTTAGTGGAGGAAAGGAGTAGATCAGCTGGTACTGATCCCACGGAGCCACCAGCGCGTCTGCCCACGGATCTCTTGTCCTGGACATGAATCTCGGCACCTTACAATTGAGACGGGAGGCCAATAGATCCACATATGGTGTGCCCCACTTCAGGCACAGCTGCCTGAATGTCTCCGGATGCAATGGCCATTCTCCTGGGTCCAGCATCTGTCGACTCAGATAGTCCGCCTGCAAATTTTCCACCCCCGGGATGTAAATGGCCGACAGGCCCATTACGTGTCGCTCTGCCCACCGAAGTATGTGAGTGACCTCGCAATCGGCTGAGCTTCTTGTCCCCCCTTGGTGATTTATGTACGTCACCGCTGTGGCGTTGTCTACTGTATCCTGATCGGACACCCTTGAAGACTCATCGACCATGTGTGGAGGCAAAGCTTGATCGCTCTCAATTCGAGCAGATTGATTGACAACTCTGATTCTTCCGTCGACCAGAGGCCCTGAGCCAACCGAATCCCCATCACTCCACCCCAGCTGGATAGACTGACGTCCGTAGTACCCACCGTCCATTTCACAGGAAGGAACAATTTTCCGGACTGAATCACCGGGGACCTCAACCACCATTTCAGAGAGTCCCTGACTGGCTGGCTCATCTGGATCTGTTTATCCAGGGACAACTGGGATTTGTCCCATTTTAACAAGATCTCCTTCTGCAGTACTCTGGCGTGGAACTGGGCATAAGGTACTGCCTCGAAGGAGGCTACCATGAGTCGCAGTACTCGCATGCAAAAGTGGAGCGACAACCACTTGCAGTTCATCAGTAGTTTGACTGCAGATCTGAGAGTCTGCAATTTGTCTGAAGGGAGAAAAACTCTCGCTTCCCTGGAGTCCAATAGCAAACCTAGGTACTCCAGATGCTGGGTAGGCACAATCACCGACTTCTTTAGGTTCAACAGCCACCCAAATTCTTGCAGGGTCTGCATGGTGATCATCACATACTCCTCTAATTCTGAGGCGGAAGATGCTCTCAGAAGGAGATCGTCCAGGTAGCCCACAATCGTGATCCCGCGTTGTCGCAGCAAAGCCAATACTGGAGCCGGTACTTTGGTAAAGACTCGGGGGGCTGATGCCAGGCCAAAAGGAAGGCCCACAAATTGGTAGTGGGCTTCCCCGACTGCCAAATGCAGAAATTTTTGATGCCGAAGGAATATGGGTATGTGCAGGTACTCATCCTGGATGTCCAAGGACGTCAGGGAGTCCCCTTGCTGGAGTGCAGCGACTACTGAGCGAACTGATTCCATTCTGAAGCTCTGCACTTTTACAAAGTGATTGAGGGCTTTTAAGTCCAAGATTGGACGTAGCCCTTCCTTCTTGGGAACCGCAAACAGATTTGAGTAGAATCCCTGGAAGCGTTCCGAGTCCGGAACTGGTACAATCACCCCCCAAATTCAGCAAGTCCCTCACCGCCCCTAACAGGGCCTCCTGGCAAACCGGGGATACGAGTATGCTGGAAGGGAAGAATCTATCTTGTAGCCTGTGGAAATCAGAGGTCGGATAACCAGGAGGACCACCGGGCTGCAAACGCCAGAAGGCGACCCCCCACCCGAGACATGGGTGGGGGCAAACCTTCATGTGGTAGCACTTTTGTTCGCAGGCTTATTAGGCTTGCGGTTCCAGGGATGCTTTTGACCGTCCGTGGGCTGTCGGGCTGGGGATGCTTTGTCGAAGCACCAGGCGGACGAAAAAGTCGCTTGTGAGCGGAAAAACAGGGCCCTTGCCTACCGCGAGGCTCCTTAGCCTAATGGCCTGTGGGAGTAGAGTATTCTTACCACCAGTGGCATTTTTAATAATGTCATCTAACGAGGCTCAAAAAGAGCCGGTCGCCAAGGAAGGGAAGAGTCGTCAGGGCTTTCTTGGAAGCCTGGTCAGCAGACCAGCATTTCAACAAAATCAAGCGCCTCAGCACCACAGCTGACACTGAAGCCCTGGATAACCAAGGGAGAATATCCAGGGCCGCGTCACAGACGTACTGAAGGCCTTGCACTAGTTGGTCTGCTAGTTCCACGTAGACAGGGGAGGCCTGTTGCTCTCCCAATTCACGGTGCAAAACTTTTGCCCACTCAGTGTCTGCGACACCAGTGCGGATGCCAGTACAAGTCGCACGGCTGACCCCACAACCGTAAACAAGGAACAAGTCACCGCCTCGGCCTTCCTATCAGTGGGATCCTTAAATGCAGGAGTCCTCTCAAGCGGGATCTTGGTTACTTTATTTAACCTGAATACTGGGGGGTCCACGACCGGAGGAGCCGACCATTTCTTGAGAAGGCTTTCCTCAAAAGGGTAACGCACCGCCATGAATTTGGGGACCGAAAAGGTCTGTTGCGGGCGACCCCATTCCTTTTAAATTAACTTGTCAAAATAAGTCAGATACGGGAACACCATGGGTGAACATGCTGGCTTGCGGGACCAAAAAGGGACCGGTACATCAGCAGAGGGATCTTCTGGCTCCTGAATCTTCAGGGTATCATGCACAGCTGTGATAAATGCTCCAACTAACGCTTTGTCATGCACGGACTCGGACGGGGACTCACCCTCACTGTCCTGGTCAGCGTCATCTGACAAGACAGAGCAGGGGTCACCGGCCTCAGCAGGACCCGAGTCTGCATCAGAGCTCTCCCCGGAGGACGGGGGGGGGGGGGGGGGGGAGCCGCTTTTTAGCACCTTTCTTCCCACGTACCGCCTCTATCTTGGCAACGAACGCATTAAGGACCGCCGTAAGGGTGTCCATAAGGACCGCGCAGTCCGCAGGTGACCCCGTTGCAATTGCCTGGATTTCAGGGGAAGAAACACCAGTTTCTGAAGCCTTGCTGACCCTACCCTGTCTGCCAACCGAAGGGGACTTAGGACAGGGACAGTCCCACCCTCCTGCTGCCGCTGGCTGAGGGGCTCTAACGCGCTGGAATCACCACCCTGGGCCGTTCCATGATGTATTACCGCAATGCCTGGTGATTCTCAGCGCTTCCAGATGCAGAGATAGCAGAAAACGGACGGTGGCCAGTCGTACGATCGGTAAACGATCGATGTGCGATCAAACACACATGTTCATAACACAGGATAATCTTCCCAGCGCCCTGTGATGACCAAACAGGAAGCAGAAGGTCCAGGGGCAGCAGCTAGAGCACAAAAACGTCTGGCTACAAGAAAATGGCCGCCGGTGTTCTCAATAGGGAATCACCAGGAAAATGTCCGAATGAAGCCAGAAGCCAGTCTGACCCTTGCCCACACTTAAAATGGCCGCCAAACAGCGCTATGGGGGACTAGGGAGAACATGTGGCAGGCGCAGCACTGCACCAACACAGGGGCATGACTACACAGGCATCCAGCGGGATATGCTGCAGGACCCAGGCACCCAGGACAGCTAAAACCCCCAGGTGAGAGCCCAGGCACACACACCCCACTCAGCACATGTACAGCCCCCCCCCCATGAGGGGGGGGGAGTTAGGGACAGGGGAGGGAAGAGAGGGGGTGAGGGGGCCCCCAAATTGACTTCCCAGGGAATGCCCACCTGCTCCACCCTGCCAGGCAGGGAGAGATGTACTTACCAGTCCTGAAGCTGGGAGACATTTCATGGTAGTCAACTTCTGATCAGTACAGGGATGACTACTGGCCTCGGCATACTGGACGCAGACATCAGTAGACTGGTCATATGTACGCCCCAGAGCATAAAGCTCACCGACCACCTCTGGAGCTGAGGTATGTCGTGGCCTGTCAAGCCTTAGCTGCGATCTGCACACGCTCGATGGCTGGACTGTAAGGATAAAGTGAACCAGCCTGTCACCCAGCCGGCTGTTGCTAGAAGATCACAAGATCATTTAGCGCAAAAAGCCAAGCTTCTGCATCCAAAAAAAAAAAAAAAAAAACACACAGATCAATGGGTCTATCTCCTTCACTAGGCAAGAAAAAAACAGTTTTGCAAGAGCAGGCTGTGGGGTTGTGCCCTAGGGACCGTCCCATGGGCAGAACTAAAAGTTCTGAAGTGGTGTATTACAACTTGCCTAGTATCTCCAGTGATAGGGCTAACAACCCATTTTGTTACAGAGAGGAGCTGTGTCGGTCGGTATATATAAGAGAAAGTGGGCCTGCAAAAGTACAAAAAGCCTTTAAGACTGTCTCAAACGTTATCTCAGCAGAATCCTTAAATGAAGGATCAACTTTAATAAGTACAGTAAGATGTTTAAGACTGAGCCTGCAGGAGTCCACTACCGGAACAGTCTACCTTTTGTGAACTCTTGCCACTAGATAGATCTCAGAAATGTTACTGTGAGGGGTGAGAACATGTTAAAACTGACCCAATCATCAAGAAACCAAACCTGGACCCTCAGGATCCAAACAACCGTAGGCCGATTACAAGCCTCAACACCATTTCTAAGATCATAGAGAAAGCTGTAGTACATCAGCTACAACTTCACCTGGATACTCACAAACTCCTGGACCCGCTGCAATCAGGCTTCCGCCCGGGTCATGGAACAGAAACAGCTCTCCTCAAGATTTGGGATGACGCCCTCGAAGCAGCAGATGACGGAGAGCCGTGTCTCCTCGTACTGCTAGACCTAAGTGCAGCGTTTGATACAGTAGATCACAATACTCTACTCGTCCGCCTCACAGAAGTAGCCGGAGTCCAAAACATAGATCTCCAATGGTTCGCGTCCTTCCTAGGAAATCGGTCACAGACAGTGAAACTAGGAAAATTCCTCTCCGAAACTCGGGCAGTCACCTGCGGAGTCCCTCAAGGCTCTCCGTTGTCACCCGTTCTCTTCAACATTTACATTCGCCCACTCCTTCAAATCATCAGATGCTCAGATCTCTGCTTCCACTCTTACGCTGACGACACGCAACTTTATTTCCGGATCAATGGAAAAAAAGATCACCAACAACAACTTGAAAACTGCCTCAAATCAATAGAGGACTGGATGATCACCAACTCCCTCCAGCTGAACCAATCAAAGACAGAGCTTCTTATCTTACACCCAAATCATAAGCCCGCAACCAAAACCTCCTGGTCTCCACCAACCGTCTTTGGGCAGACTATCTCCCCAAAGACCAAAGCGAAGAGTCTCGGGGTTATTTTAGACGCACAAATGTCAATGGATGCGCAAATAGGATCTGTAGTCAGTCGATCTCACCATCTGCTGCGCATGCTTTGCAGACTCATCCCGTTTATCCCAAAGAATGACAAAGCAGTGGTAGTTGGAACAATCATTAATTCACGACTGGACTACGCAAACTCGCTTTACATAGGATTACCACAATATCAACTTGCGAGATTACAACTGATCCAAAACACGGCGGCAAGGCTGATAACAGGAAAAAAACTCTGGGAATCCATTTCTCCTTCACTGAGGAGCTAACATTGGCTAACCGTAAAAAATCGGATCACGTTCAAGACCCTTTGCCTCACCCACAAATGCGTGCATAGAGAAGCTCCGCAATACCTAATGGAGAAAATAAATCATTACACACCAAACCGCAGTCTTCGATCAGCCAACAAAAACCTCCTCCTCGTGCCCAAAGCCCGGTATAAATCCAAGGGTGATCGGAGATCCGCTGTCCAAGGACCTCGGCTATGGAATGCTCTACCAATCAACATCCGCCTGGAAGAAAATCACCTGGCTTTTAGGAAAAAACTCAAGACCTTCCTCTTTTAGCAGATGATCAAAGCTCGCCACAGCGCCTAGAGGCGATTCAGTTCACATTGTGCGCTATACAAGTATTTCATTCATTCATAAATTGCCCATTCTATTTTTTCATGAATGGGGAATGTTTTTTTTATACTTATTAGGTTTCTTAGTACTCAAAGGGGCATTGGTGAGACAAAAGTAGTGAGCATATGAACACTGGCAAGCATGCTGTGTGAAGCTGTAACATCAGGCGTATAGGGAACCTGGGGGGTAAGAAATCTTCTGCAGCCTCCTCTTAGTTCCCTTCTGAATCCTCTCTTCATTACAGTGTCCGGCTCCTCTAGAAGATACATTTTCCTTTCAGACTCTGGTAGAGACAGTGGAGGTGGAGAAGGAGCCTGGAACTTTTGAGCCCTGGACAATGATGGCTGTGTTAAAGCTAGGGCTGAAACAACTAATCGATTAATCGACAACTAATCGATTATGAAATTAATCGATTACTATTTTCATAATCGATTAATCGGCCAGTAACATAATGGGGTTAAAAAAATAACTAAAATTAGCCCTTTACAGTACAAAAAGAGCAAATAATCGCTATTGTAAATATTACTTTCACTGTTCTACGGTAAAAAAATGAACCCCTTACAGTAGTATCTGCTTTTTTCTACTATAAAGGGCTAATTTTATTTTTTTAACCCCATTATGTTACTAAACGTCTTAGATCTGATTCACATCTATGTGTTTATTGGTGCTTTATGCAGAAATGCACTACAGTTCATTTACATGATTTCCTATGGGACACGGTCACATCTGAAAGGGTCAGGGACTTTTAACGTAAAATGGTGCTTTATTGGTTCAATATACTTCAATGGAGAAGCTGCAGAAAAGCATGTAATGCATTTTTGCAGCAATTTGTGTTTTTTAATCTGCCCAAAAAAATGCAAATATGCAAATCACGTGCGCAAAAATCAAAACGCACAGCAAAAAGCACTGCAGAAACAGACCAAAAGCAAACTGCATAGGTGTGTACTGATCCTTATGCTGGTCACACAGATCCATTTTCAGATGAGAATATTCAGATGAAAAATCTTAGTCCATTTGCTGAATGAAAGAATTTTCGCTTGAACATTGTTTTTAAAATGAATGTAGTTTCTGAACGAAAATCACATACACTGTCTGAAAATTCCTTTGACTAAGAAGTTTTCTATTTCCAAATTTTCCTGTCACTGTGGTTGAAAATGAATGTCAATTTGACACACTTTTTTTTTTTTTTTAGGTTATTAACCGATTAATCGAAACAATAATCGACCAACTAATCGATTATGAAAATAATCGTTAGTTGCAGCCCTAGTTAAAGCCATCCAAGAAATTGTGGCATGGATGCAAAAAAGTCACATAGGCTTTTATAGGTAGAATCTGATGCAGAGATTGGAATTAAGTAGGGTTCTGCAACAGTGCAAAAGAAGTATGGTCACTCCAAGCAGTTTAACCACTTCCTGACCAGCGCACGACGATGTACGTTGACAGAATGGCACGGGCAGGCATATTGGCGTACAGGTACGTCCAATATTCAATGCCGCCCTGTCCCCGCGCTGGTCGGGGCCCCCGTGAGTCCGGTCGCGGGACCTGCGGACTCGATCGCCGCGGGCATCCCCGCGATCGTCTCACGGAGCGGACGAATGGAGGAAATGCTGTGTAAACAACATTTCTCTATTCTGCCTAGCAACTAGTGACGCTGATCTCTGCTCTATGTGATTGGAGCAGAGATCGGTGTTCACTAAATGAAAGCCCAACCCCCCCACAGTTAGTAACACACCCCTAGGAACACTTAACCCCTACACTGCGACCCACTGGTTAACCCTTTCACTGCCAGTGTCATTTACACAGGAATCACTGCATTTATATAGCAGTGATTACTGTATAAATGACAATGGTCCCAAAAATGTGTCAAAAATGTCCGATGGGTCCCCCACAATGTCGCAGTCACAATAAAAATCGCTGATCGCCGCCATTACTAGTAAAAAAAAAAAAATAAATAAAATTAATAAAAATGCTATAAAACTATCCCTATTTTGTAAACGCTATAACTTTTGCGCAAACCAATCAATAATCGCTTATTGCGATTTTTTTTACCAAAAATATGTAGAAGAATACGTATCGGCCTAAACTGAGGGAAAAAAAATGTTTTTTTATATATTTTTGGGGGATATTTATTATAACAAAAAGTAAAAAATAATGCGTCTTTTTCAAAATTGTCGCTCTATTTTTGGTTATAGCGCAAAAAATAAAAACCGCAGGGGTGATCAAATACCACCAAAAGAAAGCTTTATTTGTGGGAAAATTTGTTTGGGAGCCATGTCACACGACCGCGCAATTGTCAGTTAAAGCGACGCAGTGCCGAATCGCAAAAAGGGGTCTGGTCTTTGACCAGCAAATTGGTCCGGTCTGCAAGTGGTTAAGTGTTTTGAATGCTTTCAGAAGAGCAAAAGTTTCTCTGAGCAACTGCAGCGGTTACTTTGCAACTTGTTTCAGCTATTAGTGACCGCACGCAGAGTATGGTGAGAAAATGGGGCAAGGGTGTCCAGAAGGATACAAAGCAACCCAGGTGTTGACTGTTCTGTAGTGAAGTCCTTGTAGGAAAAAGGTGAGACAATGCACCTGAATACGTTATAAAAGGCTCTGGACAGAAATGGCAGCAATAGTCTGATCGATGGCGTGATGTAGAGCTGCACAATAATCGTTAAAAATCGCAATTCTTTCCCCCTCGCGATCTTAAAGCATTTCCCTGATTCTATGCAGAGTTCGCTGCTCAAGCCACCAGTTGCCAAAAAATAAACAGGAAGTCTGCCACCTTTCATAACATTCTTCAGCTGCTAAACGATAAACATTTTAACATTTTGTTCTTTAGATCAATGGGATGAACTTTGGTCTGTAAATGAGGGACGTTTAACCACTTAAAGACTAAACATTTTTCTGACACTTGTTGGTTTCAAGTTAAATCATTATTTATATATTAATTATATATTAATATTTTGTGCTAGAAAATTACTTAGAACCTCCAAACATATATACAGTTGTGCTCATAAGTTTACATACCCTGGCAGAATTTCTTGATCTTTTCAGAGAATATAAAAAAACTTTCCTATCACTCATGGTTAGTGTTTGGCTGAAGCCATTTATTATCAATCAACTGTGTTTAAATCATAATGGCAACAGAAAACTATCCAAAGGACCCTGATCAAAAGGGATCATGTTATGACCCTGATAACATGAAAACAAGTTGACCCAACGGGGTTTGAATGGCTATTACAGGTAACCATTCTCACCTGTGATCTGTTTGCTTGTAATTAGTGTGTGTGTGTGTGTGTGTGTGTGTGTGTGTGTGTGTGTGTGTGTGAAAGGTCAACGAGTTTCTGGACTCCTGACAGACCCTTGCATCTTTCATCCAGTGCTGCACTGACACGTTTCTGGATTCTGAGTCGTGGGGGAAAGCAAAAGAATGGTCAAAGGATCTGTGGAAAAAGGTAATTGAACTGTATAAAACAGGAAAGGGATATAAAAAGACATTCAAGGAATTGAGAATGTCAATCAGCAGTGTTCAAACTAATCAAGAAGTGGAAAATTAGGGGTTCTCTTGAAACCAAACCACGGTCAGATTAAATTTCAGACACAACTGCCAGGAAAATTGTTTGGGGTGCAAAGAAAAACCTATAAATAACTTGTATAACAGGTATAATTACAGGACTCCCTGAAAACATGTGGTGTGGCTGTTTCAAGATGCACAATAAGGAGCCACATTTTTCCCAGAATCCTGCAGCTCTAGTGTGATGTAACACCTAGTCATCCACAGGGATGGACCATGTCCCTGGACCTGTATAGCATCCCACAGCCAACTACATGTGCTGTACCAAATGTGTATCTGAGGGGACCTGTCCAATGGTGGTTCAGATTACAGCAATTTACAGGTGCATTGGTCAATCCGTGTGTGTTTTCTGTAATTTTTTTAACCACTTCCGGACCGCCGACCGTCGTTATACATTGGCTGTTTAAGAGGAATATCATTGTTGTGGCAGGAGCTAGCTAGCTACCTGCCATAACCCCAGTATCCTCTTCTTCAGTGAGCAGCGGTGAAAGAGGGCCCCCTCGCCACGCTCCGGTGCCCTCCACTGCTTACCGGATCCATCGGAAGTGGCAGATGCGGTCGGATCTTCACCCTTGCTGGGCATGGAGATAAGTGAGGGGAAGGTAGCCCCCACTGTTCTACATGACAATGTAGGGTGGAAGAAACATTCCTGACCATAGCTCTTAAAGGGCCATTTTTTTTTTATTGCATTTTAGTGTAAATATGAGATCTGAAGTCTTTTTGACCCCAGATCTTAATAGGTCCTGTCATGCTTTTTTCTATTACAAGGGATATTTACATTCCTTGTAATAGGAATAAAAGTGGCACAATTTATTTTTTTAGCTGCTAGCGGACCAGTCGCCGCAGTTTCACTGCAGCAGGCTGGTTTCGCTGCTCGAAATCACGTTATATTACGTGATCTCGCGGGGCTTGTATAGCAGGCACATGCGTCCGCCCCGAGCTCCGTGAGTCGATCGCGGTGTCCTGCGGACTCTATGTCTGCGGGGATACCCACGATCTTCTCATGGAGAGGAAGAATGGGGAGATGCTAATGTAAACAAGCATCTCCCCGTTCTGCCTAGTGACACTGTCACGGATTATAGCTCCCTGTAATGTGTCACAGCTAGCCCATCCCCACTACAGTTAGAAACACTCCCCAGAACACACTTAACCCATACAGCGCCACCTAGTGTTAACCCCTTCACTGCCAGTCACATTTACACAGTAATTGGTGCAATTTTAATCACACTGATCGCTGCATAAATGTGAATGGTCCCAAAAATGTGTCAAAATTGTCCGATCTGTCCGCCATGTCGTCGCAGTCATGATAAAAATCACAGATCACCATCATTACTAGTAAAAAAAAAAAAAAAAATTAATAAAAATGCCATAAAACTATTCCCCATTTTGTAGAACCGATAACTTTTGCACAAACCAATGAAATAGTTATTGCAATTTTTTTTTACCAAAAATATGTAGAAGGATACGCATCGGCCTAAACTGAGGAAAAAACATTTTTGGGGGATATATTATAGCAAAAAGTAAAAAAATTCGTTTTTTTTCAAAATTGTCGCTCTTTTGTTTATAGCGCAAAAAATAAAAAAGGCAGAGGGGATCAAATACCACCAAAAGAAAGCTCTATTTGTGGGAAAAGAAGGACATTAATTTTGTTTGAGAGCCATCTCACATGATCGTGCAATTGTCAGTTAAATCTAAGCAGTGACGAATCGCAAAAAGTGCTCTGGTCTTTGGCCAGAAAAATCCTCCGGGGCTGAAGTGGTTAAACAGTGTAAAAATAAAAGAAAATAAATAAGAAAAAAAAATGTTTTTTATATGCGCCCAGTCCTGACGAGTTCGCGTGCAGAAGCCAACACATACGTGAGTAGCACCCGCATAGGAAAATGGTGTTCAAACCACACATGTGAGGTATCGCTACGATCGGTAGAGCAAGAGCAATAATTCTAGCCCTAGACCTTCTCTCTGGTTCAAAACATGCAACCTGTATAATTTAAACGTAGGTGCATGAGCGAGGCTGACCATGGCAGATGTGGCTTGAATCAGCTCCGTCGCGACCCGACCTAATCTGGCTGCATCCTGCCGATCTGGACACCCAGGAGCCCCGCAGACAGCCTCCTCTTCACCCAAGCTTGCCGGGCCACCAGCCTATGGCCAAAGGATTGTTCAAAAAGCCCCCAAAGCAGCCTAAAGGACCCGCTGGTCTTCCGAACGGCTCAGGCAAAATGGCGGCACAGCTTACACACGCGACCCCTCTCCGGACAGGCCTTCTGGACCTGGACCATCTCTCCTCACACTCAGGAGGCTGCAACGCCACCCCAGAGGTCCCCCACACCCTCCAGGATAGAGATCTTTCAGGCGGTGAGTCCCCCCTTCTCCACAGGTTCATCCCTAGACCGGGCCATGGGTGACATCCTTACCAGCCAAAATAGCATGCAGGGTTCCCAGAAACTAATGAGCCCACAGCCCATAGCCAGTGTACTCAGACGACCCTGTCCTCCTGGCTATATTTTCTGCCATGCTAGAACAGGGTCTGGAAAAGGCTGGGAGGAAAAAGTACAGAAAATCTGAATACAAGAACTTAATGACCTAGGGCTCTAGGATTAACAGCATTGAGAATAGGCTGGATGTTACTGTGAACAGAACTGATCAAAACATAGACGCATCTATGACCTGAAAGCACACCTAGAAGATGCTTTAGCTAAAATTGATGACCTTGAGAATAGGTCCCGCAGGTACAATTTCCGCATTAGGGCATTCACAGACACCCAGGAAGCACCCGCCACGCTGCTAAGATCATTACTACCTCATGCTCCAGCTCACTAGTTAGAACTGGACCATGCCCACAGAGCTCTCACAGCGGTGCGCCCAGAGGGTCCCCCCAGAGACATTGTCAAGCCGCATCACTACTCAGTGTAAGAAAGCATTATGCAAAAAGCCTGTGAACTGCCATCAATCAAGCTGTTTGACCATGAAGTGCAAATATTCGCAGACATCTCCCCAGCCACCCTGCAAAAATGCATGTCCTTTAAGCCTCCATTACTGCGGCTACAACAAAAAGGAATACCGCTGGGCATTCCTTTTTGCCTCACCTCCCACTTCAAAGGCAAATCTTACTCATTCTCCACATTTTTAGAAGGCGAACGATTGCTGAAAAGCCTGGGCTTCATTTCCCCCTCACCCCCTTCATCGCCTGATCCCTGTATTGCATCATCGCCTGGCCGAGGCAGAGGGAACGTCCAGTATCACCCCTATGGCACTCCCAAAGAGCCACCAGAAGCCGTTCCCGCTGCCAAAATAGACCACCCTAGCACGGTAGTAAGAGGATTGGAACTTTTATTGGAGGAAAGTATGAATACCTTATCCTGGGACTCCCGATGTTAATTGGAGAACCTGACCCACCTGATAGTTACACAGACTGATATTTCAAGTTTGGGTTATGCTTAAAGGCTCCGGAGACCCCTTGTACCATAAACTATTTACACTGCAGTTTGTATTTCTCTCCACAAGAGGGCAGGGGCGCACAAGGTTTGATAGAGTTTTTACCCATACACATCAGCACACCCCAAGCAGCTGCTCACCTACCTAAGATTTAAATGGCAGACCATCCAGGTCGGGTCTTTGTGTCCTGCGCCTCACACTCATTCCAATCCCCCTCCCCCTGCTGAAAAAAGCGGGGTGCAGGTGCTTTGGAAGTATCAGGCCCTATTTGTGGCCTGTCCTGTTGATTGCTCGTGCGACCAGACAAGTTATTGGTTCTATTTTTTGTTTGTTTGTTTATTTTATTTCTTTTAACTGTTTGAAAACTTATGCATACTTAGTGACCAAGATTTTCAATAACGATATCTCCCTCTGGTCCCCTTTCCAGGCTTCTACCCTCACAAGGGTGTCTAACTTTTTTTCTTCTTCACCTTCTCTCTCTACCTTCGGTGCTCCATCCGTGAATCATAATAGCTCAGCCTCCAGAGCAGGGGTGCTCAACCTGTGACTCTCCAGCTGTTGCGGAACTATGTTGAGGCATAGCAAGACTCCGACAGCCACAAGCATGACACCCAGAGGCAGAGGCATGATGGGACTTGTAGTTTTGCAACAGGTGGAGAGCCACAGGTTGAGCACCCCTGCTCCAGAGGATCAATCAATCAACGAATTCCAGACGGACAAGGTAAGCGACCCCTACGCCACCACACACCATGGCTGATCAACGACCATTGAAACCGATAACATTTGTGACACCACACAATGTGCAGGGCCTCAACTCGCCAGTGTAAAGGCGGAAAGTCTTTAACTACTTCCAATTGATAGGAGCTGAAATAGTGTTCCTCCAGGAAATCCACTTCCCGACTCCCTACAAACCGAACTTTATACACAAACACTACCCTACCTTCTTTTTCGCCAATGCTCCAGATAAGACACGAGGAGTAGCTATATGCCTCTCCAAAAGATTGTCCTTCACACCCTCACAGGTGATCGCTGACCCAGAGGGGCGCTATATATTGGTTAAGGGAGACTTGGAGGGAAGTCTGGTAACATTCCTCTCCTACTAAACCCCCAATAAAGAACAATTGTCCTTGTTCCAAAACTTACTCCGACAGTTGTCCCACCTCTTTGAAGGCACACTTCTAATGGGAGGGGATTCCAACATTACCCTGGATTCGTCGCTCGATAAGACACGTCCACCAAGATCCCAAATTCTGAAAGCCTCGAAACTCGTACCAAATTTGCCAAATTGTTATACGATAAATGACCTGGTCGACATATGGTGAGAGTTCAATGGCTCCAAGCGCGATTACACTCATTACTCGCACGTTCACCTGACATTCGCAGATAGATCATTTCTTAACGCCATTTTGCCCATCTTTCAAAATACTAGAAATTCCCTGGTCAGACCACTCCCCTGTAGTGGTTACTCTTTCTTCACTGTCCTGCCCTACAGTCTCCTATACCCGGCACCTAAACGAGTCCCATCTCAGCAATCAAGCCACGTGTTTGAATGTTGAAATCGCATTAAAATAATTTTTCACGTGGCGTGGCCTGGAGCGGCATGAGATAGGACACTAGGTACCTGAGCTCCGCAGGCAACACATCCTGTATCGCTGATCCTGACACCCCACACAGCACTAAAAGCCCACCGATCTACGTCACAGCAAGGGGAATCTAACTGGAACATTTCTCCCTAAAAAAACACAGATGCAGCGGCCAAACTGGGGAAATAGCGACGAATAGAACAGGTCCCCTCAGATCAAGATGGCGGCGACCCGCCGGAGGACATATCCCTGAGACCAGACACAGCCAAGGTACTAGAAGCCATCACAGCCTGTCAGGCGGCGGTCAACGCTTGCCAAACAAATCTCACTACAAGATAGAGGAAGTGAAGGTTGACATATACCTAGTGAGGCTGGATTTTCACAAGCTAAGGGAGAGAGTCACGGAGGCAGAGGTTCACCTCGGCAGCATGGAGGACTCACTCCCCCCACCCTCCAGAATTCCACAGACGCCATGCAGCTACAGGTGAACCAGATCCTGCAGAATCAGGATGACACTGAGAACAGATGTAATCTTCGGTTCAACGGCATACCAGAAGGGGTGAAAGGGAGGGCCCCCCCTACATTCCTGGAAAAGATGTTGTGTGAGAAGAGAGGCCTTCTCCCCCACATTTGTCATCGAACGAGCACATTGCATGTCAGGCAGACCCCCCCCCCCCCCGTTGGAGCACCTCCTTGCACCCTCATCGCAAAGTTTCTTAACTTCAGGGATAGCAATGCCATTCTACGCCTCAGCAGGGAAAAGGGGAATATTCCCTTTGGAAATAAAATGATTGCTATATTCCCTGATTTTCCAGCGGAGGTCCAATGCAGACGGAAATCCTTTACTGAAGTTAAAAGGCGCCTTCATATAAAAAATGTCAAATATGCCATGCTATTCCCTGCTCAATTGCGTGTGGAAGGAGAGGACAGAGCACACTTTGAGGATACTGAGGTTGCCATGACATTGATCGAACAGCAGAAGGTGCACAGATAAGCACCCCCACACCACTCTATTTAGCCCCCCACCACCTAAGCCGGCCACACTTGTGGCCACAGTCAGCCTTTTAAAGTGATGAGACAGCCATGACTAAATTCCCCTCATCATCCTAGTGATAACATTCCAGGTGGACATACCTGAAGCTCAGTGTTATTTGCTGCTATGCTAGTGTACATATGGATCGAATACGGAGGTATATGCAATACTGATCAATAACAAATGCAGCAGGCATTAGAACCATGTTGCCACCTACGGATATATGCATCCTAGGGCATGCTGTGCCTAGCACCCCAAACACTGAGTCCCACGTTCATCCCTACTCACTTTGCCTTACTTTTCCATTACTTTAATAACTGTCAGCAAAAGCCTATGCCGGTGGAGAAAGACACACCTAGAGAGCTCACTAAGTAACGTGAGCAAAGTCCATCAATATGCATCGTTATACCTCCTTTTTCCTTTTTTACTCCTTCAACCTGAATGGAATAACAGGGTCTCGCATTAAGATGCACAGATCCTGTGTAAATGACACTATGGATACTACTTTAATGCTGGTACCACACCTGCAAATAATGTTAATTCTTAACCTCCTCTTCAGAGGTTGGACACTGTTCATGCCATGTTGGCAGTTAAGGGTACAGGCCCGCACAAGTATGGGTTCGTGCAGGGTGGGGAGGGGGATGTAAGCTCATCTATGCTTAGAGACGAGTGAAAATATTGTGATATGGGACTTTATGTATGTTGCAATGACAAATCAGTTAGAGTGTATATGCATGCTCTGAACAGATATGCGCACGTTACGGGGCCGCTGAGTCCTGGAGCTTCACGCTTTATCTACCATTTACCATCATGGCCTCCTTGAAATTCCTGACGTGGAACGCCCGAAGCATGAGAGAACCACTCAAGAGATCTGCTATATTCTCGCTACTTAAAAAAAGAGCAGGCAGATGTGACAGTCTTGGTGGAGACTCATGCCGAGGGCCCACTGCTGAGGGCGATTAAACGCCCGTGGGTGGGCTGGGCTTACCACTCAGTGTATACCACTCAATCTAGGGGGGTATCAGTCCTGATCTCAAAGCATACACATTTCAAGCTCCAGGACTCAGTGATCGACCCAGAGGGTAGATACGTGCTCTTGAAAGTTAAAATACATAGGGATATGCTTCTGTTATTAGCCTTCTATATACCCCCACCATTTAATTCTACCATATTAACCGCTGGGTTTGACTATGGCCATCCACTCCTCAACTCCAGCAATCTGGGCGAGAGACTTCAACAATGTCCTCGATCCTAGTTTGAACAGACTATGTGGGACTGCGTCTTCTTTGCCCGCCAGAGTCGATTTGCCAGGTTGCTCATAGACATCGGTCTGGTGCATACTTGTAGGATTGATGCTTTTCGCCCACCCACCGCTCCATGTCTCCTATAGACTTAATCCTTATCGCCAAGTCCCTTCAACCAAAACTATTTAGAGTGGGATTCTCCTCTAGATCACTATCCGATCATTGCCCCTACTGGGCTATAATGTCCCTACCTCATGAAAAACCACCTATTACCTGGAGACTGAATCCCTTCTGGTTGACTTTGCTCCCAGAGGATGAGGACATTGTTGCAGAGTGGAAACAATACCTGACTTTAAATGAGGGCACTGCTACACCACAATCAGTCTGGGAGGCGTTAAAGCTACATGCCCGCATGACCCTCACAATGTGTATTAATCAGATTAAGAGAACCTCCACGCAGGCTCTCGATAAGGCGGCAGAAGATCTGAATACAGCAGAGACTGAATATCTTAGAAACCCCACCTTAGAAAAAGCCACTGCTATTAAGTTAAGATCCAGGGTAGTGGATCTATTACACTATGAGAAATCTAAATGCAAAATGTTTTTCCACAAATAAAACTTGTTTGAGCATGGGGAGAGGGCAGGAAAACTCCTGGCATACTTGGTACACAGCAAGGAAAGACCTCCGGTGGTGGTCTCCCTGCACTCTCCTGACAGAGACTAACGACAGAGCCTAGGCGGGTAACAGCCCAAATTGGAGATTTTTATGCTACATTGTATACCAGTCGTGCCCCAGGAGACACGGCTCTTATGGACTTGTTTCTCGCCAACCTGTCTCTCCCACAGGTAACGGGAGAGCAGGTCGAGGAGTTAGACCCCATTCACACCTGAGCGATTTGTAGCTTGAAGCTACAAAACGCTAGAGGGGAAAAAATCTATTATTTTTTAGAGGAAGTGGATGGTACCCTTAGTCAACCAGGATAAATAAGAGGTGCTGAATGTCAACTTGCCAACCAAGACGCTTCAGAGTATCAAATGCCAATTTCCCTTCTCGTGGCAACAGTCGTCCCTTTCTTACCTGGGTATTAAACTGACCTCCGAGGTCAACCTCACTATACAAAACTAACTATCCACCCGCCTCCTGGAAGACGTGAATCTACCTGTGAGTGATCATTAATTCAACCATCATGAGGGCTCTGCCTGCCCTCAACTCCAGCAGCTTTAGGTATTGACGTTTTCCCAGGTTTGTTAGGTCACCTGTCGGTAAAAAAAACGTATGCCTAAGGGATAGACATTAACAGACGGGCATATCCGGAACACAACTCTGCTCCATGTTTTTAATATTCTAAATGGAATTTTACACATAACTGATTCTCTTATATACCCCCAAAGGTGATGAAACATGTTAGGTGAATTATAAGATAACATCATCAATTATTGTTGACTGTTTCATTTCATATGCAACATTCCACCATTTTTATTCTGTATTTCCTATTACAAGTATTCCTCAATAAAACATTTATAATTTTCTACTTATATGTATTTGAGTGCCTAAAAAGTCCAGTTAGGGGTCAATCTTTGTTTCTGTCCATTTAGGAGTTAAAATGAGAAAATTTAGTTTTTCTATTATTTTGGCTGTGTTTGTGGGTACAGATCTTTGGTCTGAGATGTTACTGTTGCTGCATTCTTTTTTATAACTTCCATCTACTGATCTGCTGCAGAACCTAATAGTATATAGGGTTTTAATAAAAAGATACTAGCTATATGTCCTGAAGGGGCTAAAGTGACAAGAGTCTTATTAAACTTAAAGAGGAAGTAAACCCTGATGGGTTTACTTACTCTTTCATTCCCTGCAAAGGCAAAGCATAATGGACTACTATGCATCGCATAGTAGCCCATTATGTGTCACTTACCTGACACAGGAGCCAGCAATGTCACCGCTGTCCCCTGTAGTCCGGCGCATCCATCTTTTCGGTGGGGTCTCGCAGCTCCGCCGCTGTCATTCGGCCGAGACGTGATGACGTCACTCCCAGACACGCGCGGCAGCTCCATTGTTGGAAATGCCGCGCTCAGTGCGCCTGCGCCATAGACAGCGGTGCCTGTCTTCGGGCAAATATCTCCTAAACCGTATAGGTTTAGGAGATATTTCTTGGACCTACAGGTAAGCCTTAATCTAGGCTTACCTGTAGGTCAAAGTGGTTTGTAAGGGTTTACAACCACTTTAAGTCATACTCATTTTAGGGAAGTCCTGTCATTAAGGCCACTGAAATTGAATGTATGACAGTGGGCGAAATGCCAGTCACTTTAAAACTCCGAATTTTAAAGCTCTTAGCTTTCTATGGACGTTAATTGCCTAAGAATTGTTAAAATTCAATCCTGGAAAGAATTTAGAATTCTTCAGAAACTCCAGTACTAAAGCTGCATACATGTTAACTCAGACCTTTTGAGAGAGTTTTTTACTTTTGTATCCTGCTTGTTAAGATTTAGCAATACAATAAAAACCTTACCACTTCTTTTAAAGGAAGGGATCCACTTTGCTGAAAATCAGTGTTTGAAGGCTGGGTCAAGGGATCTTTAATATTGGCAGCTATTGTGCTATAGCACGTTTCATCATTTTCTGGAATAGTCACACTGTTTGGGACAAACTTTGGAGATCTCAAAGGAGCTGCAGGTGTAAAGCTGGTTCTTCCTGAATTATATGTTGTCTTGTTTTCAAAAGGCAGACAATTATCAGATACCACTGGCATTTTAAGAGACGTTGTGGTTATCGGCGAAATGGATGATGCTACACAAGCTGCTTTTGTTCTTACAGATTCAGAGTTAGCACCTTTGTTTTCACTGGATTTGGTTATAACAGAAGCAGGTTCTTTAACAGGCTGAATAGCAGTTTCTATGGTTAGGGGAGTAACAGTACTGGTGCCTTTATTTAACATTCTTGTGCTGGAACTTACAGGCACTGTATTGTTGTGAACTGGATATCTTTCAGTTGGTTGTGGTTGAACTCCAAAGCCTTCATTTTTACCAAAAAGAAACTTGACATTAGAATTCAAGTTCACACTTGGCTTACACATAGTATTCACAGGAGCTTGGTAAGAGAACGGTGAAGCAACAGGAATTGTATACAAAGGGTAAGAATACTGAACATATGCTGGACTTGATCTGCTGTTGTAGGGCACTCTGTTTTCAAGATGTAAATGACTGCTGGGCCACGGAGATAGAGGTGTGCAACCAAAGACAGAAGTAGTACTGTACATTGAAGCAGATGGAAATGCTTGGTTTGCATCCAAGGAGGATGCTCTGTTGTATGGAATGTTTGAAAAAATATTCCTATTCTCCCAGTTTGATCTTCTTTGACTTTCGCTGTGTGGGATAGGTTTAGAGAAAGTGCTCACATCTTCTGGTTGTGGTTGAAAACTAAAACTTTGAGGTTCACCAGTGCCAGGCTTTGTTTTAGCTTCAGGTAAAGTAGCAGAAAATACTTTAATCTCTTGGGAAGCTAACTGAAAATTCTGAGTTGAATTCTTCACAACACGAACCTTTAATTTTTTCCCCATAAACATCTTTCCATCCATTTCCTTCACAGCTGCTTGAGCTTTTTCTGAGCAAGTGAAGATGAGGATAGCATAACTTAGGATGAAAAAAAGGAAACCATTAGCAACTTACTTTTCACATAATATATTATATATATATATATATATATATATATATATATATATATATACACACACACATATACATATACACACACACACATACAATATTTAAAAGTGGTAATTTTCAAGTGATTTTCTAGGAATAACTATGCATCATTGCAATTTGTAGAATCCGATTCTACCATGTAGATGGAACTACAACCAGTAGAGGATCTGAAAACTGAAAGTTTTACTACCTCTTGACCTCAAAATTATAATAAATATCCAACAGGGCCCAAGAAAAAAATAATAATTTTTGCACGCATTAGTGTTCTCAACCACTTTGCATCTGGTGCCATTTTTTCCAAATTTTTCAGAAAAGTGGATACTACAGAAGCTGAAACATTTTTTTTTTTTTTTGCTGAAAGACTACTTAGAACCCCCCCCCCCCCCCCCCCCCAAAACATACTGTATATTCTGAAAGCAGAGGCCCTGTAGAACAAAATGATAGCAGTTGCAATTATGTTGTGTTATATTTGCACAGCTGTTTTATCACACACATTTTTAGGAAAAATTATGATAACATGAATTTTCATGCACAAAAACAAATACCCATTGTTTTTCATAATATATTAAAGATGAGGTTGGTTGCATGGAGTAAAGAGATTCCAAACATGTGAAGGCCCAAAATTGTGTGCATGTTTGAAATGGCAAAGAGACAGTACCTAAAATATTTAATAGAGAGATATTTAAAAAAATCTTTGCAATTATGGCCCAAAATTATTGTGCTCCCTTTGGCGTTTATGGCGATATCTCACATGTATGGCACAATCACAGTTTACATACACATGCAGGACCTAAACGCATGTTTGCAATTGCGAATATGTATGGGGGAGAATGCTTTTACAATTTTTTTCATAAACAAAATTGTATAAAATAAAATTTAAATACACACTTTATTTTCTTTTCTTTACAGTCATTGCTATTACAAGGGAGCTAACAATTTCCCTATATGATAGTATGCACAGGTTTTAGGACAGGTCATCATTATGGGAATATCAGGGGTCCTTAGACCCCCAATGTTTCCCCTGCCCTCCAATGCAATCAAGCATAGATTGTACTCGATTAGTTTCATCCCCAGCTACAGTAGCCGAGCAATGTCAGCTGTGAATCGGGAAAGCTGCGAAATCATGAGCTCCCCAGAGAAACAAGAGAGCCCAGGAAACATCACAGGGGTGGGGGCCCAGGCTCTTCTCATCAATGTAAAAGTGATTAGGCACTGGTAGAGCTGCCAGGATCACATCTACTGAATAGCCAATCACCAGCTAAACAGAATGATACCAAGCTCAAGGTGCTGTTCATAACCTCTTCAAGTCCTGAACATTTTAACCACTTGCCGCCCGCCCTATAACAAAAGCACGGCGGCATAGTGGTTTTAATATCCTGACCGGACGTCATCAGGATAATAAGCCGCTGCGCGCCTCCGGGGGCGTGCATCGCGGGGATCGTTGTTGCGGGGTGTCAGTCTGACACCCCGCAACTACGATCTCGGTAAGAATCTCTGACGGAGACTCTTTACCACCTGATCAGCCGTGTCCAATCACGGCTGATCACAGTGTAAATAGGAAGAGCCGATGATCGGCTTTTCCTCACTCGCATCTGTCAGACGCGAGAGGAGCCGATCGGCTGCTCCTCTGACTGGGGGTCTGTGCTGATCGATTATCAGCACAGCCCCCCCGAGGATGCCCACACTGGATCACCAGGGACGCCACCAGACCACAAGGGGATGCCCAGAACCAGGTATGCCCCCCTAGACCTCCAGGGATGCCAGCCAGTGCCCATAATGAATGCCAATCAGTGCCCATAATGGATGCCAATCACTGACTGGCATGCATTATTGTTTGGCTCTGATTGGCATCCATCCCTACAATACTTTAAATTACAATGCCGCCTATCAGTGCCCATTCTAGCCACCTATCAGTGCCCATCCTAGCCACCTATCAGTGCCGCCCATCCATGCCCATCCGTGCCGCCTATCCATACCCATTTGTGCCGCCTATCCATGCCACCTATCCATGACAATCCGTGCCACCTATCAGTGCCTATTTGTGCCACCTATCAGTGCCTGTGTCACATATCAGTGCCACCTATCAGTGTCCCTTCATTGGTGCCACCTCATCGGTGCCCATCAGTGCCGCCTTATCAGTGCCCATCACTGCCCATCAGTGAAGGAGAACATGTACTTATTTGCAAAGTTTGTAACTGAAAAAAAAATAATGTTTTTTTTTTCCAAGATTTTCGGTCTTTTTTTTTATTTGTTTAACAGAAAATAAAAATCACAGAGGCGATCAAAAACCACCAAAAGAAAGCTCTATTTGTGGGAACAAAATGATAAAAATTTAGTTTGGGTACAGTGTAGCATGACCGCGCAATTGTCAAAGTGCGACAGCGCTGAATGCTCAAAATTGGTCTGGGCAGGAAGGTGTATAAGTGCCCAGTATTGAAGTGGTTAAAACAGCCCAAGGACGTGAATTGGCTCAATGAACTCCAAGTGTTTGTGGAAGACAAACGGAAAACTATATTAGCAATGCCTTTGCTCAAGTGTACTACTATAAACTTGCTATAAATTGATTTTTTTGACTTACCAGACCCTATATACAACTTGGTTAAATGCAGCTACTTTCAGGTGATTGGACAATGGCAAAAAATAAAAAAAGACAATTGCAGTGACATCCCCATATACTATCCCCTCTCCCACTTCCAGGCATGTACTGGCCATTGAGCCTACCGGGAGTTTCCCAGTGGGCCGATGGCTCAGTGGGCCACTTTGAGCAACAGCCTGTCAAAATAAAAGCTCCAACAGGATCATAGGAGGCCCCACTCTACTGTTCCCCCCCATACTGTCCCCCTCTGTCCTCCACACCCCACTGTGCCCTCCACCCCCCCGGTGGAGGACACAGGAGGATGGAGGACACAGTGGGGGGTGGAGAACACAATTGGACATAGTGGGCCATTGGAATACATGGAAAACTCTGTGCATGCATTTTTAGTGCAGAAAAAAAAAAAAAAGCACACGGAACTGAACGGCACTGCATCTATTGTGAACTAGCACTAAAGTCCCAAAACTCCCCCTTCTCATTAATTTCTACATTTTAAAGTTGGTTACTTCTGAACAGATAAAACAGGTTCCCTAACTAGTATGCTGCCCGTAAGCTCAAACTCTGCTGGAAGCAATCTGTGATATGCAAATATATTTGTTACACAAGTAGCTTGTGTAAGATCATTTCTATTCCACTCCTTTTCATGTTAATGAGAAGGAAATGACTGCCTTTAGATTGCAAATCATTTAATTAGGATTGTGAATGTAATTTCTGTAAAAAAGTAAATGACAGTACTGATCTTTACTTGTAGACACCAGTCTGTTTGACTTATAACAAGCTCAAGTTTCCTTGACCAGCTGTCATTTTATTTTCTGCAAAGGAAGAACCTAGATGGTAGGATGCACAATGAAGCTCATGTGCCATCTTTATGTGCCGTCCAGTACCCTTTAGTGTCCTGGTGCCCAATTCACAGCCCACCTGATCCCAGTGTGCAGCCTGCCATGTCCTAGGCTGGCTTAGTTCGCCCTCTCTCATGGTTGGGGTCTCCCTTTGGGGGAGCCTCGCCTAGTATTTCGGTGGGTCTGTTTCAGCAGACCTTCCAAAGAACGGGGTCCGCCTGGTTTCAGCCAGATGGACCAAGTTTTAAGTGTCCTTGTCCCTGTCTGGAGCTAATGC